>NC_064925.1:176567615-176877615 GCF_023897955.1 Schistocerca gregaria | reverse complement strand
GATAAATATACCTCAACCTTGCACATGAATTGTATTAATTTTGATGACAGTTGTTAACCATTATCATTAACATGACAGTTGTCCATTAATTACGTCCTGAATAAACAATAAATGCGCCCAAGTGAACAATTTGTTTACACAAGGGCTATTAAATTAGACTAGCAAAAGTTGCTGGTTTGTCTACTTAAGAGAACAATGCCCCCTTAGGGCCGAAAGATACATACACCGACTGCTACTTGTTTGTTCAAAATGTTTGAATCTACATCTACATCTACATCTACATCCGTACTCCGCAAGCCACCTGACGGT
The DNA here is from genome assembly GCF_023897955.1 of Schistocerca gregaria. Classification (NCBI taxonomy): domain Eukaryota; kingdom Metazoa; phylum Arthropoda; class Insecta; order Orthoptera; family Acrididae; genus Schistocerca; species Schistocerca gregaria. Next base: position 176,877,306 of record NC_064925.1, on the reverse strand, counting down.
GTGTGGCGGAGGGTACCCTGAGTACCTCTATCGGTTCTCCCTTCTATTCCAGTCTCGTATTGTACGTGGAAAGAAGGACTGTCGGTATGCTTCTGTGTGGGCTCTAATCTCTCTGATTTTATCCTCATGGTCTCTTCGCGAGATATACGTAGGAGGGAGCAATATACTGCTCGACTCCTCGGTGAAGGCATGTTCTCGAAACTTCAACAAAAGCCCGTACCGAGCTACTGAGCGTCTCTCCTGCAGAGTCTTCCACTGGAGTTTATCTATCATCTCCGTAACGCTTTCGCAATCACCAAACGATCCCGTAACGAAGCGCGCTGCTCTCCGTTGGATCTTCTCTATCTCCTCTATCAACCCCACCTGGTGCGGATCCCACCCTGCTGAGCAGTATTCAAGCATTGGGCGAACAAGCGTACTGTAACCTACTTCCTTTGTTGTCGGATTGCATTTCCTTAGGATTCTTCCAATGAATCTCAGTCTGGCATCTGCTTTACCGACGATCGACTTTATATGATCATTCCATTTTAAATCACTCCTAATGCGTACTCCCAGATAATTTATGGAATTAACTGCTTCCAGTTGCTGACCTGCTATTTTGTAGCTAAATGATAAGGGACCTATCTTTCTATGTATTCGCATCACATTACACTTCGCTACATTGAGATTCAATTGCCATTCCGTGCACCATGCGTCAATTCGCTGCAGATCCTCCTGCATTTCAGTACAATTTTCCATTGTTGCAACCTCTCGATACACCACAGCATCATCTGCAAAAAGCCTCAGTGAACTTCCGATGTCATCCACCAGGTCATTTATGTATATTGTGAATAGCAACGGTCCTATGACACTCCCCTGCGGCACACCTGAAATCACTCTTACTTCGGAAGACTTCTCTCCATTGAGAATGACGTGCTGCGTTCTGTTATCTAGGAACTCCTCAATCCAATCACACAATTGATCTGATAGTCCGTATGCTCTTACTTTGTTCATTAAACGACTATGGGGAACTGTGTCAAACGCCTTGCGGAAGTCAAGAAACACGGCATCTACCTGTGAACCCGTGTCTAAGGCCCTCTGAGTCTCGTGGACGAATAGCGCGAGCTGGGTTTCACACGATCGTCTTTTTCGAAACCCATGCTGATTCCTACAGAGTAGATTTCTAGTCTCCAGAAAAGACATTATACTCGAACATAATACGTGTTCCAAAATTCTACAACTGATCGACGTTAGAGATATAGGTCTATAGTTCTGCACATCTGTTCGACGTCCCTTCTTGAGAACGGGGATGACCTGTGCCCTTTTCCAATCCTTTGGAACGCTTCGCTCTTCTAGAGACCTACGGTACACCGCTGCAAGAAGGGGGGCAAGTTCCTTCGCGTACTCTGTGTAAAATCGAACTGGTATCCCATCAGGACCAGCGGCCTTTCCTCTTTTGAGCGATTTTAATTGTTTCTCTATCCCTCTGTCGTCTACTTCGATATCTACCATTTTGTCAACTGTGCGACAATCTAGAGAAGGAAGCACAGTGCAGTCTTCCTCTGTGAAACAGCTTTGGAAGAAGACATTTAGTATTTCGGCCTTTAGTCTGTCATCCTCTGTTTCAGTACCATTTTGGTCACAGAGTGTCTGGACATTTTGTTTTGATCCACCTACCGCTTTGACATAGGACCAAAATTTCTTAGGATTTTCTGCCAAGTCAGTACATAGAACGTTACTTTCGAATTCATTGAAAGCCTCTCGCATAGCCCTCCTCACACTACATTTCGCTTCGCGTAATTTTTGTTTGTCTGCAAGGCTTTGGCTATGTTTATGTTTGCTGTGAAGTTCCCTTTGCTTCCGCAGCAGTTTTCTAACTCGGTTGTTGTACCACGGTGGCTCTTTTCCATCTCTTACGATCTTGCTTGGCACATACTCATCTAACGCATATTGTACCATGGTTTTGAACTTTGTCCACTGATCCTCAACACTATCTGCACTTGAGACAAAACTTTTGTGTTGAGCCGTCAGGTACTCTGTAATCTGCTTTTTGTCACTTTTGCTAAACAGAAAAATCTTCCTACCTTTTTTAATATTTCTATTTACGGCTGAAATCATCGATGCAGTAACCGCTTTATGATCGCTGATTCCCTGTTCTGCATTAACTGATTCAAATAGTTCGGGTCTGTTTGTCACCAGAAGGTCTAATATATTATCGCCACGAGTCGGTTTTCTGTTTAACTGCTCAAGGTAGTTTTCAGATAAAGCACTTAAAAATATTTCACTGGATTCTTTGTCCCTGCCACCCGTTATGAACGTTTGAGTCTCCCAGTCTATATCCGGCAAATTAAAATCTCCACCCAGAACTATAACATGGTGGGGAAATCTACTCGAAATATTTTCCAAATTATTCTTCAGGTGCTGAGCCACAACAGCTGCTGAGCCCGGGGGCCTATAGAGACATCCAATTACCATGTCTGAGCCTGCTTTAACCGTGACCTTCACCCAAATCATTTCACAATTCGAATCTCCGTCAATTTCCTTCGATACTATTGCACTTCTTATCGCTATAAACACGCCTCCCCCTTCACTGTCCAGCCTATCTCTGCGGTATACATTCCAATCAGAGTTTAGGATTTCATTACAATCTGAGTTCGAATGTAATACATTTCTTTTATACTTAGAAAATCATGTCCATAAGTCAGCACGGTTTTAGATATCATCGTTCGTTCAAACGCCAGCTGGACCTTTCTCACATGATATACCGGTACTGCAAACTACGGATGAAGGGCAACAGGCAGCTTTCGTATTTCTCAATTTTTGAAAAGCATTTAATACGGCGCTCCACTGCAGACTGTTAACGAAGGTATGAGTGTATAGGTTTTCAAATATATGAGTGGCTCGAATATTTCTCCATGGCGAGTTCATCAGAGACAAAGGTATCATCAGGAGTGCCCCTGGCAGTGTGATAGGACCGCTATTATTTTCTATGTATGTGGATTAAGCAGAAAGTAATGCAACGCAATTTTTTTCTCAGCCGAGAACAATGCTACGAATGCGAAACGTTACGTGTGTATTATTTTAAGTCTCCTGAGTGAGTGTGCCAGGTTTCCATCACTTCCGACAGGCAGCGTTGCTGCAGGTTTCAAAATGGAGTCTCTAGGTGATGTATGTTACAAGCAACGTGCCGTCATTGAAATAAACTGTGGGGAATATTCACAAACACATGTGAAAAGTCTATGGAGCATCTGCTGTCGACAGAAGTACAGTTAGTTGCTGGGCACGGGGGGGCGAAGTCATCAGAAGGCGGTTTGGTGGAGCTCCACAATTTGCAGTGGTCGGGGAGACCATCCACGGCTGTCACACCTGACAGCCCTGACCTAGCCCCCTCTGACTTCCATTAGTTTTGGCTCTTAAGATGCCATTTGTGGAAGACATTTTGAAGACAATGAGGAGGTGATTCACACAGTGATGCACTGGCTCCGTCACCAGGACAAGCATTGGTACCGACGGGGCATCCACGCCCGCGCTGCAGGAAGACCATAGAACGGGATGGAGATTACTTGGGAAATAGGGTGTGCAGATAAAACACCATTCTTTCGTGTGTGTAATTCTCATTATGTTCAGTAAAGAATTATTGAAGAAAAAAACCGGTGCATTACTTCCTGGGCGACCCTCGTACATAAATGATCAGGCAGACAGGGCTACTAGCAATCTGCGGTTGTTTGCTGTTGCTATAGCGCATGGGTGGTGTCGTCGTTAAATGACTGTAGCAGAATACAAGATGACTTGAACTAAATTTCTAGTTGGTGTGATGAAAGGCAGCTAGCTCTAAATGTAGAAAACTGTAAGTTAATGTGGATGAGTAAATTTTGATACAGCATAAGTAGTGACCTGTGTGAAACAGCCACGTCGCTTAAATATCTCTGTGTAGAGTTGCAAAGTGATATGAAATGGAACGAGCATGTCAGGATAGTAATAGGGATGTTTTAGGGAGAATTTTAGAAAAGTGTGGTTCATCTGTGAAGGACGCTAGAGCAACCTGTACTTGAGTACTGCTTAGTATCCGCACTAGGTCGTATTAAGGGAAGACATTGAAGCAGTTCAGGGGCGAGCTGCTAGAATTGTTACCACTAATTTCGAACAACACGCAGGTATTATGCATATGCTTCGGGAACTCAAATGGACATCCCTATATGGAAGGCGACATTCTTTTCGAGGAACACTATTGAGAAAATTTAGAGACGCAGCATTTGAAAGAGACTGCCGAACGATTCTCTTCTCACAAACATACATTTCGCGTAAGGATCACAAAGATAAGATACGAAAAATTACGGTTCATACGGAAGAATTTTCCGCCGCTATGTTTACAAGTGTAACAGGGCACCCCTCCGCTGCCCACCATGCGATGGCCTGCTCAGTAACCACCCACAAAAAAAAATGATATTGAAAAATAATAACCGTTAACTCACTCTTTATAGCAATCTAAGTCACAGGACCACGTGTATCTGCCTTCCCATACAGCTTGCAACAATATACTGACCGATCGCTTACGTTGCACACAAGGTGTGTGGAGGGATATTCCTCAGAAACATTTCATGCATGATCATGGTTTATGAGTTCTGTGGGTAGTAATTAAATGACATGATGAGATTCACCCATGAGTCACTTGTTAATTTTACTTTATTTATGCCAAGAGGCAATCAGATTTTCATCCACCTTCTGTTGGCTTAACATAGTGACATATTTATCGTCATTGTGACTCTGTTCAGGGTCCCGTCCAGGAAAAGTTTTCTGTTGTTCATACCTCCCCTCCCCTGGCTTGAACTAATCTTAAAGAGCGTTCACCACATCAACATATAGAGAGACTCCTGAGTAAGGATGACGGAACAAACATACAAATAGCAGGTGCACATCTTGCAGCTGCTCACACAGTATTCTACAGTTTCGTAAAAATTCCAAGAAAACGAATACGGAGCACCAACTTCACAAATCGCTTATAATACTCCGCTGTAATGCCGGTATTATTATACGAATGTGAAGCTTTAACTTTTAAGGAAGAGAACACGAAGAAATATTATCACCATCAAAAAAGAAAATATAAATAAATTGTTTTGATCTGCAATCGGTGAAAATTTCTTAGAATGGAGAATTGGTAAAAATGAATATCTACGGTCACTGTACGAACAATGTAAACGTTGTCCACAATCTTAAAGAAAAGAAGGTTGAGGTGGGCTGCTGATATAGTAAGTATCAAATATTAAATGCATAGTATAGTATTTTCTATAAAAACAAACGCGAGGAAGAGGAAGACGCAGAAGCAGATGGCGAAACAAGTTACAGGAGGGTGTAGCTGGGATGACTATCAACATCGAACAACCTACGCATTAGTCAGAATGAAATGGATGGAGCTTTTGGAGTAGGCGTATCGTCGAGGAAGCCCTTCCCGTTCAAAAGAAAGAATAGTTGAACGTATTTTCAGCACTACAGATGTCCTGGGCAAAACAGTAATTAGCTACTACTTCACTCCCGTTCGAATACTACCATGTAATTTATAATTACGAACACTTATTTTCATTTTGCACCCAATAACTCCTTGCTCAGTTTTTGTATACATATTTTTCACACTTTCATACACGATTTTACATAACTTCAGCGCAAGTTATATCAGATTCCAAGCCGCTAAAATTGCATGATGTGGTTACAGCAATACCACACTGATTCTGTGACTGGTTGTATGTTGCCACGCATTAACTTGTCAGATGATGTTCATTTCCGTAAAATGAACCATTTCTGATGGTGCATTTTCCGAAATTTCTTACTATTTTACCTAAATATTTTCACAATGAAACTTTTAAATATGCGCTCTCTCTTTTCAGTAATCGGCATTTAAAACTGGACACATCACCAACTTTTTGGTCTACTTTTAATCTATGGCTTTTTAATCTGAATGTTTCTCGAGACAAATGAAGCAAATAAGACTCCATTTTAGCTTAACAACAATTTTTTTTTGGTGAGACACAACTAGGTCACAATGCAGCTATGGTACCGACGATAGTCACAACGTACGTTATTTAAGCCTCAAGAAATTATTCCTTTTTCATACCTTCTGAAAGTATGAAACTATAGAAAGATATAGCACGGACGTTCATGACTCCGTTACTGATGGAAAGTGTAACGCAGAGTGTATTTTAGATGCTAAAAATATTTTATTGGGGGGTGGTTTACACTCACGCTTCTATTCACTTTTATCTTTAACTTCTTCGTATTTCTGCAGTATTTTACTAAATCTGTACCTCCACGTAGTTCTTAAATAGAATCTTCTGGAAAGAAGCTATTCTTGACCAGTTATGTCAGCTTTGCACTTGCCTCTTATCAAAACGACATTGCGACGTAAATTCGTTCCAAGTGTAAGTCCTTGACCTTGGACTGTGCTATGGCAGAGTTCCGCTCGGCGTCTCTTCATCTCTGTGGCTTAAGAAGGCTAACGCACCAGTGCTCACAAACAGGCGTTTCCGTATATGACAACAAAGGCGGCGCATGTTCGCTGCCAAGTAGTCCAAAGAATATGACACGCCTTTTACTGTGCGCGATGGAGTTCAGTTCTTAGATTACAGTCAATTCGAATACTTTTCATTTTATTTTTTACAGTTCTAATCATCCTGCTACCTTTGACCTATTCTTTTATCGTCAAACTCATGGCAAACATGGAACTCTAAACACTTACACACCATTGTTCGGTAAAAACGCAATACCATTAAACCAACATGGAACTCGCATCAAACCAGCAAATACTGTAGACTGAGGTGACAAAAGTCATGGGATACCTCCTAATCTCGCGCTGGACTTCCTTTTTCCAGCGGTGGCGCAGCAATTCGGCGTGGCACGGACTCAACAAGTCGTTGAAAGCCCCCTGCAGAAATATTGAGCCACGCTACCTTAATAGCCGTACGTAATTGAGAAAGAGTTGCCGCTGCAGTATTTTGTGCACGAACTCATCTTTCGATCATGTTCCATAAATGTTCTATGGGATTCATGTAGGCCACCTGGGTGATCAAACGATTCGTTCTGGTTGTTCACAGTGTTCTCCAAATCATTCGCAAACAATTGTGGCCCGGTGACATGACGCATTGTCATCCATGAAAATTCCATAGTTGTTTGGAACATGAAGTCCATGAATAACTAAAAGCGGTCTCCAAAAAAAAAGTAGATCAATATAACCATTTGCAGGCAATGATCGGTTCAGCTGGACCGAAGAACCCAGTACATTCCATATAAACACAGCCCACATCACAACGGAGCCACCACCAGCTTATGCGGTGCGTTAGATGAGTATGTGCCAAGCAAGATCGTAAGAGATGGAAAAGAGCCACCGTGGTACAACAACCGAGTTAGAATACTGTTGCGGAAGCAAAAGGAACTTCACAGCAAACATAAACATAGCCAAAGCCTTGCAGACAAACAAAAATTACGCGAAGCGAAATGTAGTGTGAGGAGGGCTATGCGAGAGGCGTTCTATGAATTCGAAAGTACAGTTCTATGTACTGAGTTGGCAGAAAATCCTAAGAAATTTTGGTCTTATGTCAAAGCGGTAGGTGGATCAAAACAAAATGTCCAGACACTCTGTGACCAAAATGGTACTGAAACAGAGGTTGAAAGACTAAAGGCCGAAATACTAAATGCTTTTTCCAAAGCTGTTTCATAGAGGAAGACTGCACTGTAGTTCCTTCTCTAGATTGTCGCACAGATGGCAAAATGGTAGATATCGAAATAGATGACAGAGGGATAGAGAAACAATTAAAATCGCTCAAAAGAGGAAAGGCCGCTGGACCTGATGGGATACCAGTTCGATTTTACACAGAGTATGCGAAGAAACTTGCCCCCCTTCTTGCAGAGGTGTAACGTAGGTCTCTAGAAGAGCGTAGAGCTCCAAAGGATTGGAAAAGGGCACAGGTCATCCCCGTTTTCAAGAAGGGACGTCGAGCAGATGTGCAGAACTATAGACCTATATCTCTAACGTCGATCAGTTGTAGAATTTTGGAATACGTATAATGTTCGAGTATAATGAATTTTCTGGAGACTAGAAATCTACTCTGTAGGAATCAGCATTGGTTACGAAAAAGACGGTCGTGTGAAACCCAGCTCGCGCTATTCGTCCAAGAGACTCAGAGGACCATAGACACGGGTTCACAGGTAGATACCGTGTTTCTTGACTTCCGCAAGGCGTTCGATACAGTTCCCCACAGTCGTTTAATGAACAAAGTAAGAGCATATGGACTATCAGACCAATTGTGTGATTGGATTGAAGAGTTCCTAGATAACAAAACGCAGCATGTCATTCTCAATTGAGAGAATTCTTCCGAAGTAAGAGTGATTTCAGGTGTGCCGTAGGGGAGTGTCGTAGGACCGTTGCTATTCACAATATACATAGATGACCTTGTGGATGACATCGGAAGTTCACTGAGGCTTTTTGCAGATGATGCTGTGGTGTATCGATGGAAAATTGTACTGAAATGCAGGAGGATCTGTAGCGAATTGACGCATGGTGCAGAGAAAGGCAATTGAATCTCAATGTAGACATGTGCAATGTGCTGCGAATACATAGAAAGATGGATCCCTTATCATTTAGCTACAAAATAGCAGGTCAGCAACTGGAAGCAGTTAATTCCATAAATTATCTGCGAGTACGCATTAGGAGTGGTTTACAATGGAATGATCATATAAAGCTGATCGTCGGTAAAGCGGATGCCACACTCAGGGTAGCCTCCGGCACATACCGTCAGGTGGCTTGCGGATTACGGATGTAGATGTAGATGCCTTGTTGACAACTTGGATCCGTGGCTTCGTGGTGTCTGCGTCACACTCGAATCCATCAGTTCTTACCAACTGAAACCGGGACGGTTTTCCAGTCGTCTACGGTCCAACCGATATGGTCACGATCCCAGGCTAGCCGCTGCAGGCGATGTCATGCTGTTACCAAAGGCAGTTGCGTCGGTCGTCTGCTGCCATAGCCCATTAAGGCCAAATTCACCGCAGTATCCTAACGGATAACTTCGTCGTACGTTTCATTGATTTCTACGGTTACTTCACGCGGTGATGCTTGTCTGTTAGCTCTGACAGATCTACGTAAAAGCCACTTCACTCTGTTGGGAAGTGAAGGCCGTCGGCCACTACGTTGTTCCTGATGAGAGGTAATACCTGTAGTCTGAATTCGGCACGCTCTTGACACTATGGATCTCAGAGTATTGAATTCCTTAACGATTTCCGAACTGGAATGTCCCATGCTTCTATCTCCAACTACCATTCCACCTCCAAACTCTGTTAATTAATTCCCGTCATGTAGCTATAATCTCGTCGGAAAACTTTCCACAAATGACAGCTCCGCCAATGCACGCCATTTTATACCTTGTAGTATGCGATACTACTGCCATTTGTACAAAGTGTACAACTTTGCTTCCTCCGTTTTTTCCCCAAAATTTGAGGCTTTAATTAAACAAATTGGTTTCACATGTTTCATTCAAAGTATTTTCCATCGCTGGCCACTACTTTCTACCATCTTTCGGGCAGTGTACGAATCCTGTGCCGAAAAAAATGTTCATCTTTTGAAGCGATCCACGAATCGATCCAATTTGTGACTTCTTCATGAGATCGGAAGTGTTGGTCAGCCAGCCCATGCGCCATTGATCTAAACAGGTGATAGCCAGAGGGAGCAATGTCTGGAGAATACGGCGGGTGAGGTAGGGCTTCCCATTTTAACGTTTCCAAGTTCATTTTGACCTTTTCTGCAACGTGAGGTCGAGCGTTGTCGTGCTGCAAAATCATTTTATCGTGCCTCTCGCTGTATTGCGGCCATTTGTCTTTTAATGCTCTGCTCAAACGCATTAATTGCGTTAGATAACGAGCACCTGTGATTGATTGTTTCTCTTGGTTTTAACACCTCATAGTACACGACGCCGAGCTGGTCCCACCAAAAAGCAGAGCATGATCTTGGAGCCGTGAATATTCGATTTGGCCGTCGACGTGCAAGTATGTCCGGGATATCCCCATGACTTTTTGCGTTTAGGGTTATCGTAATGGACCCATTTTTTGTCCCCAGTAACAATGCGATGCAGAAATCCCTTCCGTTTCTGCCTCTGAACCAACTGTTCAAGCCGGCCTCTGTGACCGAGCGGTTCTAGGCGCTTCAGTCCGGAACCGCGCGACTGCTACGGTCGAAGGTTCGAATCCTGCCTCGGGCATGGATGTGTGCGATGTCCTTAGGTTAGTTAGGTTTAAATAGTTCTGAGTTCTAGGGGACTGATGACCTCAGATAGAAGTCCCATAGCGCTCACAGCCATTTGAACCATTTGAGCAACTGTTCAAACACACAAACGCCATTCAACGTCCCTTGGTTCCCGCTCACAAGAGACCCAAGCTCCTTCTTTCTGAATAGCTATGAGACTTTTTGAAATGGCTTGCTGTGTCAGTCCCACTAATCGTGCCAATTCTTCTTGAGTTTGACGCGAGCCTTCACTCAGCGATGTCTCCAATTCTGTATCTTCGGAAACATTCTCTCTTCCCCCACTATGCCGGCCTACGACGTTAAAATCACCGTTCTTGAAGCGTTCAACCCACTCACGACACGTTCTTTCACGAATAGCGTCCTTAACGTACATACTTGAGAGTATTCGTTGAGACTCAGCCGCTGTTTTTTTCATATTGAAACGAAACAGTAACACCTCCCACAAATTACGAGAATTATGCTCGTGATCTGACATGTTCAGTCAAGAAACATTTTATGATGCAGACACAAATCGACTAATGTTTGAATGAGGTTATGTTCACCGGGGTCCAAGTTAACTGCCTGATGTCTGCGATCTGTTTCTTTCGACCTCTACTTACCGTTGTCGCCACCTATTCGCAAAACGGCGGAAGCAAAGTTGTACACCTTGTATGTGTAGATATCGCTATCCCATGACTTCTGTCTCCTGAGCGTATAATTTGCTCGGCTACCCAAATTAGTAGCAAACTACAAGCACCGTGTAAGTACAATTAACGCTATCTACGTTATGTATATAATGAAAGAATACACAGCGGGTTTCTCATTGATAAATCGCATTCGAATGTTAGTTTGTTCCCAAAGGCTGTAAATTACTGTGCAAATTAATTTTCGGGGAAGCGAAGAACTGATATCAGGGGTTATCAGAATATAGAAATCATGGAAACCTTTCCAAGACATACGATCATACAGATCTACAACCTTTTTATCACGTATCACTAAAGCACTTGAAAGGGTGGTAAGAGACAAACTGTAATGGTGGTGTCAATGTAGAAAGATATAGCCAAGTTCGTAAATGGAATTCAGGAAATGGTGCGGTGCTGTTGAAACAAACAACTATCTAATAGCTTCATATATAGAGTAGTTAAACAGATTTCAGTTGCTTATTAAAAGCTATGAAATATAGGAATATACTGCGCATGTCAGTAGATATAGGATGGTTCAAAAGTTTTACGTTCACACAGACACTATGCCACACACTCAACATGAGCGCCATGCGTTGCTCGAGAAATATCTTAACGGTAGTCCATTTCATTCCACACACGAACGAACAGATCCCTGTTTCTTGAATCAACAGTTTCAACAATTCAGTCTCTCAGCTCTTGAAGAGTAGCATTCACAGACGGGACAAAGCCTCTGTCTTTTGTGTACCGCCACAGAAAAATATCGCAAGGTATGAGGCCTGGTGACCTGGGTGAGCCCAAAGCAATGAATAAGATCTTGTTGTCCACCTCTCCAGTGTTGTGGGATAGTGTTGTTAAGATAACGCCGGACCTCAAGGTAAAATGTCACGCGGGGCGGCGTCGTGCATGGAAATGAAACCATTGGAATCTGCGTGAATGTGAGGAAACAGCCAGTTTTGCAGTATCTCTAGGTATGACATTCCCGACACAGTTTCCTCTGCAAGAAAGGAAAGTCCACAAACGTTGTGAACAGAAACGGCACAAAACACATTCAGTTTCGGTGAGTCTCTTTCATGTTCGACTACGACGCCAGGATTAGTGAACCCCCCCCCCCTCCCCCAAATTCTTACATTATGTCGGCTTAACTTACCCGATAGATACGTCGATTTGTCGGAAATGATGAGTCGTTCGGAAAAAGTGTGCCCTGCCATATACTGAAGAAATGAAATCCAGAATTCGTATCTTCTGCTGTGGTCGCCGAGATGCAACCGGTATAGTGCTTGCATATGGAGGAGTCGTTTCAGTGTGTGGCTTTCGCTGTGTTATTCAGTGGTTTGATATTTAATTAATTTGTAAATGAAAATGATAATCTTATTTTATTACAGTGAGTAATTACTAAATAATTTTTCTCCCGGCTAAAGATTTGGTCAAGTTGCTAACACTTTAACACAGTATTGTCTGGAAGTTGTGTGTCACTAAATCACAGTTCATACAACAGATTCTATACAACTATTTATTATGATGGAAACAGTTATCTTCAGCAAAATGATCATTAAAACCACCGAATATCAGCCGCGCACAACACCGACGTATGTTACCTGAAACAATATTCTTCGCAACTCGTTCTTAATTAATTTCGGCTCCATACATCAGCTAGAAAAGTTTGTTATATGAATCGTGCTATGAGCACTGTTTTTAAATAACCAATCTGATTCGAATTATTTTGATTAAAATGAGTTCGGGACCACCGGTGCACATTTATTTTTACACATTTTTATTACCTTCGGCATTTATGTCTGCAGAGTTGCGTAATTTGAATTTGCCGCTGAGATAATTGTTAAGATGGCGGCAGACAATTGATAGAGACTTTCTATTGTTAGAGTAAATTTTCTTTTTAACAGGATAAGTATTTGAAATGCTTATTAAACTTTACTTTCATATTGTGCACTGTTTAGATTAATTTTCATCAAGCAAACCTTTGATTTTTTTCTAAGAAACACAGATAAAAACGCGATACAAATCGCTATCATCAATGGCTGCTCTCCTTGCAGCGGAAAGAAATAATTAACATATATAATGCTTATTGAGAGAGGAATTAAAGTTACAAATAATTATTCAGTCATATTTATAATAATAATGAGCTCTATTCTCAAGTAATAATTAATAAATAATTACAATTTCTTAACAGACCTCAGTTTGATATGCGTCTTGCGTCCGCAACCTACAAAAGCCAACCAACAAAAGGTAAAAACAAAGGAAGGCAAATGCAGATCATAAAAGGAATTTACAGTTATCATTGTCTTTGTATGATACACATCGATATGTCCAATTACATCATAAAGTATTATATAAATAATTAACATTTATTTCACTATCTTTTCATATGTCGGTTGGATATGTTTATAACTGTTAGATACATAATTTCCTCTCGTCGCATTGTACCTAAAATTTATCTCGTGGATGTTACACAGAGCACGCCTCAGTATTGTTTGAGGAAGTTGAAGTTCCTTGCCTATCCGTCTTCCGAGGGATCTGTGTCAACGCATCTCTGATAAGCTTGACATTTTCATCAGACATATGTAGCCTACCATTGCTCTTCCCTTTTCATATGCAAACAGATTTCAAGAATTTTTTATGCCAGACTTCTCTGCTTCTGCGGAGGCAGCTTCTTGCTGAATCGACGGAGTCCTGCACATTGCAGTTGGATAATGGATTGACTTCGCTCAAATTCCAACACACAAAAATGATTATCTTGTGGTGTAGTCGCCATGTCGCTACGAACAACAGCTCAGCTGTGTCAAGACTTTGAACTGTTCTCTACCAAGTGACGTCCTCAATGCGTTTCTATCTTTCATAGTTTGTCTGTAATAAGCAGTTGAAATCTGTTCTTTGTTTTTGAATCCCCTGTACAAAGATCATGCATTCGTTAATGTTGGTCTACCCCTACTGGCTGAGAAGACGAGTAAAATTGCTGTGCCTGGTGCGTTTATAGTAAAACTTCATGTTTATATGCGAATGGATTGCTCTTTCTGAAAATTTAAAGCAACTTCATAGGCTCAGGATGAACAACTAAGTAGCAACTGGTTAAGAATAAATGGTCTGGACAAATCACTGAGTAAATCGTCCATCTGTATTTACAAAAGACACAGACGAGGGAAGCAACAAACAAAACTCGGTCCTAATCAGTTCTCTACGACAAAAGTTAAAAGAAAAAGGGTCTCCATCCTGACATACCACTAAGTTGGGCTCCACCTGTAAGAAACATACGAAGTTGATGTGATGAAATGATCAGTGCAATACGGGTGACAACTGGCTTCAAATGGGAAGCAGATCGAAATATATGTTTGAACACATATTGAGCGTTGGTACCAACACTAAGGTTACGCATGTCTCAGTTTTGGGTGCGAGGCAGATAGACTATTAGAAAAGCTAAGTAAAGGTCATTATGAAGCGATTAGAATTTGAATTGAAGCCACAGCATCTACCCCCATTTACACTTCTCGATGAGGCGAAGAAGCCTCCATTATATTTGAAAATGAAATATCTTAGCCATAGATTTATTCGAAATGTGCGCAATTTTCTCGGGTCAGGCTGATGCAAAAATTTTATTACCTACTTCACACTAAGGTCTATGACGGAAAGATTTTAGATTAAGAACAACACACCGCGCGTTGTATCTATGTACGTGGACGCCATGCGTGTCTGAGAAGCTACAGTATATACGAGTATCCTCCACAAAATTTCTGTCATGCATACGACTTTAACAATTCGATCTTAGAACCAGACGTGTCATTGCCTCTAACACCAACAAATACTTTCGACGTTCGAGAACTTGCGTCTGGTTTCCACAGTGCGACCAATACTTTCTAAGAATGAAGCTGGAGCAGGCACTGCGTATTGGCACAGTACAGGCCAATACAGCAGAAACTTTAAACAAGCGAAGGACAACACAATATTGACAGTACAGTTAACCGCAATCCTGGAAGTTATTTTTTTAAATATATATTAATTTGATTCCAAATGGATCCTTGTCATGCAGAAGAACGACGACGCGGGAAAAATGAGTTACCCCACAGCACAAATAGACCCACTGAGAAAAATCCAAAACAATAAACAGTAAGTCAAAATGCTTTGGATCAAAGTTCATTGTGGAATAAATAAAAATGAAACTGCAGGTAGTCTAGCCAAACAGGTAATAAATGATGGGAAAAAAAGGCTTTTTACAAAAATATAGACCAATGAGAGAAATACAGAAAGAGTACAGTCCTCGAAATCAAGAGGCCGACATTATGGAAGTATGTCATCTGTAACAACTTGGTACACAAGAGCTATTACGGCAGAAAGTTTGTATCCACTACAGCACGACTGAGCTTCAATCACGCTTGCTTCAGTCAGCGCCTAAACCGCATTCATGCCGTTGAGTCACCGCTTTCTGATCGTGGAATCAGGGAGGATATGAACCACTTGTTCTTTGGATGCGACAGTCGAAGACAACGATCCACAACACTGAATCGGCATTTGGTTGCGTTACAATGCTCTTTCAATGTCTGTACTGACGCTCCGGGCGACAAGAGACTTCAGGTAACTTTTATTTTTCTATCGATAAACATAATCACATTAATCACTCATCTAACAGCAACTATCACCAGCTTCAGTGACGATGCGACCTGCGTCGTGCAGTCAAGACGTTGACGACGATATCTTCATCGTGGGTTAAGACCTAGTAACTCACCTTTAACGGAGACGGAGAAAGTCTTCTACAATACTAAGCACAGTCGATTCTGGAACGGAGAAACTGGATAAGCGGCGGCCGTTGTGGCCGAGCGGTTCTAGGCGCTTTAATCCGGAACCGCACTGCTGCTACGGTCGTTGGTTCGAATCCTGCCTCGGGCATGGATGTGTGTGATGTCCTTAGGTTATTTAGGTTTAAGTAGGTCTAAGTTCTAGGGGACTGATGACCTCCGATGTTAAGTCCCATAGTGCTTAGAGCCATTTAAACCATATGAAACTGGATAAGCGTGCCAAAGCTTAAGGATTCAGTTTAAGAACAATCTATTTTTCGAATAATTCAACTTTGTTCGGAGAGGTGTCTTACAGTGGCCGTATATATTTGCAACTCATTGAATACACTCTACCACTATGTATTTTGGGCTATTCCATCAGAGATGAGCGCTCTGCTCGCAACTCGTTCTGACAATACACAGTTAAATACCTCAACCGTATTTGCAGATAAGTGCGAGATAGCGCTTGTTCCCCCACCCTATTTTCTGACATGCTGAAAGTATCAAACTACTAGTTGCTACTGGAGACAAATTTTGTAGAGCTTGTTCTTCTCGAGCAGGAAGAAAAATCAGTATAATAGCTGCTGCGGGACAGTTGTCGGAAACTCAGTTGTCCTCCCCGTCTATATACAGACTTCTCCGAGTCTTAACTGCAGCAGCATCAAAGTGTCACTCTATAGTGACTTCGACACTCGACACTGGTACAGCTCCCGAACACTTGGCGACGTACACTCCTCTTAACTGTTACTTCTTCGGTTGCTCCCTGGTAGTGTTCTTACTCATGGTACCAACTAATTTGGTTTCTGTGCTGGACGCTTATGTACTGACTTTTCATAGCTCTTGGACGAGTTTCTTTCGTTGTTTCATTTCTCTTGAACTTGTCCGAAGGTCTTCCTAAGGATCAAAATATTTTGAAAACTTTGTTGCTTGTTCTGATGAATTGCTTCTGCAGATTACAGTTACCTTGACGCCTCCAAGATACCCGGGGCTCGTTATTCTTGCCAGTAACTACAGCAAGGCCACTTTTCCGAATGGCCGTCGATATGTGTTACCTTATACAGAATTCTGCACACTTGTTGGTGCTCTCAAGACACCACCCTCAAAGGATTGTTTTTATATTACTGCTTAACAAAGTTTCTTTCTTTCTCTATTGGCACTGTCGTGATAAATTAAATTGCCTATCAATTTACACGAGTTAATACAGTTAATTCTAACTGACCTTTCTGGGATCTATGAATCGAGCATACTGGTACTAATTCTATCAGTAATGTAGACTTATAAAGTATCTCATTATGTAATGCATACCTTCCATTACGATTTCATTTCTCGCTCCTTTTTTTACCCGTTCTGTTTTGACCGGCGTTATGAAACAGCACCAACTGTCTAATTCTGAACAACTAACTACTTATTGATCTCCATGTGCGTAGGGAAAAGTGTTGTATGCGACCTACCAAAACTAGTTAAAAACATGCTCTGATATCGGAAGAGCTAAGTACTAAAAATTAAAAACTGTATGTAGATGGCTGTATGAGTAGGGACGCAAAAGCCAGTTAACAAAACAAAAAAAACTCATAGCCAAAAACATTGGTTTTAACACCCATATAATACAAAGATTCAGCCACAAAATCAGAACATAACTCACGAAAAACGAAAACAAGCAGAGAACATAAACTCTATAAAGCCCCACAAACAGTAGACACACTATAGTACACACAGAAAAACAGAACAGTAACAGTCATCACACGACTGACAGAAAGAAATGGTACGCTTCAACGTAAAAACACAAACCAACGCTGGGAATAGGAAATACGCTGTATATTAAACAAGCTAGACATTGCTTACAGAATAAGAAACACACTGCAGTCACATCTACACATAGTAATTGACAAACCAGATAAATACTAAGAAGCAGGTGTATACCACTTAGTATGTAAAGAATGTGAATAAGTGTATCTGAAAACGATAGGCAGAAATTTTAAAATCAGCTACGAAGAACGACATCGTGAATAGTGAGTAACACCAAATGATAATTCAGCCTCGCAAAAAATGTACTACAAAAGTTGCCTCATATCTGGAAAACAAGATAATAACAAAGGGAAAACGTAATATACATTGGTGTCCAAAATTAAGGCAACAAACCGCTATTTCACGACCTGTGTCTAATTCACGAACTGTCAACAAATGTCATTACAATCGTGTTGCGCACGGAAGATGGCATTCCAGTCAATGGACAACCACGCCAACCATGAAGTCAGGGCACCTATCAAATGGGGTAGTATTTACGGGTAGTCCCACAACCACAATCGCCGGTGCACAGTCACAGAAGGTGCAGCATAGCACAGAGAAGACGCATATCAGACACTGCGGTGGAGGGTCATAGGAAGAATGGAAGCGGGACAGTAGCTAACTGATGTGGTGGATGTTGTGACGGTTTATAGGGACCGAAACTGCATCCTTAAGGCTAGGCGCAAATTGAGACGCGTACAGCACTTGTGACGTAACACGACACTACAGCGCGACACGCACGTGCCGGAAGAGTCGCGCGGGTCCAGCGCTTATTGCGACGCGTACACCATACTTCGCACGAACCGACTGGCGACTCTCTACGTTGACAGAACCGAAGCGCGCGCACCCTGTTATCTTTCTCAAACGATTTTACAGAAACAATTATCTGAAAATATTTAATTTTTGGCTTACTTGTAGCGTTATATGTCAGCTTGGTGGCGAAGTGCCCATCATCTCGCTAATGACCATTCTTATTGTGATGTACACATTTAAGACACCACGCACAACTCAAAAAGTTTGCAACGACAATTGGGGGTCGCTATGATTTGGCGATTGGTGAGTATTACACCATATGTTGCTCGGTATGAAATTTAACTAAAATGTTGAATTTTTGTTTAGACTTGGGAGGAGGTCTCTATCTGCCTCCGATCTCGAGAAAATAGATCCCTTGTAGCGCGGTCACTTCTGACCTCAAGCCCGCGAAAATGAAACACTCGGGACATCTCTCATATCTCCTAAACCGCTCGAGACATCGAAACGAAAGTTTGGCGAATGATAGCACACAAGGAGGAAAGTGTTTCGCCAATTCTTAAACACACGGAACTTCCGTATCTATGGTGATATGTTGTTGTTGTTGTGGTTTTCAGTCCCTTGTGGTCTAATGGTTTGATGCAGCTCTCCATGCTACTCTATCCTGTGCAAGCTTCATCATCTCCCAGTACCTACTGCGACCTACATCCTTCTGAATGTGTTTAGTGTATACATCTTTTGGTCTCCCTCTACGAATTTTACCCTTGACACCTCCCTCCAATACTAAATTGGTGATCCCTTGATGCCTCAGAACATGTCCTATAACCGATCCCTTCTTCTAGTCAAATTGTGCCACAAACTTCTCTTCCCCCCAATCCTATTCAATACCTCCTCATCTAATCTTCAGCATTCTTCTGTAGCACTACATTTCGAAAGCTTCTATTCTCTTCTTGTGCAAACTATTTATCGTCCATGTTTCACTTCCATACATGGCTACACTCCACACAAACACTTTCAGAAACGACTTCCTGACATTTAAACTCAATGTTAAGAAATTTCTCTTCTTCAGAAACACTTTCCTTGCCATTGCCAGTCTACATTTTATATACTCTCTACTTCGACCATCATCAGTTATTTTGCTCCCCAAATAGCAAAACTCCTTTACTACTTTAAGTGTCTGACTTCCTAATCCTCTGCTGCCTTCCTAATCTAATTCTCTCAGCATCACCCGTCTTTATTCGACTACATTCCATTATCCTCGTTTTGCTTTTGTTGATGTTCATCTTATATTCTCCTTTCAAGACACTATCCATTCCGTTCAACTGCTCTTCCAAGTCCTTTGCTGTCTCTGACAGAATTACAATGTCATCGGTGAACCTCAAAGTTTATATTTCTTTTCCATGGATTTTAATACCTACACCAAATTTTTCTTTTGTTTCCTTCACTGGTTGCTCAACATACAAATTGAACAACATCGGGGATAGGCTACAACCCTCTCTCACTCCCTTCCCAACCACTGCTTCCCTTTCGTGTCCCTCGACTCTTATAACTACCATCTGGTTGCTGTACAAATTGCGAATAGCATTTCGCTCCCTGTATTTTACTCCTTCCACCTTCAGAATTTGAAAGAGAGTATCCAGTCAACATTGTCAAAAGATTTCTCCGAGTCTACAAATGCTAGAAACGTAGATTTGCCTTTCCTTAAACTAGCTTTTAAGATAAGTCGTAGGGTCAGTAATGCCTCACGTGTTCCAATATTTCTACGGAATCCAAATTGATCTTCCCCGAGGTCGGCTTTTACCAGTTTTTCCATTCGTCTGTGACTTATTAAACAGATAGTTCAGTAATTTTCACATCTGTCAACACCTGCTTTCTTTGGGATTGGAATTATTATATTCTTCTTGAAGTCTGAGGGTATTTCGTCTGTCTCATACATCTTGCTCACCAGATGGTAGAGTTTTGTCAGGATTGGCTCTCCCAAGGCCGTCAGTAGTTCTAATGGAATGCTGTCTAGTCCCGGGGCCTTGTTTTGACTCAGGTCTTTCAGTGCTCTGTCAAACTCTTCACGGAGTATCGTATCTCCCATTTCATCTTTATCTACATCCTCTTCCATTTCCCTAATATTGTCCTCAAGTACGTCGCACTTGTATAGACCCTCTATATACTTCTTCCACATTTCTGCTTTCCCTTCATTGCTTAGAACTGCGTTTCCATCTGAGCTCTTGATATTCATGCAAGTGGTTCTCTTTTCTCCAAAGGTCTCTTTAATTTTCCTGCAGGCAGTATCTATCTTACCACTAGTGATATAAGCCTCTACATCCTTAAATTTGTCCTCTAGCCATCCCTGCTTAGCCATTTTGCACTTCCTGTCGATCTCATTTTTGAGACGTTTGTATTCCTTTTTGCCTGTCCATTTACTGCATTTTTATATTTTCTCCTTTCATCAATCAAATTCAGTATTTCTTCTGTTACCAAGGATTTCTACTAGCCCTCGTCTTTTTACCTACTTTATCCTCTGCTGCCTTCACTACTTCATCTCTCAAAGTTACCCATTCATCTTCTACCGTATTTCTTTCCTCCATTCCTGACAATTGTTCCCTTATGCTCTCCCTGAAACTCTGTACAACCTCTGGTTTAGTCAGTTTATCCAGGTCCCATCTCCTTAAATTCCCACCTTTTTGCAGATTCTTCAGTGGTCAGAGTCCACATCTGCCCCTGGAAATGTCTTCCAATTTAAAACCTGGTTCCTAAATCTCTGTTTTACCATTATATAATCTATCTGAAACCTGTCAGTATATCTAGGCTTCTTCCATGTATACAACCTTCTTTTATGATTCTTGAACCAAGTGTTAGCTATGATTAAGTTGTGCTCTGTGCAGAATTCTACCAGGCGGCTTCCTCTTTCATTTCTTAGCCCCAATCCATATTCACCTACTACCTTTCCTTCTCTCTCTTTTCCTACTACCGATTTCCAATCACCCATGACTAATAAATTTTCGTCTCCCTTCACTATCTGAATAATTTCTTTTATTTCATCATACATTTCTTCAATTTCTTCGTCATCTGCAGAGCTAGTTCACATACAAACTAGTACTACTCTAGGACGCGTGGATTTCGTGTCTATCTTGGCCACAATAATGCGTTCACTATGCTGTTTGTAGTAGCTTACCCACACTCCTATTTTGTTATTCATTATTAAACCGACTCCTGCATTACTCCTATTTGATTTTGTATTTATAACCCTGTATTCGCCTGACCAAAAGTCTTGTTCCTCCTGCCAGCGAACTTCACTAATTCCTACTATATCTAACTTTAACCTATCCATTTCCCTATTTAAATTTTCTAACCTACCTGCCCGATTGAGGGAGCTGACATTCCACTCTCCGATCCTCAGAACGCCAGTTTTCTTTCTCCTGATAACGATGTCCTCCTGAGTAGTCCCCGCCTGGAGATCCAAATTGGGGGACTATTTTACCTCCGGAATATTTTACCCAAGAGGACGCCATCATCATTTAACCATAGAGTAAAGCTGCATGCCCTCGGTAAAAATTACAGCTGTAGTTTTCGCTTGCTTTCAGCCGTTCGAAGTACCAGCACAGCAAGGACGTTTTGGTTAAAAGTGTTACAAGGCTAGATCAGTCGATCATGCAGACTGTTGCCCCTGCAACTACTGAAAAGGCTGCTGCCACTCTTCAGGAATCACACATTTGTCTCGCCTCTCAACAGATACCCCTCCGTCCTGGTTGCTCCCACGGTACGTCTGTCTGTATCGCTGAGGCACGTAAGCCTCCCCACCAACGGCAAGGTCCATGGTTCTTGAGGGGGAGGGGGGGCTATGGCGATATATTAGTACTTACACTTTCCTCTTTATTTATTTCACTCCAGTGACTGCCGAGAGCTAGCGAAACAAGAGCTTCCCAGTATAAAAATAAACATGAAATTTTTTTCTTTTATGTTACTGCAAACTGACACTATGACGTTTTCCGTAACCTATTGAGCTCTGTGACTGCAAATTACTTGTTTAATGAGGCACTCCCTTTCGGAATTCTGTCTCAATAGCTGCTGTGAGATGAGTTTGGCAAATTACACTCTGACAAAGGAAATACAATTAAACTAGTCACCAAGAGAAATGTGGCCGTTTCTCACAAACGGTGAGTTTAACAACTCACGCAAAAATAGATTGTCAACTCTGTTGGAATTTTGGTGAAATCCCCGTAACGCATCGTATTTTTAATACTGCGCGACTGGAACGGAAACTTACCAAAGGATTTTATTCCCTCTCTTGATCTGAGCAGTATTGAAATAATGACGAGCGTCCTTCAGGCGGAATGATAGGCACATGCCAGATACTGGTTACTCTCCTACGTCTTGCCAAACTGAGAGTGTGTGATCAGGAATAAAATAGTTGTTATTGAGGAAAATAAACAATTGATCTGTCGCACAACACAATGGTCAGTGCATTGTCAGCAGAGGAGGATAACGCGCGCGACAGGAAAGCACAAGCTAGCCATGTGTGCCTTGTGAGTTGGAGTTTGAAAACCATTGTCATGAAAGTAGATCTGCCATTGTCAGCAGTACATTTCAACAAATTAAATATATCTAATCATAACACTCTTTTAGGATATTCCTACTTTCGTAATAAAACCGACCATTTTATTCATTTGTGTAGCCTGTTGTATAATTAGTTTATTAATGTTGATAATGTGCATGCAACAATTGAAATGCTTTTTCTCATAACAGCGAACCAATTAAAACATTGTTATTTGTGACTGCTTTCCTACTGTTTCTAGCTTGCAGTGGAAATGTTACGTTCACATGCATGTAGTACAGTGTTTCGTATTACATTATTACATCCATACCCAAGTAATTACAGTGAGACTTCTAAACTTCAGATCTTGGATGCTTTTTACCAGGAGCACCAAGGGATCATACCTGTGGGGTAATCCCTTTCTAAATTTTTGTAACAGATCGTACAGATACGCCAGCCTACTAGGAAGCGAGAAGAGAACCTTATTTTACTTTCCTGCCTTGATTCTTAATCAAATGATTTTATAATATTCCTTGCAACCTTATTCACTACCCTCTGTCCCTTCTTGCAATCTCAAAACATCGCGGAGGCATATGGTACAATTCCAGCGGCCAAATGGCTCATCAGTTACTGAAGTACGCACTTTTCTTGACAGAAGAAAAACAAAACAAAACTGTACAGATATAAATAGCAGAAGAGTATACTATACTAACGAAGAAAGCTGGAGCATTAAATGGCAAAAACCGAAACACTACTTAAAGTCAATAAAATTTAGTACACAGTAAGGCAAAATTTATCGTATGGGCAATACTACCAATGCTAATATGCGCCATTCCGATGTGAACATATGGCCCGGCTACTTTTCCGCTCCCCGGCTCAAATTTCCCACAGTGCTAGGCGAGGCAAGCGCGACGCTCGGCGCGAGAAACTGTGCACAACCACAACGCCGCGCGACCTGGCGCAGGCGCATGTCGCGTCCCAGTCGCGTCGCTTCGCAATTTGCGCGGTCCCATTGAAACGTCCCCTTAGAAAAATTATACACGACTGCTAAAACTGACACACAATATTTTTTAGCGCAACGCAATCTGACTTTCAAAAATCCCTACGAAAGAATGGCCCTGACTAACAATAACCTATACGTTTCACAAATCACTTACCTCACAAAAATCTTCGTTACTCAAGCTACTGCAATACAGCGAGCGCCACTACTGCCAGCTAAATAAAAGATTCAAACTACTGAAGGCACTAACTACTGATAGGCATAGTTAGCAAATGAAAGACTTTAATAGAGAACAAACAATGTATTTACCTCACTAGTCATAATATATATAGCAGTTCATGATACCAATTCTTACAAATTTCAAAACTCCGCCATCTCTCTCCCCACATCCACCACTGCTGGCGGCTCACCTCCAACTGCCCAACGCTACGCGCTGTTAGCATCCAGCTGCCCAACACTACAATGGCGAGTATTACAACAATGCCAACCAGCCACTGACTGCACACAGCACAGCCAGTGTTTTTTCATACAGAGCGCTATGTGGCGTTACCAATAAGAAAACCTAAACAGCCTACTTACATAGCCCCCATGCTCCCCACAAAAAAATTTACAAATTGTTTTGGGCAGTGGCCAATACAGATTTGAAACATTTTTTCGTAATTACAATAACAAAGAAGTGAAATGCACACACGTATCGATACAATGTTGGTCAAAAGCTAAGATTTTCCCACAGTCCATAAACACAGTCCTGATCGTTCATCACAGTAAAATTACAGTGTTTTTCTCGAAGTCTGAGCAGTAAAAGAAAATGCACAAGGAAGTAGTGGATTTCCATGCAGTCTTGAAGAGGCAGTGTTGTCCTTCTAACGGAAAGACAGTGCTGGCTCTTGAGATGCTGACAGGTAATGGGCCACAACAGAGCAAACCCACCGCAGAGTCAGTCGAAGTTTTGAAGAATATTGGTAGGTAGGTCATCACAGAGCAGACCCACTGTAGTCCTGGTAGGGAGTATGGTAGTGGTGGGTCATCACAGGTGCAGACCCACTGTAGACCATGTAGAGACGGCGAACAGCCATCTGTTGCGACTGTGCAGGTGCACAATCACCCTCGAAGAGTTTTGCAGAGAATATAGCAAATCCATAAACCACCACTTGTGCATTCACAACTTTTTTGGAATTGTCCTTAGAACCAGAAATGCTGTTAACCAGTCCCTTGCAGAATTATCAACACACATGCCAACACTATCAGTCCCTACTTCTCACATATTGTCCATATACTATGACCAACAGAACTGTGTGCAGTGAAATGTAACTTACAAGTTTCTTAATTTGATGAGCTGGTGTCAATTACAATTTTATAACATAAGAATACAATAACAAAGGTACAAAATACATCATTAAAGAACATAACAATACAGATAACATTTGTAGTAATTCGGGCTTTACAAAAGAATCGAACTAAAATATACATCATTGTTACAGGAATTATGACATACATAAATACATAAAAGATCAGAATAACTTTTGAAACATCAACTTTACACATGAGCAATAAAACAGAACAGATAAATAATGTCTAAACATCTTTACAAAGTAAATAACACACTATCATAAAAATTCTACTATGTAACTCTCATCAGATAAACACATAAACAAAGGAAGAACACAAATACCCAAGGGTATACAAACACATAGTGGGTTATCACAAGAGGAAACGGCAGGATTTGTATTCAGTGTAACATTTGGTACTGCAGTCCAACCCAAAACTTCATTCCTTAGATCTTTCGTCTTATTTCAACATTTGTTTCCACCAAAAAAATCCTATCCAATCATGCTTTCTGTATTTATATGTTCACATATTTCTTGCTTCATTATTTATTTTCCAGTATCTTACCTCATCATTTATTTCCAAGAAAATCCTACCTATACCTGCTTTCTGCACTTTTCTCATATAACCTCTCAGTGCATTTCTTCAAATCCATCGCAACTCATTCTCTTATATAGGCTACCCCCTTTTAAGCTAACTTAAATCTACTGAGCTCAGATGCTTAACTACGGGACGAGGCAATGCAGCAGCACAAAACAATTTACACAAACAGCAAGGATAAAAAAATGGAAATTTGCAAAAAAAGGCAACAATATTACAACTAATATAAGGCAATGCGCAGCAAACAAGAAAAATAAATCAGTAATAAAATTGGCTTAACCTAGTAATACAAAGTGACATTCAGTAGCACTATGCATGGCAAACAGCCGCAGCAAATGCTATAACTTATACCTAAACATGACAAAGCTCAAGCAGAAAAAATGTTACACTAAAGACAACAATGCAGATAAGGACAATGTCTATTCACATCTTAATGTCTATGCAGTTAAAGTGGTGCACCACAAAAACTAATCCTACAACAAATTACCAAGTACTTGAAAAGAAAAACATATATTCAGTTACTGTTATTAGTCGCTTCTTATTGCTCTTTCCATTCCAAGAGCTCCTTTTTCGAAGAATGTGGATCATAAAGTAATTATTTAATAGATCTGTCGACAGAAAGTGTTCACATTAGCAAATGCATTTAATTTTATAAAACCAGTGCTGCAACACAGCTGGAAAACAGATATCAAATGAAATAAGAAACTATGGACAAAGCATAAAAATATCATTCAATAGTCATGTGACATTTCATAAGTTAGTAGAATTCTCTCAACTCTCGTAGAAAGACGTTTGTTATAATCAGGAGTCAGATGTAAGTATCTTTCTCAGTAATGAGCGTGTCGTATTTGCGGTGCTTTCTACAAAGGAATGTCAATAGCGAGGATAACGGCCTCCTTTTTTTTTTCTCCACCTGTGCCTCTGACAGGCACACACTAATGGCTTTCTTTTGTCAGGTGGTTGTCGCGCAGCTGGGTGCCCACGACGCATTACATGCAGGTGGTCACTTAACTGTCTTATCGAAATATTTACGACACCAGTTTCCGCTACAGTGGCAGTCTCATATAAAAAAAAAATCACAGGTCAAGAATTTGCGTTACAAATCTGTAGAAATAAAATCATTTAAATATAATTGTGTCCAAAAAAATTTCGCCAGCATAGTGATACATTCACGCATATACACTCATTTCACAACTCTTAAAGTACGATTCTCGGTTTCCAACATCCTTTTTCACAAATCAGAGTCCCTAACCACTACTCATTATTTCTTACCTTATTACACATATATATATTCGTCGACACTTCTTCAATATTTCATCATAACAGATACGTAGCATAACCAAATAACTCATATAGCATCAGCTTAAACATACCTCAGCAGCATAATTCACATCGTCGTCGTAATAATAACATCATAACACCACAGTCAAATTCTCAAAATCTCCGTAGCTTCCTCCAATAATTTCAAAACCTAAAAAAAAATTCTCTGCTCATGTCAAAAGTCTCAACTACCTCAAACGTACTTTAAAAATCATGATCCCATACCAACTACATCATTCAAAGCTCTTATAATATCACAATGGTTCCGAAAAAATATAAACTGTTCACAAAGTACAGACAAAATACAATTTAATAAGTGTGAAGTTATCCAACGGTGCAATTACGTAAACATCTGTCACTGATGTAGTAAAATAAATGTTTGTCTCTCTCAGTTAAATAACCAGATAGCTGTGTGATTTATGTGTTAGAGAAATATGGTACCGATGTGTAAAGTTGTATAAGCAAATACCATATTAGCTAGGGCTCCTTGTGCTTGCCAAACACATGGTACACAAAGCAGGCGTGTACCCCCCTGAGGATTAATGTGATTATATCCTCAGGTGTTACAGATTACAGCAATGGGATGAAATGTATCACGGAAAACCTTTGTATCATTATATTTCAAATATCTTCAAAAATAAATGTTTTAAGTACAAAATTAATCACTCAAACACGTGTACTGTAGCGCTAAACTGTGCGTCTTGTTGTAAGATAATCTCTGTGGAAGTGTCGTGGTTATCGTCCTCTGTAAGCAAAGTTCTGCTGAAGTCAATGTACTTACCTCGTAATAAACGAAGTGAATTGCTTTGCGTATAAATATCTTAGCTATTACGTACCTTACCGTGATCAAGAAAGTGCTATAATGTAACGTATTGTTGTGCTACGATAAAGGCTGTCTCATTGTAGCTATACCACTATGTTACTACTAAAACATGTTTTCCTTTCCAGAAGAATTCAAAAAAACTGTGCAGATATACTGTCTCATTGTAGCTATACCACTAAGTTACTACTAAAACATGTTTTCCTTTCCAGAAGAATTCAGAAAAACTGTGTAGATATAAAACAGATACAGTGCAAAAGCAACTTTGTAAATTGTCACTCATTAGTAGCGTCGTGATAAAATCGTGTAGTTGTCACATAAACTAACCACTGTGACATTTGGTATCTCTCAGAAAATACTTTAAATCCAGAATTTATTTTCAAGTAAACCAAAATGTTGCATTAAAATCTCATTAGCAGTACTGGTAAATGTTCTAAGTATGTGAGCCTGATAGTCGTTACGTAATCGTGCAACTAACAAGCAAGAAAGTACAAATAACAACACTGTGTCATCTGTTCACTATAACAATGCATTCGTAATTTCTGCTTAAATATGTTCCCTAGGTTCTAGACTGGATAGTTAACTTCAAAACATTGTTACATGTTAAGAGTTTCTCAGTGTGACAAATTGTTCTAGTAGCGTGAAGCGAAAAATTTTATGGCAAAGACAAAGTTAAAAAGCAGATTATCCTTCAATAAACGGATTTACGTGTGAAATTCAGTACAATCCTTTACTTTTCCTAGAGCTCAGTGTTAACTTGAACGCAATTATCATGCGGTATACGTCGGTAAAGAATACTGGAATTTTTCTCAAGGTTAGCGTCTATGTTAGTTTTCTCTGAGCCAGCCAGTGCACGCGGCTGCCTGCGGTGCAAGTCATTGTCTGTCTCTTTGTTGGCGCGCGCCGTTGTTCGGATTAGGAGACCTAACTTCTACAAATTCACCTTGCTGAGAGGGCCCAGCTCTGTTTGAATCCCGCCAGTTCTGATGAAATTCGGGTCGGTAGTTATGATTATATCGTCTGTCGTCATGTCGGTAGTTCCTGTAGTTTCTTTCTTGTCGGGTAAGTGGTGGAGAATTTCTCCCTGAATAGTAACTACGCGCTGGACCGTTGCGTCTTAAGTTATTCTGTCTCCCTTGATAATAATTGTATTGGTTTCCATATTGCCTGTTTCTCTGATTGTCTCTGTGATAGTCATTACTACGGAAATGCGATCTTTCTCTGTAGCTATTATTACTCCGCCAGTGGTTGTCATATGGGTGGTGTCTGTTTTGGTCACGAGTTGCGTTATAAGAATAGACTTGTCGTGTCCAGTTATTGTTTCTGTCGTCACGGAATTGTGACGGATGTGAAATGTAGTGATTGTTTTCCTGTTTTCGCATCCTGCGACTGTCTGTCTCAATTTCTAATTCTTGTAAGAGTCCCTGAAAAGCTTCAATGTTGTCTTTGCAACGCCCTGCCAAAATAATATTCCTTAAATGTTCAGGCAATTTGATTATGCAAATGCGGATGAGTTCTGAAGGGCTATATGGGTTTGAAAGATATTGATTCTTATGCAACACGTCTTCAAAATATTTGACGAGACTGGAAAATTCAGATTGTTCAAAGTGTTTCATCATCATGATGCTATGTTTTACTCGGTCTTGTGTAGCTTGAGACCAATATGCTGAGAGGAAGACATGATAAAATTCTCCTTCACTGAGACAATCGTGAATGACCGATCGCATTCTTACTGCTGGCTCATTCTCCAAGTGGCCACACATAAATTCTAATCTGTGCTCTAATGACCAGTTAGGGGGGAAACAATGAGAGAATTGATGAAGCCACGCTTGTGGATGAATGTCGTTGCCAGAATTCCTAAATGTTTTGAATTTACGTGTAGTAATGAACAGCTTATAGTCAAAATCATCGTGTCGGCGGGTTGCATGTCGGTCAATGTTACGTCGTTTCGGCGGTTCCATCTCAAAATTCGGTGTACTCTGCCAATTTTTTTCATAATCTCAAAAGTGCCCTGTGTTATTATTTTGTGGTGGTTCCGTATTTTTATGTCCCTCTTCCCATAATGGTGTGCGAGAGTCCTCTGAAATACGTAATTCTTGTATTACCTGTGTCAGCTGATCTTGTACTTCCCGGATTTCTCTTTGGTGTTGCGTATTAATTTGATTTTGATTTTGTTTGAATTTCCTAATTTGTTCGAACTCTTCTGTGTCATTAAAGACTACCGGTTTTGTGTCATTCAGATTATCATCTACCTTCGTAGATAAATTATTTAGCTGATCCGAAAGTTCAACTACTTTCTCTGATAATGAACTAATGTCCTCCATGTGTCTTTCTGAACCAATTTTCAGAGTATCTACTGTGTCCTTTAAGTTTTCTTGAGTTTTTGCAAGTTGCGTAACCGAATCGGTAGATGCAACTGAGTCAATTTTAGCTTGCAAGGTCTCATGATTTTCATGAACAATTGTTTGCAGTTCTTTTATGGCTGCTTCGTGATTCTGTAATGCGTTTTCATGCCGCAAAAAAATAGGTTGAAAATGCTCACAAATTTGTGTTTTTACGTCATTACAGATTTTTTGACATTTCGATTCAATGTTATGTAACTCAGTAGTTAAATCTTCACGTGTTTGTTCAAGTGTGATGTCTAACTTCGGAAGATTTTGTTCCATTGTGTCCAACTGTTGCTGTGTTTGTCTCTGATTTTTTTTTCCATTGTGTCTAACTTTTGAAGGTTTTGTTCCATTGTGACTAACTTTTGAAGATTTTGTTCCATTGTGTCTAACTTTTGAAGCTTTTGTCCCATTTGTTTCTGATTTTATTCCATTTGTTGCATTAATTGCAATAATAATGTATTAGTGTCTGGAATCTGTTTTTCTATGCTTTTTGGCAGTGCATTTTCACCGACAACATTTACATTTTGATAGGCAGAAAATGTGTCTTGACTTATTTGAGAAAACGGTGAGGACGCAAAACCTGAATGTACAGTATTTGCAAGGTTGTGTCCTATCATTCCCGATTCCTGAGGAGAGTTGTTGCCGACCGATCGATCGATAATGCTTCCCTGTTCACTACCTGTTTCACTGTCTACACCATTATTTGACGCCCGCTCCATTTCCCTATGCATAGTTACCAAATAACTACTTAGAATGTCTGTTAATTCATTACACAGTGGTGCTGGTAAGCTACGCTCGTCGTCACTATTATTTCTCAGTTTACTTTGGAGCCTAGTGTTACGTTTGTCACACGCCATTATTGTCACAATATTTCACACAACAACACAGAAAACCACAATTTAAAAAGCAAAATAAGAGAACACATTAATGTAGCACTGAAAATAATATCTAGTTAATTGCAAGCGCATCTGCGAAATACTTGGTGCAAATCTACATGCATGCCACAACTGTTTTACTGTACAACAATGAAAGACTGCAACTACAAAGGAAATTCTCTCTATGATTACACGCTAGCAATACACAAAGGCTACACTAACTACACAAACTACAAGAAAAAATCAGAAGATTCCTGTGAGGTATCCTCGGCTAAGGGTCGACATATGAAACGTCCCCTTAGAAAAAATTATACAAGACTGTGCTTAAACTGACACACAATATTTTTTAGCGCAACGCAATCTGACTTTCAAAAATCCCTACGAAAGAATGGCCCTGACTAACATTAACCTATACGTTTCACAAATCACTTACCTCACAAAAATCTTCGTTACTCAAGCTACTGCAATACAGCGAGCGCCACTACTGCCAGCTAAATAAAAGATTCAAACTACTGAAGGCACTAACTACTGATAGGCATAGTTAGCAAATGAAAGATTTTAATAGAGAACAAACAATGTATTTACCTCACTAGTCATAATATATATAGCAGTTCATGACACCAATTCTTACAAATTTCAAAACTCCGCCATCTCTCTCCCCACGTCCACCACTGCTGGCGGCTCACCTCCAACTGCCCAACGCTACGCGCTGTTAGCATCCAGCTGCCCAACACTACAATGGCGAGTATTACAACAATGCCAACCAGCCACTGACTGCACACAGCACAGCCAGTGTTTTTTCATACAGAGCGCTATGTGGCGTTACCAATAAGAAAACCTAAACAGCCTACTTACACCATTTGTACCTGTGATGTTACAAAAACGCGCGCTACGCTGCGTCGCGACACACGCGCTATACGCGTCTCAATTTGCGCCTAGCTTAGACCAAGGCAGCTGGCCGCGGTGGTCTAGCGGTTCTAGGCGCTCAGTCCGGAACCGCGCGACTGCTACGGTCGCAGGTTCGAATCCTGCCTCGGGTATGGATGTGTGTGATGTCCTTAGGTTAGTTAGGTTTAAGTAGTTCTAAGTTCTAGGGGACTGATGACCACAGATGTTAAATCCTATAGTGCTCAGAGCCATTTGAACCAGTTTTTAGACCAGGGCAGGACCGACCACGCTTGACATCGGAAAGAGAGGACAATTATTTGTCTGTAAAGGCACGACGATTCCGCCTTAGTACTGCACAGCAACTGGTATCTGATCTCGCAGTACTCACTGGACGTGTTACTCACTGGACGTGTTATATCGAGGCAAACGGCGTACAGAAGGCATCGGCAGAATAGACTTTATTGTCAGAGACCTGCTGTATGTGTACCTCTTGTTACGGCATAAAGTGGCGGACCGCCAGTCTGGTACAACAAAGCAGAGAAGGCTGTGAGAAGAAGTCAGCCAATCCCACGCTGACCGACCCCCCTCCAGGACAACAGCGCGACAGCAGCGGCCCCTATGTGGAGAGGACATAAGCGCCGTGGCCGACTTGTTGCGGCCCAGTTCAACAGCAGCTTCAAGACGATAGCAGCGTCAATGCTAGTCAATTCGCTTGTACTCTTTATGTAGTACAGACTTGGGACTGTCTATACTGAAGAAGATTGATTATTTCGTACGTCGCCCTTTGCTTGCGACACATCTGTGCATATAATAAAGGCTTTCACGACCGCATGTTTCAGATGCCGAGAATTCTTGCGGGTTGTATGACCGTGGTCCAAGGAACTCTTTTATCACTGACGTTTCGTCCAAAGCTACGTTGGACATCTTCGGAGGTGCTCCTGGTTGCGCTGAGTCTTGTCGAGTGAGGCGAACCTGGTCACAATCGATGAAAGACGGGTTCATCACTTCTAACCGGAAACAATACGACAGTCCATAGAGTGGTGCCATTCCACCTCTCCTCTGAGGAGAAAATTCAAAGTCGCTCCCTCTATCGGTAAACTTATGGCGACGGTCCTCAGAGGAGAGGTGGAATGGCGCCACTCCATGGATTGTAGTTTTGTTTCCGGTTCGAAGTGATGAACCCGTGTTTCATCGCCTGTGACCACGTTCGACAAAAATTGTCAACATCAGCTTCGTATCGCGTCGCCAGATCGTCCTTCATTGTTCTTTATGATCCTCTGTTAGACGAAGAACCGAGCCGGCCCGTGGAGTATCCCGACTGGTAGACTAGTGTGTCACCACTACCCTCAGAGACGTCGAGCTGAGGATCAAGGAATTTGACTGTGATACATCGGTCACCTCCAATGAGACTGACCGCACGTTCCAACACTACAGCAATCACAGTTATGTGAAGACGGCCAGCACGCGGAGAATGAAAAGGTTTGTAAGACTTTGTTGCGAAGATGACAGACGCCTCTCCCAACAATTCACCGTACTTCTGATCAATGCCAAGTCTCTGTAGACATACTGCAAGCGCCGATGAATGCTTGTGATGACCTGATTTTTCGACAAAAGAAACTGAATGTGAGCCCTCTCTTTGGAACACACCTCCACTACAGACGACATTTTGAAGGCTACGTATACCTCCACCTATTAGAACTTCATGAATCCATAGGGTCTGAAGCGAGCATATTTCTATGATGTCCCACATCGAATTTTGCATTCTTTTTCAGCCGAAATTAGCCGACAAAAAATGTGTTGCATCGCTTACTGAACGCCCTTCGTATATTGGCAGTCTCACCTGTCGTGACATTTAGTGGTCAATTTCGCGTTACAAATATGCGTCCTGATATTTTTGATCAGAAGGTATATAAATCGTCTGGACTATTAAGTACAGAATAACAATACAAACTGTAATAAACAGGCCAAGATGACGAGGTGGCGACGTTGGTTCTAGTGAACATCCACGGGAGTAGTGTCGCAGATACTAGGATTGGATTGTTTGGGGAAGAGACCAAACAGCGAGGTCATTGGTCTCATCGGATTAGGGAAGGACGGGGAAGGAAGTCGGCCGTGCCCTTTTAAAGGTACCATCCTGGAATTTGCCTGGAGCGATTTAGGGAAATAACGGAAAACCTAAATCAGGATGGCCGGACGCGGAATTGAACCGTCGTCCTCCCGAATGCGAGTCCAGTGTGCTAACCACTGCGCCACCTCGCTCGGTCGCAGATAGTAACCAATAGTAATTGCGATCAGTTGTTATAATACTATAGCTGCAGTTACACAATCATAGTGAAACAAAATGTGATAATTCACATGAACTAATCAATTAAGAAATTGTAAAATATTTTCAAAGACAAAGAAGTTGACTGTAGCGCCTAGAACCGCTCGGCAACTCCGGCCGGCAGCAGTAGTAGAGGTGGTAGTGTTATTCATAGTAGTATTTGTTGTTCTAAGTGCGGTGGATTGTAATAAAGGACAAAAAACTGGTACTTTTCACTTGGGGCTCCCTGAGACACAAACAGCTAGTCTATTTTTAGCTTTTTACTGTATTTTTGCAAGGAAAAGTAAATTGTAAAGGAATTGACAATAACATAAAGTTTTGAGTTGTCGACCACTTTTTTTGTAAGAGAGCAATTCGGAAAATTGCGGTCTTTCGCGATGAGCGGTTGAAGGATCGAAAACCTCCGTTTAGTGGGTTGCATGGCATTTGAACCCTGCCCCTCCAGGATGCAAACCCAGTGCCTTAAAACCATGCCCCATCTTAGTCGGTGGCTAAAATCAAAAACGACGTATTTCATTAAAACCGCACATTCGCTAATTGTATCATCCCCTGTCGGGCCCCTGACATCCCCACAACAAAACGCAGTACTGGCACTGCGTGTAAACAAGCCACTCTGCAGGAAGACCATGAGCGGTATGCCGCCGGGCGAGGGAAATTTCCTCTCCGTCTTAATCATCGCTTGACCTCTTCAGCCGTCACCGCCGTATAAGCCTGGCGGCGTTCCGTTGTCCTGACTCTGACGTAACAACTGGGGTCAGTCGGTTTGCGGTTCTGAAGGCCTCACAAGTTTCCGTCACGTGCGACCTTTGAACACTGCGGCTCCAGATAAATCTCAGAGCACGCCTCCAGCCATTTTTAGGTACAGGCCTTATCTCTGGCACGCTCTGAAAGAGAGTAATTATACTTTGCAAAAGCTGAAGTTATTTTCATTACAGGCCAAAGGCGTCACAGTAACATTCAGTTCTGCTGTCGCTTACGACAGCAGCTCTTGCAATAAGTGGGCTTCTATTTTATTTACTTATTATTTTCTTGTAATATGCAAATTTAATGTGGAGGTTACAGTGCCATCCTTGTACATGTTCTTTCTGACAAATGAGTAACGGGGATAAGTTAGAACCACTGACACACCCGGAAGATTGATGCGTCCCACAAGTACG
Source organism: Schistocerca gregaria (assembly GCF_023897955.1). Taxonomy (NCBI): domain Eukaryota; kingdom Metazoa; phylum Arthropoda; class Insecta; order Orthoptera; family Acrididae; genus Schistocerca; species Schistocerca gregaria. Next base: position 176,841,843 of record NC_064925.1, on the reverse strand, counting down.
ATAATTTTACGTAATGCATTTGGTATATTCCAAAGCATCATTCTGTTACATCGGAGCACGACCTACACGCAGCATATCATAGTGTTAATTGAACTTGCGTTGTGCCTTTTACTTTTAAAGTTCAGTACCACACTCGGTAAAAATGATAGGAACACTTTGTTCCCTGTACGTTTGTCTGTCTGTCCGATTGTTAAGTTGAAATATATGGCGCATACTAAGGTCTACGAACACTTAGCGGTGTAAAAAATTTAAATTTCTAAATTTATATAGTCAAAAGACAGGCCTTATTTGACACTCGCAAACTCACTCATTAAAGTTTATAGGGTACCTGCCGTTGACCTATAATTATGAAATTTGACAAGAAGCAAGGTTTCACCGTACAAGTAAAGGAAAAAATCCGAAAATTGTTGATTTGTACTTACAGCATGAATAGGAAGGTAGGGCAGAGGGTGTGTTACTGTGAACAGTTCAGTGACCGGGTCGTTCTAATGAGAATCGACAGCAGACCAACACCGACAACGATAGTTCAGGTATACATGCCGACGTCGCAAGCTGAAGATGAACAGATAAAGTGTGTGAGGATATTGAAAGGGTAATGCAGTGTGTAAAGGGGGACGAAAATCTAATAGTCATGGGCGACTGGAATGCAGTTGTAGGGGAAGGAGTAGAAGAAAACGTTACAGGTGAATATGGGATTGGGACAAGGAATGAAAGAGAAGAAAGACTAATTGAGTTCTGTAACAAGTTTCAGCTAGTAATAGCGAATACCCTGTTCAAGAATCACAAGAGGAGGAGGTATACTTGGAAAAGGCCGGGAGATACGGGAAGATTTCAATTAGATTACATCATGGTCAGACAGAGATTCCGAAATCAGATACTGGATTGTAAGGCGTACCCAGGAGCAGATATAGACTCAGATCACAATACAGTAGTGATGAAGAGTAAGCTGAAGTTCAAGACATTAGTCGGGAAGAATCAATACGCAAAGAAGTGGGATACGGAAGTTCTAAGGAATGACGAGATACGTTTGAAGTTCTCTAACGCTATAGATACAGCAATGAGGAATAGCGCAGTAGGCAGCACAGTTGAAGAGGAATGGACGTCTCTAAAAAGGGCCATCACAGAAGTTGGGAAAGAAAACATAGGTACAAAGAAGGTAGCTGCGAAGAAACCATGGGTAACAGAAGAAATACTTCAGTTAATTGATGAAAGGAGGAAGTACAAACATGTTCCGGGAAAATCGGGAATACAGAAATACAAGTCGCTGAGGAATGAAATAAATAGGAAGTGCTGGCAAGCTAAGACGAAATGGCTGCAGGAAAAATGTGAAGACATCGAAAAAGATATGACTGTCGGAAGGACAGACTCAGCATACAGGAAAGTCAAAACAACCTTCGGTTACATTAAAAGCAACGGTGGTAGCATTAAGAGTGCAACGGGAATTTCACTGTTAAATGCAGAGGAGAGAGCAGATAGGTGGAAAGAATACATTGAAAGCCTCTATGAGGGTGAAGATTTGTCTGATGTGATAGAAGAAGAAATAGGAGTCGATTTAGAAGAGATGGGGATCCAGTATTAGAATCGGAATTTAAAAGAGCTTTGGAGGACTTAAGGTCGAATAAGGCAGAAAGGATAGATAACATTCCATCAGAATTTCTAAAATCATTAGGGGAAGTGGCAAAAAAACGACTATTCACGTTGGTGTGTAGAATATGAGTCTGGCGACATACCATCTGACTTTCGGAAAAGCATCATCCACACAATTCCGAAGACGGCAAGAGCTGACAAGTGCGAAAATTATCGCACAATCAGCTTAACAGCTCATGCATCGAAGCTGCTTACAAGAATAATATACAGAAGAATGGAAATGAAAATTGAGAATGCGCTAGGTGACGATCAGTTTGGCTTTAGGAAAAGTAAAGGCACGAGAGAGGCAATTCTGACGTTACGGCTAATAATGGAAGCAAGGCTAAAGAAAAATCAAGACACGTTCATAGGATTTGTCGACTTGGAAAAAGCGTTCGACAATATAAAATGGTGAAAGCTGTTCGAAAGTAGGGGTAAGCTATAGGGAGAGACGGATCATATACAATATGTACAACAACCAAGAGGGAATAATAAGAGTGGACGATCAAGAACGAAGTGCTCGTATTAAGAAGGGTGTAAGACAAGGCTGTAGCCTTTCGCCCCTACTCTTCAATCTGTACATCGAGAAAGCAATGATGGAAATAAAAGAAAGGTTCAGGAGTGGAACTGAAATACAAGGTGAAAGGATATCAATGATACGATTCGCTGATGACATTGCTATCCTGAGTGAAAGTGAAGAAGAATTAAATGATCTTCTGAACGGAATGAACAGTCTAATGAGTACACAGTATGGTTTGAGAGTAAATCGGAGAAAGACGAAGGTAATGAGAAGTAGTAGAAATGAGAACAGCGAGAAACTTATCAGGATTGATGGTCACGAAGTCAATGAAGTTAAGGAATTCTGCTACCTAGGCAGTAAAATAACCAATGACGGACGGAGCAAGGAGGGCATCAAAAGCAGACGCTATGGCAGAAAAGGCATTTCTGGCCAAGAGAAGTCTACTAATATCAAATACCGGCCTTAATTTGAGGAAGAAATTTCTGAGGATGTACGTCTGGAGTACAGCATTGTATGGTAGTGAAACATGGACTGTGGGAAAACCGGAACAGAAGAGAATCGAAGCATTTGAGATGTGGTGCTATAGACGAATGTTGAAAATTAGGTGGACTGATAAGGTAAGGAATGAGGAGGTTCTACGCAGAATCGGAGAGGAAAGGAATATGTGGAAAACACTGATAAGGAGAAGGGACAGGATGATAGGACATCTGCTAAGACATGAGGGAATGACTTCCATGGTACTAGAGGGAGCTGTAGAGGGCAAAAACTGTAGAGGAAGACAGAGATTGGAATACGTCAAGCAAATAATTGAGGACGTAGGTTGCAAGTGCTACTCTGAGATGAAGAGGTTAGCACAGGAAAGGATTTCGTGGCGGGCCGCATCAAATCAGTCAGTAGACTGATGACCAAAAAAAAAAAGTTATAGCATATTAAAAATGTGTTTCTGCCGTTACACTGCATTCATAGTTTGTCAAAAATCTCAGGAACTACTGTAGGGATTTTGTTCCTGTTTTCAGTAAGAGGTAGAGTGATTTAGAGGAAGGTTCGTGTACATAATTTAAAAATATTTCGTGCCAATTGGCAGAGATACGATGAAGTTAAGTCCTCTGTCACTGTAAAAGGGATTCCCTTGCCATTTACTGGTTTATAAATATTCCCTACGAGACGTACAGCATCTGTAATGTTGCAGAGCAAAGTAATACTTGTAATTGATGCAGAATTGCACTTTCATTTTTCGGATGAAGTTCTGATAATCCAAAAAATATCTGTCGAAGCATTCCACAGAACAAAATATTTGCGTAAGAACTGTAGCACTCTGGCCGGCTGTACCGTTTTCTTCTCTGGCGGATCCGTCAAATCTTAACAGTATTCGCAACAGGGACCAGACTAGGCGAAGTCAACGCATCTGAAGATAGCTTGTTAATGTAACTTCAGAATTAATAAAATAAATGAAAAATTACACAAGAGATTGAAACTTAAAACCTAATATTAAAAGTTTTTGTATGTCCATCCTTGTGATCGGAGGTCTGGGGGACTTCTGCCGTTCTCTTGTGTGGGAAAATAAAACATTTACTGCCGTCCTTATGATGTCATTTATTGTATGGTTACCAGTTTCGGTGCTTCAGTGCACCATCTTCAGGCCTTAATGATGCTAAATTGTTTAATATCATCCCTATATACGATGTATCAGTGGCCAACATAACTGTTTTACGCAGACTACCTGTAACTGTGATGTTGTCCCTACAACAACCAACTTAGTTGATAGTTGATGGTTGGAGATACATCACAGTTACCGGGAGTCTAATAGACCAGTTGTGTTGGCCACAGATGCATCGTATATACGGATGATGTTATCCCCATTAGCACCAGCAAACGCGTAAAACTGGTAGCCATACAATAAATGACTCAGTACGGCTGCAGGCGTTTTCTTGCATTAATATTAAAACATTCTGGAAATTTCTGGAATTCCCGGGACCGATAGCTTACCAGTGTCGATGTCAATAAGAGGCAAAAATCGTTGGTTCTCAGCACGAATGAACTATCTATACACATAACTACGTCTGTACGAAACTGTCGGAGAGCTAGTCCTCCTCGCGCTTCTCCGGTTTTTCTCTTCGATCTAAGTTATTGATGACATAACTTTAGTACTACTACTAATGGAATTAAAAGCTTTTATAGGACTCTAAAGTAAGTACGATCAACAGTACGCACGGCCTAAATTTGCAGTTTTTTGTGTTGGTTGAACTTCGTGGGGAAATGGCGTACTTGAGCTACTGTTGATGTGTTTAATGGTATAAATACCAGACGTTTGCCGTTGTTCCTGCATTCTTTCTGTGTCTTTAGGTAAGAATGAGTTTCTGCTGGGATTTGAAACAACATTTCCACACTCTGTAAATGGTCAAGCTTCTCTTAGATTTTTTTAGTACAAAACCTGAATAAATTTTATTTTGTTTGTCGAAATAAACACTGCAAGTATGCTTCAGCTTCCGATTTAAAAAAATTACATTGAACCTACAGGGTTTAAATTACTATTACTTGGCTAAAGGGAAATAGAAGAACTGAGCTAATTGCATAAACTATGTTTTACAATACTTTATAACAGATTTATTAAAGATTAACTCTATAAAGATAATCATATTTGCATTGAATGCCCTTATTTGGTCTAAATTGGGAATTCAACATGTAAATGTCAAAATATGTAGCTCTAAGAAATCAAATATTATTTAAAAATAGTGAACTCTGTGACAATGAAACCATTTTGGAAATCAAAATTAACATTGCAAGATCTAAAATACTGAATAAGGAATTAGCTCATTACCTTAAAGATAATGAATCACCTTTCATGGTAACAAAGAGACTTTATGCACAGCAACAACAGTAAGGACAGATCAGCTACAGCAATATCAGTAAGCACATGAACAGGATTAAACCATTAAGATATTAAGGTAAAGGACAGTTATTTAAGGCTAGCTTTTACAGGTGACTATCGAGTCAAAATGGGATTCACTTAATCAGATTATTCTCTCTCATCAAAAGCAGCTAAAACCCCTATGTCATTCGCAACTGACCTTTTGTGGCCTAAAAAAAAATTTTGGATTTTTGTCTGGAAATTCTCATTTTTATGTCGTTATGGTAAGATGTAAATTGCTTTACTCGAAAGAAAACCAAAAGAAATAATTTCTTGGGCCTTTATTTAATTTTTATCAAAAAGGGGCTTTATATTCCCGACATATCATAATAGTGTAGTCATCGCAAACCACTTCAACAGAACTGGCAGTGATAAAACAATTTTTTTCTCCCATTGACATAAAAACATCTTGCCCTTTGAAAGAAGTTTTGACTCTATATTGTAAACAGCACGGTTTCCACATCTCTCTCGGTTATAGCCGGAGTCAAGGACGATTCTGGTCAAGTTCAGGCTCGTTCCGTGCACCTGGCATCACGAATCCTGTAACAGCCAGTGAGCGCTCTATAGTTTTCTGGACGCCCTATTCTCGACTCTGTAGCCAGTGTGTGAGTTAAACATGGTATTAGTGAGTTATTTAGTGTACTTTTATTCCATCTGTTGCGAGTTGTCACGGCTGATGGTTGTGCTATGTGACAAATCCTCCGGAAGCAAGCGAGAAACATGACTTACAGGATACGCTCTTTCTTCACGCGCGAAGTAGATATATGACAGACATTTCACAGATGCACTGCGGAAGCGTCTGTGTCTGAGAATCGTTCAACGGATTGCCTCTGAAGGTAATTTACCTGTACCACCGGTGCAAGTTTAGTTTTCAGATCGCCGGGGAAGCAGTCCATTCGTGGGAAGCCTATCATGAATTTAGTGGGTTTCCTGGTCCCGGCGGAGGTTTGTTCCTGTTTTCGGTAAGAGGTAGAGTGATTTAGAGGAAGGTACGTGTACATAATTTACAAATATTTAGTGCCAATTGGCAGATCTACGATGAAGTTAAGTCGTCTGTCGCTGTGAAAAGGTGTTTGTCCCTAGGATCATTTAGGTTAAGTAGTGTGTAATCTTAGGGACTGATGACCTTAGCAGCTAAGACCCATAAGATTTCACACACATTTGAACATTTTTCAGTCGATTTGAAAAAAATGGTTCAAATGGCTCTGAGCAGTATGGCACTTAACATCTGAGGTCATCAGTCCCTTAGAACTAAGAACTATTTAAACCTAACTAACCTAAGGACATCACACACATCCCTGCCCGAGGCAGGATTTGAACCTGCGACAGTAGCGGTCGCGCGGTTCCAGACTGATCGATTTCGACAAAGATGTTCTAAAACGAGTTGTGCTCAAAATGTGTAAGACATGCGACTTCTAAAAAAAATGTGTTGAAAATTCGTGAAAACGTAAATTTTAAAGACAGCATTAACTCTATGCAAAGTGATAGCGCTGTATCGAGACTCGCGCCCAGAGACTATCTTACTTCAGCGCTGAGTTCCGGGTCCGGTATTGGGAGACCGCCTGGCGCACGAATGAGGAAATTAAAGATCCAGCGGATGGGCTGGATGGGGAGAGTGCTGCTATGGACCATGACACCAGTGGAAAGAGGCCACGTGAAGCCAGTGGGTAGGATAGAGGCAGAGCGACTCGCTGTCTGATGCACGGGGAAGGCGTCCTAGAGAAATATGTGTGGACTGTCGCCGACGTTGATGTGTCCGGGCACGATCAAGCAAGTGCGGGCTTCCGGTCTATTCTCGGTTGCTCACCTATGGCTGCACCAGCACATATGGACTTCAGTTTTAGAAACGGTGGACATTCTTGTTAAATTACGGTCCGAATTTCTTGACAGAGTAGTTAATGGTCATCAATGATGTTTGGCTGTGAGCCGTTATGATAAATAATGTTACTGTGATTCCACTCTTGTCGGCTACGCCGGGATTACACTACTGGCCATTAAAGCTGCGCGGAGAGGCCGTGAGTTCTAGGCGATGCAGTCTGCAACCGGGTGACCGCTACGGTCCCAGGTTCGAATCCTGCCTCGGGCATGGATGTGTGTGATGTTCATAGGTTAGTTAGGTTTACGTAGTTCTAAGTTCTAGGTGACTGATGACCTCAGAAGTTAAGTCGCATGGTGCTCAGAGCCATTAAAACTGCTAAACCACGAAGATAACGTGCTACAGACGCGAAACTTAACCGACAGAAAGAAGCTGCTGTGATGTGCAAATGATTAACTTTTCAGAGCATTCACACAAGGTTGGCGCCGGTGGCGACACCTAACATGAGGAAAGTTTCCACACGTTTTCTCATACACAAACAGCGATTGACCGGCGTTGCCTGGTGAAACGTTGTTGTGCTGCCTCGTGTAAGGAGGAGAAATGCGTACCATCACGTTTCCGACTCTGATAAAGGTCGGATTGTAGCCTATCGCGATTGCGGTTTATTGTATCGCGACATTGCTGCTCGCGTTTGTCGAGATACAATGACTGTTAGCAGAATATAGAATCCGTGGGTTCAGGAGGGTAATACGGAACACCGTGCTGGATCCCAACGGCCTCGTATCATTAGCAGTCGGGATGACAGGCATCTTATCCGCATGGCTGTAACGGATCGTGCAGCCACGTCTCGATCCCTGAGTTAACAGATGGAGACGTTTGCAAGACAACGACCATCTGCACGAACAGTTCGACGACCTTTGCAGCAGCATGAACTATCAGCTCGGAGACCATGGCTGCAGTTACCCTTGACGCTGCATCACAGACACGAGCGCCTGCGATGGTCTACTCAACGACGAACCTGGGTGCACTTACGGCATGAATCCAGGTTCAGTTTACACCATCATAATGTTCCCATCCATGTTTGGCGGTGAACGCACATTGGAAGCATGTATTCGTCATCGTCATACTGGCGTATCACCCGGCGTGATGGTATGAGGTGCCATTGGTTACATGTCTCGGTCACGTTTTGGTCTCATTGACGGCATTCTGTACGTTACATTTCAGATGTGTTACGACCTGTGGCTCTACCCTTAATTCGATCCCTGCGAAACCCTACATTTCAGCAGGGTAATGTACGACCGCATGTTGCAGGTCCTGTACGGGCCTCTCTGGATACAGAAAATGTTCAACTACTGCCCTGGCCAGCACATTCTCCAGATCTCTCACCAATTCAAAATGTCAATAGTGGCCGAGCAACTGGCTCGTCACAATACGCCAGTCACTACTCTTGATGAGCTGTGGTATCGTGTTCAAGCTGCACGGGCAGCTGTACCTGTCTCTACACGCCATCCAAGCTCTGTTTGACTCAATGCCCAGGCGTATCAAGGCCATTATTTCGGCCAGAGGTGGTTGTTCTGGGTACTGATTTCTCAGGATCTATGCACCTAAATTGCGTGAAAATGTAATCATGTCAGTTCTAGTATAATATATTTGTCCAATGAATACGCATTTATTATCTGCATCTCTTCTTGGTGTACAATTTTAATAGTCAGTAGTGTATGAACTATCGTGGCTTATTAAGGCTTTTCGTTCACGACATCCATTCACTGACGTTGTTCCCTAAGTTTTTAAGTACTCACCGTTTCTCACTGGACCCCTGTGAATAATGTGTCGGTTATTCTCAAAGGAGGTTAGTGGTACTTGTAAGGCAAGCTGTTTGCCGGTAATCACTTTAATTACGCGGTACTTTTTGTATCGTGAATGGTTGTGTTTTTTGAGGTAATCAATGCTCATGCTTTCTAAAGGCAAGAGACTCGCCGCTAGCAAAATTAACTGTGCAACATTTCGTTTTGTGCAATCAATAGTTGTTCTCTTGTAATTAATGTTCTCATTCAAGGCAAAGGCAAAGCACCGGCCATTAGTAAATGTAAGTGTGTAATAATCTTCATCATTCACTTAAGGACTATGTTAACTACGGCTTTGGTTAAGAGACAAGATCGTGGGGGCAATACTTATGTATTTTAGCCTCGTACCTTTTAAGAATGTTACAAACCTTGAAACTGACTGGAGTTCCTCTGTGTTAGAAAGTGCATTCTTTTCTTGTTAGGCGCCCGTTCTTTGGTGGCGACGGCCTGTCTGTACAGTGGCACCTAGTGGAGGTGTACCTGTGCCACCTGAATCACAGCAGTCTTACTTTGTTTAAAAAAGGTATAATGGTTTAACCTTCAATGTTCATGAGATATTGATTTGTCTTTGGTGCACTTTGTGAGAGAAATTTTTTAATAATGCATGCAGTTGTTTGAATTTTAAACGTAAAGATTACTTTGAATGTTGAACTTTCTGCAGTAGTGTAAATATTCAACTAAACGATTTTAGTATTGGCCCCATTAAGTAACTGATGATTACAGGGTTCGTTACACAGAAAGAACTAATTAATTAATATACTTGTTTATGCGAGGATGTAAAGTTTTAGAGCTGATTATGTTTTCTCTGAAGTATGTGCCATTTCAACTTTACATTCTCAAGAGTACTTAATCATAGCGTGTATGTAAAGCTGTTGTGAGAAATAAAATTTCCTGTGTGTTTGCTTCTGTGGGCTTAGTAGTTTCCACTCCCGATTCCCCATGTCATGTTATCACATTTCACAAAGAATCCTGAAAAACATTGGATTCAAATATGTACATACAACTGACTAAACAAAATTTTTAATGGAACATAGTGATATCACTGCTTCAAGGGCACAGTTTTTAGGCATTATTCGTCAAATAATAAATCTGGCAGTGACAACGCTTTTTACTTAGACGATACAGGGTTAAACCAGAATCGTAAGAGGAAAGCATGTTGGAAAATGACTCATGTTTCAGGTGGCCTTAAAATACCAGTCGGTAAAGGTGGACTAATAATTGTGCTTCACGCTGGTTCATCTTCCGAAGTCCTGGAGAAAGAACAGTAGAATTCCGGGCAAAGAAAAGCAATTCAAGGGATATCAGTCTGAAATGAACTCAGAAACAAATTATGGTTTACGAAATAATTTCCCCTATATGAAGGGCTTATTTCAGTAGTGGTACAAGTCCATTATTGTTCATTTTATGATACAGAATCCTAACGTTAAATGAGCGCTGAAAAATCTGCAATTGAGGTACCAGAAATATTCAAGCATACGGCTTCTTGCTAGAGTTGAACCTTTCTTTCTGATTGTTGGGATCATTAATTTCAGAAGCATTACAGACAGAAAAGTGAAGGTAATGGACTTGTACCACTATTGAAATAAGCCCTTCGTATCATGCTGAGGTAAGCAAAAAGATACCACGTACTACCAAACAAGCTCATACTGAATTGTTGAAATTCTGGCGCTTAATATTTTTTTAACTAAATTGGAATCAGCTGGATACCGGTGATGCACAGCGACCTTGAATGTTCAAATGTATCGAAGGACAGCAGTCAGTTGTCTAATCTGCAATTTAGTGACTATAACTTAGTCATTATCCGTGCTTTACCAGAATAATCATGCAGGCACAACCATGTTAGAGTATAAACTTGCGACAATTCACGCTAGCATTTACATGTTCTGCCATTGTCAAATGTTTAGCCAAAAAAAGGAACCTACTTGCAACATCGGAAACATATCCCACACGATGACATGCGAAAAAGTTTATGTTGGGGCGACTGGACAATCGATCAACATCAGGATCACAGAAGATAAGCGGAATTACAGGTTCGGGCCGGTGGAGATATCGGCCGTGTGGGAGTACGAGCTGTGTGAGGCCGACTACAGAGTCAAATCGGCTGACACGGAAGTTCTGGCTGTAGAGAAGAGCTATCACACCAGCCTGCGCAGAGAAGCTGTAGAAATACGCAGACATGAGAATAGCCTCAGCAAGAAAGAAGAAAGCCTCGGGGTGAATGGCTCCTGGATTCCCGTGCTGCAGCGAACAACCGTTGCAGACAGCAAGAGCAGAAAAGCACCGGAAACGACCACGGAAAGACCCTTGGAAGTTGGATAGCCATCTTCATATAATCTATGGTCCATCCACCATCAGCAATGGAGGGCCAAGTTTTGACAATGACAGCCACTCGTGCTGGCGAAACGTCTGAAAATCTGAAAAATCATCAGACAAGCGTCGGGCGAATAACCTGAGACAGAAGCCAAGAGGTAGTTGTTGTCATCAGTTCAGAGACTAGTTTGATACAGCTCTCCATGCTACTCTATCCTGTGCAGCTCTTCATCTCCCAGTACCTACTGCAGCCGGCAGGGTTGGCCGAGCGGTTCTAGGTCTGCAAGCGCGAGACCACTACGGTCGCAGGTTCGAATCCTGCCTCGGGCATGGATGTATGTGATGTCCTTAGGTTAGTTAGGTATAAGTAGTTCTACGTTCTGGGGGACTGATGACCACAGAAGTTAAGTCTCATAGTGCTCAGAGCCATTTGAACCAATTGAACCTACTGCAACCTACATCCTCTTGAATGTGCTTAGTGTTTTCATCTCTTGGTCTCCCTCTATGTTTCTTACCCTCCACGCTGCCCTTCAATACTAAATTTGTAATCCCTTGATGCCTCAGAACATGTCCTACCAACTGATCCCTTCTTCTAGTCATGTTGTGCCACAAATTTCTCTTCTCTCCAATTCGGTTCAGTACCTCCTGATTAGCTGCATGATCTACCCATTTAATCTTCAGCATTCTTCTGTAGCACCACATTTCGAAAGTTTCTATTCTTGTGTAAACAGTTTATCGTACATGTTTCGCTTCCATACATGGCTACACTCCATACAAATACTTTCAGAAACGACTTCCTGACACTTAAATCTATACTTGATGTTAACAAATTTCTCTTCTTTAGAAACGCTTTCCTTGCCGTTGTCAGTCTTCATTTTATATTCTCTCTACTTCGACCATCATCAGTTGTTTTGCTTCTAAAATAGCAAAACGCTTCTACTACTTTAAGTGTCTCATTTTCTAATCTACTTTCCTCAGCAGCACCTGATTTTATTCGACTACATTCCATTATCCTCGTCTTGCTTTTGTTGATGTTCCTCTTACATCCTCCTTTCAACACACTGGCCATTCCGTTCAAGTGCTCTTTCAGGTCCTTTACTGTCTCTGACAGAATTACAATATCATCGTCGAACCTCAAAGTTTTTATTTCTTCTCCATGGATTTTAATACCTACCCCAAATTTTTCTTTTGTTTCCTTTACTGCTTGTTCAGTATACAGACTAAATAACATCGGGGAGAGGCTACAACCCTGTCTCACTCCCTTCCCAACCACTGCTTCCCTTTCGTGTCCCTCGACTCTTATAACTGCCATCTGGTTTTTGTACAAATTGTAAATAGCATTTCGCTCGCTGTATTTTACCCTGCCACCTTCATAATTTGAAAGAGAGTATTCCAGTCAACATTTTCAAAAGCTTTCTCTAAGTCTACAAATGCTAAGAACGTAGATTTGCCTTTCCTTAATCTATCTTCTAAGATAAGTCGTAGTGTCAGTATTGTTCCAATATTTCTACGGAATCCAAACTGATCTTCCCTGAAGTAGGCTTCTATAATGTTAGTATGGTTAAAATTCTTTTGAATGGTTTGATGCGATTCGTTATTAATTCCTCTCCGATTACAGAGTAGCACCAGTCTCTGTCTTCGCCTGCAGTTTTTACCCTACCCTCCACAGGAGAAGAGGGGTGGGGGAGGTCCCGAACTGAGCCACCGCCCAGTGCGGTTGGTTTCGGGGATGGATAAGTCTTAAATTTTGCTGTGGCTCTAAGAGTATGAATTAAAAACGATAATGACAGTTTTCCGTAAAGGAAAAAGTGTTAGAATAATTTAGAAATACAAATCATACATAAATTCTAGCGTCTTACTACAAAGTTTCTACGATATTGTGAAACAGATGAGAAACGAAGCGCTGGAATTGCGTGTGTGTCTTTCAAAATAGCAACGAGTGTTAGTGGCGATGTCGCCAGCTCATTTTCGACCGTGCGCTTACGAAATGCAGTACAATGCCAGCTTGAAACCCCCCACAGAATTGAAAAGCTTTATAAAGAAATAAAAATTAACGTCAGCATATTATGGCCTAACAGTTCCAATGCAGTAACCTTAAACACCTATATCACTATTGTTGAAAAAAACACTTTGTAATTACCCATCATATGTCCTAGCTTTTGAATCGAGACATAGCAATTAAGCGGCGTTTACATGCGAAAAGTTGCGTGGCATCCGCTCCGCACTTCCTCTACTTTGGATCCGCCGATAATGTGCTGTTCTTCCTGTTACGCTCCTCTAAATTAGATTTTGCCATAATCAGCAGATATTAACATCGATGCAACGTATTCTCACATACTTGAGATCTCACATACCTGAGATCTCACCAGCAATGCGTCATGTCCGGCACCATAAAGTCAAAACGGAGGCCGGCAGAGTCAGAAGTCCCCCCCAAGGATCGCTATTAGGTCCTATACTTTTTCATTTTACATACAGGATGTGTCATCAGTCTTGTCCTATTGCAGATACCCGATGCACGTTGATGATTTCCAGTTGTATCTAGTGCAAAACCTATAAACCCTGGTTTCATGTTAAACAATTACCATCATTCATTATTTAAAGAAATACACTGTGGCCAAGTATTCCTATTTATGTAGGAACCTTTCACTGTAGGCAGTTGATTTGGCGCTTTTAGTGGGCTAATTCAGCGCCCCAAACAGTGTGATGTCAATATCAGGCTGCTTAACTCGAAAAAAAAAATAATTCACTTACTCAAGTTTAAAAATTGTTTAACTAACTAGTGGCCAAACACTCGTCGCTGCCATCTGAAGTAGTAGGACTGGAATAGGAGTGTTATACACTTTATTATAAACAAACAAAACTGGGAAGGGACTCTGCTACAGGCCACAACCACTCAAGCCGCGAGGGACCGGGCTCACACTGTCATAGACAGTGCCGCCTTATAAGCGCCACCGTGTTGTGATCATGATGTTACACTACTGGCCATTAAAATTCCTACACCAAGAAGAAATGCAGATGATAAACGGGTATTCATTGGAGAAATATATTATCCTAGAACTGACATGTGATTATATTTTCACGTAATTTGGGTGCATAGAACCTGATAAATCAGTACCCAGAACAACCATCTCTGGCCCTAATAACGGCCTTGATACGCCTGGGCAATCAGTCCAACAGAGCTTGGATGACGTGTACAGGTACAGCTGCCCATGCAGCTTCAACACGATACCACAGCTCATCAAGAGTAGTGACTTGTGACGAGCCAATTTCTCGGCCGCCATTGACCAGACGTTTTCAATTGGTGAGAGATTTGGAGAATGTGCTGGCCAGGGCAGTAGTAGAACATTTGCTGTATCCAGAAAGGCCCGTACAGGACCTTCAACGTGGGGTCGTCCATTATCCTGCTGTAATGCAGGGTTTCGGAGGGATCGAATGAAGGGTAGTAAAGCTGTAAAGCGAATCATTTGGATATCACAACATCTTCTTCCTGTCGGTTAAATTTCGCGTCTGTAGCACGTCATCTTCGTGGAGTGGCAATTTTAATGGCCAGTAGTGTAGTTGCCTCGCACCTAAAGAGAGGACGCCGTCTCAACTTATGGTTGCCAGTAGCGGCCACACCTAAAATAACAACATTAAAAATCCCTTCGACACATGGTAACAGCGAGCCTTAGAAGACCTATGGACTATTAATTCATGTGTGTGACCATTCGATACTTGTCTACATGGAAAGCACTCTGCACATATGAAGTAGTGGAGCATCTGTCATGCATAGTGAAAGTAGGCAGTGTTAAACACACCCAAAGAATTTTATAGCTACAACATTTCCAGAAAGAGTCGTTATCAATGCATCCACCACAATGAAATATTTTTCTGTAGCAAGTCCTTTATAGAAACCGTTTTTATATTGGCTGAACTATATACAAATGGTCTTCATTCTCTGACGATAGACTAACTGGTGGCAGTCGTACGCCACGCCTGTACGCTGTCGCTTTCTCTTGTGTACATAAAGAGATTGTCTATATCCACAGCTACACGACTACTCTGCAATTAACACCTCATCTACGTCTACATCCCCATACACAGTCCGCAGGCCAAAGTACGGTGCGTCGCGGACGGTACTATGCACCACTACTAGTATTTCCTTTCCTGCTCCACTTGCATGCACACTGAGAAAAAACCACTGTCAATAAGCCTTCATATGAGCCCTAATCGCTTGTATCTTATCTTCGTGGTCTGCTGGCAGCAGTACAGTCATTCTGCAGTCAGCTTCAAATGCCAGTTTTCTAAATTTCCTCAGTAGTGTTCCTCGAAAAGAATGTCGCCTCTCCTCCAGGGATTCTCATTTGAGTCGCCGACGCATCTCCGCAATACTTGCGTGTCGTTCGAACCTACCGGTAACAGACCCAGTACCCCACCTCTCAATATCTTCGAGATTAGATTAGATTAATTATTCATTCCATAGACCCACAAAAGAGGGGATCCTCCTTGGTGTGGAACATGTCAGATAACCACATTTAAAAAAATGTAGTCAGAAAAACTTGAGTTTCGGTAATTTTAATGATCCTCAGTCAGTAAACATTAAAATTATGTTGTTTGTTGTCGTCTTCAGTCCTGAGACTGGTTTGATGCAGCTCTCCACGCTACTTAACCATACAATAAAGCTGCATGCCCTCAAGAAAAATTACGGCTGTAGTTTCCCCTTGCTTTCAGCCGTTCGCAGTACCAGCACAGCAACGCCGTTTTGGTTAGCGTTGCAAGGCCAGATCAGTCAATCATCTAGACTGTCGCCCATGCAACTACTGAAAAGGCTGCTGCCCCTCTTCGGGAACCACGCGTTTGTCTGGCCTCTCAAGAGTAACCCCGCCGTTGTGGCTGCACCTACGGTGCGGCTATCTGTATCGCTGAGGCACGCAAGCCTCCCCACCAACGGCAAGGTCCATGGTTCCCGGAATGTACAGCAATTAAAATTAAACTTCTAATATTTTCTGGTTTTATATTTGTATCTGTTTCCATCAAATCCATCATTCACACAGTAGCTAGTTACTTGGATATTACAACCAAGTATTATCAAAAATTAAAATAAATTATTCATTTCAATGATCCTCAGTTATGAACAGTCAAATTATGTAAAAGATTTAAAATTAAACTTCCACTATTTACAGACCTACGACTTACATCTGCTTTCCATACATTCATCATTCACACCGTGGCTAGTTACAACCAATTATTGTCAAAAATTAAAGTATAATAAATTTTCATCAAAATGGTCTACTGAACTTGTTGAGAAATACATGGATGGAAAAGGAGTTGCCCACCAAAAATTATTTTAAATTATGTTTAAATTGTGACTTGTATGAAACTAAACTCTTAATGGTTGCTGGTAACTTATTGAAAATATGCTTTGCTGAATACTGGACTGCTTTCTGGACAAGAGTAACTGATTTTAAATCTTTATGTATATTGTTCTTATTCCTAGTTTGATGCTGTGTACTAAGCAGTTAGTTGGAAAAAGATATGTATTATTTACAACGAATTTCATTAAGGAATAAATATACTGAGATGCTGTGGTTAGTATGCCCAATTCTTTGAATAGGTTTCGACGTGATGTCTGTTTTTTAATCCAGTGTGGTGTGGATCTCAACCCCTGAGCAGTAGTCAAGAATATGTCACACTATCGTCCAATATGCGGTCTCCTTTACAGATAAACCACACTTCCCTAAAATTCTCCCAATAAACTGAAGTCTTCCATTCGCCTTCCCTATCACAATCCTCGCATGCTCGTTCCATTTCTTCATTTGCTAGATAATGTTGCGCCCATACACGAGGGTCACTCCAAAAGAAATGCACACTTTTTTTTAAATCCATCTTTTATTCTACATGTTTGAAAGTTTTACAGTGTGTAGATACATCCTTTAGGAACAATATTTTCATTTCTCCACATAATTTCTATCCCTCTCAACTGCGTTACGCCATCTTGGAACCAGTGTCTGCATAAACGCACGGTAAAATTCTGGCCAACCTGTTGGAGCCACTGTTTGGCAGCGTCCACAAGGGAGTCATCATCTTCAAACCTTGTTCCACGAAGAGAGTCTTTCAGTTTTCCAAAGAGAATATAGTCACATGGAGCCAGGTCAGGACTGTAAGGCGGGTGTTTCAGTGTTGTCCATCCGAGTTTTGTTATTGCTTCCATGGTTTTTTGACTGCCATGTGGCCGTGCATTTTCGTGCAACAGCAAAACATCCTGCTTTTGCCGATGTGGTCGAACACGACTCAGTCGAGCTTGAAGTTTCTTCAGTGTCCTCACATATGCAACAGAATTTATGGTAGTTCCACTTGGCATGATGTCCACAAGCAAGAGTCCTTCAGAATCGAATAACATCGTAGCCATAACTTTTCCAGCAGAAGGTGTGGTTTTGAATTTTTTTTCTTGGGTGAATTTGCATGATGTCACTGCATTGATTGCCTCTTCGTCTCTGGTGAAAAATGATGGAGCCATGTTTCATCACCTGTCACAATTCTTCCAAGAAATTCATCTCCACCATTCTCGTATTGTTCCAAAAGTTCGCTGCATACCGTTTTTCTTATTTCTTTGTGAGCCACTGTCAACATCCTGGGAACCCACCTGGCACGAACCTTTTTTAACGCCAATACTTTCAGTATCCTGCAAACAGTTCCTTCCCTTATCCCAACGTAGCGTGACAATTCGTTCACTGTGATGCGTCTGTCAGCAGTCACCAATTCGTTAACTCTCTGCACATTGTCTGGAGCGTGTGCAGTACGAGGCCTGCCGCTGTGAGGACAATCCTCAAAATTGCCGTGCCCACTTTCATCACGTAACCTTCTTGTCCACTGACTAACTGTACTGCGATCGACAGCAGCATCTCCATACACCTTTTTCAACCTCTTGTGGATGTTTCCCACTGTTTTCACCGCACAGGAATTCTATGATGATGACGAACGTCAAGTGTAGCAGCCATCTTGAAGACATGCTGTGATGGCGCCACTCACGGGAACAGGTTGAACTAAGTTTGAAAACAAGCGGGAAGGATGTATCTACACACTGTAAAACTTGCACACATGCAGAATGAAAACTGTATTTTTACAAAAATAGTGTGGATTTCTTTTGGAGCGACCCTCGTATTTAAATAACGTGACTGTGTCAAACAGGACTCTACAAATGCTGTATCCGAATATTAAGGATTTGTTTTTCCTACAGCCACATTAACTCACATTTTTCTACATTTAGAGGTAGCTGCCATTCATCACAACAATTAGAAATTTTGTGTAAGTCGTCTTGTACTCTCGTACAGCCACTCAACTTTGACTCCTTCCCGTACACCACAGCACCATCAGCAAACAACCGCAGACTGCTGCCCACCCTGTCCTTCAGATCATCTATGTATATAGAAATTAATGGTTCTCCTAACATACTTCCATAGGACGCTCCTGGCGATGCCCCTGTCTCTGATGAACATTCCCCATCGAGGTCAACTACTGAGTTCTATTACTAAAAGGTCTTCAAGCTAGTCATATATTTAGGAACCTATATCATATTTTTATACCTTCATTGTTAACTTAAGTGCCTGGCAGAAGGTTCATTAAACACCTTTCACACTATTTTTGTACCGTATCACTCTCTAACAGTGTGCGGGAAAAACGAACACTTAAATCTTTCTGTGAGAGCTCTGATATCTCTCATTTTATTGCAATGATCATTTCTCCCTACGCCGCTTGGCGACAGTAAAACGTATTTGCGTTCAGAAGAGACAATTGGTGAATGACCTCGCCGCAATGAAATCGACTTTGTTTTAATGACTGCTACCCCAAATCGCGTGTTATATCCATGGCACCCTCTTCCTTATTTCGCAGTAATACAAAACGAGCTGTCCTTCTTTACCCTTTTTCGATGTCCTCCATAAATCCTGTCTGGTGAAGATCCCATACTGCTCAGCAACACTCTAGCAGGGAACGGACAAGCGTAGTACATGCAGTCTCTTTAGCACACCTGTTGTATCTTCTAAGTGTTCTAATAATAAAACGCATTCTTTGGCTTCCTTTCCTCACAACATTATCTATGTGATCGTTCCAATTGAAGTTATTCGTAATTGTAACCCGTAGTATTTAGATGAATTGACAGCCGTTATATCTGTGTTACGCATCGTGTAAGCTTAGTTTAACACCTCAAAATTTTCATTATTTAGCATCAATCGCCAGTTTTTGCACCATACAGATATTTTATCGAAATTATATTGCAATTGGTTTTGAACTGATGACTTTCCTAGATGGTAAATGACAGCATCATCTGCGAACCAATCTAAGGGGGTTGCTCAGATTCTCTCCAAAATTGTTTATACAGATTAGGAAATGCCTACGCATTGTCTAAACACAGTATGGTCTATAGCACAAACATCACATGCAGTCCGTTTTTCTGGTTAGTGATACGACAAGGAAATTGAATGATGGGCGGTTTAGACGAAACTTTCAGGAATTTGTGCCTTAAAAGATAGTGCGCCAGTACGGAACTGTGTCAGTTTGCCGTTAGTGACCATGGATAAAGTTTGCCCCCTCCTAAGAGTCGCCAGATGTATTTTCTCTTCTCCCGGCGGGGTCAGGGATTTTCTCTGCCTCGTGATGGCTGGGTGTTGTGTGTTGTCCTTAGGTTAGTTAGGTTTCAGTAGTTCTAAGTTCTAAGGGACTGATGACCTAAGATGTTAAGTCCCATAGTGCTCAGAGCTATTTGAACCAGCCATTTACTCTGGTGTTTCCTCGTACATTTTCAATTTCGATTTTGCAAATTATAACTGAAATCGATCCAAAAAGTACTGCTCAACACATCTTCCATGCATCACTCAGGTTCGATAGAAAGTGTCCCATTTGCTAGAAAAGTCACAAATTAGTCTTCTGTGATTCATTTCACTGAACGTTTCACGGGAGATAAGAAATGAGTTAATGAATCACTTTATCTGTATACCTAATTTTCAGCGTGCACTGATTTTAGTGAATGAAGAATACGAGCTCAGGAACTGCATATCTATGAGATCATTACTGGTTTTTTACCTCTGCAGCAAGAAATGGCAAAAAACCGTTAAATTCTGTACGAAGTAACGTCTGCGATATACGAGATGGGTACACTGTTGGACGGTTGCCAAGTTGTGATTCAATAATTATAGAAAGCGAAACCTTGATAACAATAAGAAAATTATATATAAAAAAGAGGTGGACCAAATATGTTGTAATCTCGAAAATAATAGTTTTAACGACGAGAATGTAGTGGAAGGCAGACTCATGCTCCTCCAAATGATCATATAAGTCTTGCTGCTGCAGCTTCAACTAGACAAATCTTTGCGCGAGGTGGTAAGAATGAGGGTTTCTGTAAGAGTAGAAAAAGATTTAATGATTTAATATACACATTTTTAATTTTTCTCGTGTACTATTCAAGAGCGGAATGACTTTGATATCGCATTTAGACTAGGGTATAGTATATCTCACTCCCACATGGACACTGCACATGCACGAACTTGTTATATTATTAACAACACAGCTGACGTCATACAACACATTAAAGATATCCACATACCGCCAGCAACTATATATGCCTCATTAGATATTGTTAACCTGTAAAAATGCAGTAAATGAAGCAGGCAAAAAGGAATACAGACGTCTGAAAAATGAGATCGACAGGAAGTGCAAAATGGCTAAGCAGGGATGGCTAGAGGACAAATGTAAGGATGTTGAGGCTTATCTCATTAGGGGTAATATAGATACTGCCTACAGTAAAATTAAAGAGACCTTTCGAGATAAGAGAACCACTTGTATGAACATCAAGAGCTCAGATGGAAACCCAGTTCTAAGAAAAGAAGGGAAAGCAGAAAGGTGGAAGGAGTATATAGAGGGTCTATACAAGGGCGATGTACTTGATGACAATATTATGGAAATGAAAGAGCATGTAGATGAAGACGAAATGGGAGATACGATACTGCGTGTAGAGTTTGACAGAGCACTGAAAGACCTGAGTCGAAACAAGGCTCCCGGAGTAGACAACATTCCATTAGAACTACTGACAGCCTTGGGAGAGCCAGTCCTGACAAAACTCTACCATCTAGTGAGCAAGATGTATGGGTCAGGCTAAATACCCTCAGACTTCAAGAAGAATAAATAATTCCAATCCCAAAGAAAGCAGGTGTTGACAGATGTGAAAATTACCGAACTATCAGTTTAATAAGTCACAGCTCCAAAATACTAACACGAATTCTTTACAGACGAATAGAAAACTAGTAGAAGCTGACCTCGGGGGAGATCAGTTTGGATTCCGTAGAAATGTTGGAACACGTGAGGCAATACTGACCCTACAACTTATCTTAGGAGCTAGATTAAGGAAGGGCAAACCTACGTTTCTAGCATTTGTAGACTTAGAGAAAGCTTTTGACAATGTTGACTGGAATACTCTCCTTCAAATTCTGAAGGTGGCAGGGGTAAAATATAGGGAGCGAAAGGCTATTTACAATTTGTACAGAAACCAGATGGCAGTTATAAGAGTCGAGGGACATGAAAGGGAAGCAGTGGTTGGGAAGGGAGTGAGACATGGTTGTAGTCTATCCCCGATGTTATTCAATCTGTATATTGAGCAAACAGTAAAGGAAACAAAAGAAAAAATTGGAGTAGGTATTAAAATCCATGGAGAAGAAATAAAAACTTTGAGGTTCGCTGATGACATCGTAATTCTGACAGAAACAGCAAAGGACTTGGAAGAGCAGAACGGAATGGATAGTGTCTTGAAAGGAGGATATAAGATGAACATCAACATAAGCAAAACGAAGATAATGGAATGTAGTCGAGTTAACTCGGGTGATGCTGAGGGAATTAGATTAGGAAATGAGACACTTAAAGTAGTAAAGGAGTTTTGCTTTTTGGGGAGCAAAATAACTGATGATGGTCGAAGTAGAGAGGATATAAAATGTAGACTGGCAATGGCAAGGAAAGCGTTTCTGAAGAAGAGAAATTTGTTAACATCGAGTGTAGATTTAAGTGTCAGGAAGTCATTTCTGAAAGTATTCGTAAGGAGTGTAGCTATGTATGGAAGTGAAACGATAAATAGTTTGGACAAGAAGAGAACAGAAGCTTTCGAAATGTGGTGCTACAGAAGAATGCTGAAGATTAGATGGGTAGATCACATAACTAATGAGGAAGTATTGAATAGGATTGGGGAGAAGAGAAGTTTGTGGCACAACTTGACCAGAAGAAGGGATCGGTTGGTAGGACATGTTCTGAGGCATCAAGGGATCACCAATTTAGTATTGGAGGGCAGCGTAGAGGGTAAAAATCGTAGAGGGAGACCAAGAGATGACTACACTAAGCAGATTCAGAAGGATGTGGGTTGCAGCGGGTTCTGGGAGATGAAGAAGCTTGCACAGGATAGAGTAGCATGGAGAGCTGCATCAAACCAGTCTCAGGACTGAGGACCACAACAACAACAACAACAACCTGTGTATTAACCTCCCAGTAGAAAAAACGATTAACACAATAAGAAATAACCTCCTAAAACACACAAGGCTCAGATTATCTGAAATATATGAGTTAACTGAGATTCTCCTACTTGTACTGTCCCATGATTATTTCACTTTGAATAATGAAGTCTACAAACAAAACGACAGGTTTGCAGTGCGGAGCAGTCTTGCAAGATTCTTAACTGATTTGCATTAACAATCGTAAGCAAAAGTTCTTCTCATTCAGTAATCAAAATAAACAGTAAATGCGGTACACAGGCGACAGCTTGCTCTACCTGATATGTTCCAAAACGCCGCGCATAAAAACGGGATTTTTCCTGCTCTCACACCTCAGGTTCTATTGGTGACAGGAAGATAGGGGCTAGTATTGTTCGTAGCCTTTGGTCTAGGGATCATTCGTATACCCAACAGAAGAGTCGTCTTACTGTAAATACCCTACAGTACAGAGCCGTCTGAATATCACAAAACTCAGCTCTGGAGTGCAAGACGGCTATGCACAGAAGTTGATGTAACTTTCGCGATGTATTCCCAAAAGCCCGATCTCGAACAACATTGAAAACTTTCTTGACATGTATATCCATTTTCGAGATACAGAGATTCGATGGTGCCCTTACTTACACAAGTAATAACTGATGTTAGGCGAAAACGTAGTTTATAGAGTAACGTAGCACGAAGAAATATGCCATAAACTGTGTACGTTATCACCAGAAGGGTTCCGGTCACCCAAAGTTATTGTAATCTGATGCACATGCAAAATTTTTGTGCACATAAAATCCCGTCTGTTGTGTAATATTATACAGTTTTGCATTAATTCAATTTCAGATAAGTAAACTACCACAATTCTTTGCATATGAATGACGTGCCCTGGTGCAGGAGGGTAAATAAGGGAACCAGCAAAAAAATTCTCCTATAAGAGCATAAAAGAGGCGAATATGCTCCCGTTTACTAAACGTCTCTGGTTGAAAAGTGGGGTGCCAGCTGCCTCATTCTACCTTCCTCTGCACTTTTAAAAAATTTCCCAAAAATTTTGGCGTGGTAATATCTTAGCGCTTTTTAGCTGAGAGATAAGGAGACAGTGGTAGAGGGAAAGAGACAGGGAAGTGATAGATACTGGAAGCAAGTAGACAGTGGTTTTGGTATAGAAAGAGCGAAGGAGACAATGTTTCTCTTTAACACGCAACTCATCACCCGTCTGTAACTCGCTTGCCCATTCTCATCCACTGGTTCAACCTAACTCATTTTCATTATTTCTCTGAGTCACTGTCACTGTCTCTTGTCTCACAGTCACAGTTTCCTTCGTTCTGCCCTACTACCAATTATTCCTCTGTCTCCCTCTGTCTCCCTCTGACTCTCTCTTACTGTTACTACCTCATTCCTTCTTCCCACTGCTGCTGTTTCTCCTCACTGTCACTACCTTTCTCGTACTCGTTGTCATTGCCATAGACTCTGTTTCTCACTACCACTGGCTCTCACCTATTTGCATTTTCTCCTTCTCTTCATTCCTCTCCAACTGGCACTGTCCCCTTCACTCTTTTTCTAACACTGTTTTATCACTAATATGTTCCATTACCCCTGTGTTCAGATGCAAAACATTTTGGAAAATTTTTTAAAAGTGCAAAGAAAAGTAAAATGAGGCAGATGCTGCTCCACTTTTCAGTCAGAGTCGTTTGAAAAACAGGAGCATATTAGCCTCTTTTGTGCTCGGATAAGAGCATTTTTCCGCTGACAATTTACTACAGAACATATGAAGATGAGACGCTCACACTGTTTGATGGTAACAGCAGTGAAATTGATATCTTAGCTGAAGATCTGAGAAAATTAGAAAACAATATCAAATTTACAGTCAGTGAAGAAATAAACTATATTATTAACTTCTTAGACCTTAAAAATTCCAACATAAATAACGTCACTTTGTCGAAGTCTGAAAGCCAATGAACACATATTTCCATCAGGTACACTTCTTGTCATCCAAATCACCATTAGATGGCTAACTTCTGTTCATGTTTCAAATGCATAAAACCTCCCTCAGCTCAACCGAACAGAAATAAGAAATCATCATAACTAAATCAGTTGCTCACATTAATGGATATGATTCTTCAGCAATAGATACATTTTCTCTGAAAATAAAAGAAAAAATTGCTAAAAATAAGCCTCTGCAACAAACAACATCTACAGCCACTGTGAAGAATACAAAACAGATAAAGTATGCAGTCGTACTAATAAAGGCCTTCTTTCGCAAAATAATCCAATCTATTCGTAGATAAGAACGTCAACATCAGCTTTTAGACCAGTACTTAACCTCAACACGGAGTTACACACACACATTAAATATCCCCCAAAAAAAGACCAAGAATTTATAAATTGAGCTGTAGTAATTGTCCCAAATTCTAGGCTGGCCAAACAGATAGAACGTTTGAAACGACGTCAAGAAATGCAGTGATGCTTTGTGACTGAATAACTTGAGCAAATCAGCCTTTGCATCCAGCTTGCAAAAAATACGTGTGAATTCCTACGGGACCAAACTGCTGAGGTCATCGGTCCCTAGACTTACACGCTAAGAACAACACACACACCCATGTCCGAGGGAGGACTCGAACCTCCGGCGGGAGGGGCCGCGCGATTCGTGACATGATGGTTCTAACCGCGTGGCCACTCCGCGCGGCACCAGCTTGCAAACATCAATCACACAGCAGTTTATATAGAAAAGAAACTGCAAATAAAGATAATCCTATAAAGGAAATTGAGATCCATAGGCATAAGAACATCGTCCCAGAACTAATTCTGAGTGAGCAGTCATCTGCACAGTAGATGAGTTCCAAGAGGTCTTCTCATCTTTTAAGCCAACCTTATATTATTGTTTCGGAGACTGGTTGAGATTCAATCATTCACGACTACAGTTCCCGTCGTGTTTGAAACCGAGGAATTTTGACAATAAGTGACAGTGCTCTACGATCCCTTTCGGTTAGTACCTTTTTACAGAAAATGGTTCAAATGGCTCTGAGCACTGTGTGACTCATCAGTCCCCTAGAACTTAGAACTACTTAAACCTAACTAACCTAAGGACATCACACACATCCATGCCCGAGGCAGGATTCGCCTGAGACCGTAGCAGTCCCGCGGTTCCAGACTGAAGCACCTAGCCACAACGGCCGACTCTTTTTACAACCACTGTTTTTACTGCGTCCTGTGCGAACATTTAGGACAGTTCGCGTTGATGTACCATCAAATTGAGCAACTTCGTTCAGTCACGGTACGGTCATAGACACGTGCAAACTCAATAGATGCTTTACTGCTCTAGTGTTTGGGATACGTACCAGTTCGGATTGAAGGAAGACATCTAAGCAATTCAGAGACGGGCTGCTAGATTTGTTACCGATAGATTCGAACAACACGTAAGTGTTATGGGGATGATGCAGGAACTAAAGTAGGAATCTCTGGAGGGAAGGCGATTTTCTTTGCGAGAAACGCAATTGAGAAAGTTTGGAGAACAGGCATTTGAAGCTGACTGCCGAACGATTCTACTTACGCCAACGTACATTGCGCGTAAGGACAACAAAGATAAGATTCAAGAAATTAGGGGTCATACGGACAAACACTGAGGTGAAAAACGTCATGGGGTACCGATATGCACATATACAGATGGCGGTAGTACCGCATACACATGGTATAGAAGGTGAGTGCATTGGCGAAGCTGTTATTTGTACTCAGGTGAGTCATGTGAAAATGTTTCCGACGTGATTGTGGCTGCATGATGGGAATTAATAGACCTTGAACGCGAAATGGTGGAAGGAGGTAGACGCATGGGACATTCCATTTCGGATATCGTTAGAGAATTCAGTAATCCGATATCGACAGTGTGAAGAATGTGCCGAGAGGATGGTAGAGTTTTCATTGCTAACATACAAGTAACACTGCATGAAATAACCGTAAAATCAAACTGGGACGTACGACGAACGTACTCTTCAGGGCTGTACGGCGGAATTTGGCGATGATGGGCTATGGTAGCACAAGACCGACACGAGTGCCTTTGCTAACAGCACGACATCGCCTGCAGCGCCTGGATAAGTCTCGATTGAAGTTGGTAAGATCTGATGGTAGGGTTTGAGTGCGGCACAGACCCCACGAAGCCACGGACCCAAGTAGTCAACAAAGCACCGCGTTTGGTGGTGGCTCCATAATGGTTTGGGCCGTGTGTACGTGGAATGGACTGGGTTCTCTAGTCCAGCTGAATCGATCGTTGACTGAAAATGGTTATGTTCGGCTATTTAGAGACCATTTTCAGCCATTCATCGACATCACGTTCCCAAGCAACGATGAAATTTTTTGGATGATAATGCGCCATGTCACTAGCCATAATTGTTCATGATTCATCTGAGTAACCTTCTGAACAGTTCGAGCTAATGATTTGGCCACCCAGATCGCCGGACATGAATCCCGTCGACCATTTACGGAACATAATTGAGAGATCAGTCCATGCACAAAATCCTGCACCGGCAACATTTTCGCAATTACTGACAGCTATTGAGGCAGCATGGCTCAATATTTCTGAAAGCGCCTTGCAACGACTTGAGTCCGTACTACGTCGAGATGCTGCACTACACCGGGGAAGAGGAGGTCCGACACGATTTTAGGAGACATCGCATGACTTTTGTCACCTCAGTATACACACCATTTCACTCCTGTAACACGTCAGTAGTAGAGCGTCATGTGACCCGCTAGTAATGGACCTACATCACCTGCAGCCCTGCAAAACGACCAGTATGCTCTTCCTAGACGGTCACTAATATGTTGTACTGTGGATTTCTATCTGACAAACCTTCGTTTTTTAGTTAATGTAAAACAAAGTTTAATAAGTTGTAAACTCGAAGAAAATATGCAAAAAGTTCTACAAACGCGCGCATTTGTTGGATTATCAACTATCTGGCCGTCTCACACACCGACAATGTTG
This sequence comes from Schistocerca gregaria, assembly GCF_023897955.1. NCBI lineage: Eukaryota > Metazoa > Arthropoda > Insecta > Orthoptera > Acrididae > Schistocerca > Schistocerca gregaria. The sequence goes on along the minus strand of NC_064925.1, from coordinate 176,814,367 downwards.
AAATGTTTCGAAAGCTTCCATGACACATAGAGAAAGCAGCTGTGTCTCCGGTACGTTTCCTTCACAAACCATTGGTTTACTGTGCTTCCACAGCTAATAACCATTGGTTTATGGACCTATATTTATTACGGTTATTTGCTTGTTTCAGTGTCCACTACTCGCCCCTTTCATTTGTACTTTTAGGAGTCAAAAAGCCTGTACATTCTTTACGCCTTTTTGCATATCCTTCTATGCTTAATGCGAGTTTGCTTTCTGGATTACTGACACACAGCCGGCCGCGGTGGTCTAGCGGTTCTAGGCGCTTAGTCCGAAACCGCGGAACTGCTACGGTCGCAGGTTCGAATCCTGCCTCGGGCATGGATGTGTGTGATGTCATTAGGTTAGTTAGGTTTAAGTAGTTCTAAGTTCTAGGTGACTTATGACAACAGATGTTAAGTCCCATAGTGCTCAGAGCTATTTGAACCATTTTTTTACTGACACACATGCAGCTGTTATTCCTTTCCCCAAAGGTGTATAATTGTCCTATACATGGTAGCTATGTTTCACATAGTCATATTCATTCAAGCTTCTTGTCGCCTAGCCATATCTCCTCCACCATTTTGCACATTCTGTCAATCTCTCTGTAAAGATGTCTGTATTCTCTTTTCTCTGCTTCATAAAGTCAATAATTCGTGTGTTTTGTATCTTGTCGTTTTGACTAGTATTTCTCTTTATTAGAGGGGCTCATCCTATAGCGTAGAAGAGTTTTTTTCTATACAATTCTTCCACGGAAAATCTATAAGGCGTGCTGCGAGAACATATGTGCCTGCGACAGAGTCAGTTACTATTCCAGCACACAATTTTGTACTGATCATTTGTTCTATAAAGGTAACAGTATCCTACAGATTTTGGAGGTCCGCGTGTGTGCACAGAAGCATGCAGCTGATACATTTAAACTTTGTGACGAACTTCTGACATGATAGATTCAAGGAGAATTCTTTCATTGACTCGTAAGAAACGAAGGATTTTCGGACATGTTTACGTGGAAAGTTTGTCTTGTCGGTGTCCTTAAAATCTGTTTAAATATTTAGAATAATCCCAATACATTGCTAAAGTAGGAGAAAAAAATAAGAAAAGCCGCTTATTTAACGACGTGACTTTATCAATGATAAAAACTGCTGTAATACTCAGGAGTAATATCATTATTTGACCTCAGATGAGTGAAATGGAACCTACGGAAGCCAGAGCATACTTTCTTTCATTTTAATAATAAACTGATGAACCATCGAAGATATGTTTCAGCATAACCCTATCGAAAAACGTGAGCTTGAGAGCTACTCTGGATATGATTCTATCAAACATTTTGTTACAACCTCTGCTCAGATACGAACACCGCAGCAGTCCATGCATCACATTTTGGGCAGACAGCTGGTGTTTGCGACGATTTGACACCCAACTGAACTCTGCAATGCGAATTATCATTGGGTTCATAAAGTTAACTCCTATATTTACGCTGCCGTCAGCTATGTCGAGCGGAAAGTATCTTCGACTTGTCACATCCAGACAATAACATGAGTTATAGGCGCCTCTACTATTCACATCTCTTAGTCATGAAAACTAACAGTCGCTACATTTCAACAGCAGAAAATGTGCAAACAGACTCATCAGTACAGATGGCGCAGAAGACAAAGACAGCACGTCAAAGATAGCTCGAGCAGCTCCAGTACTGACGATAAAAAGGAAGGACACTGATGACACTGACATAACAAAGACACACAAAAGATACATAGCATAACACACATAAACCATACGCAACAAGTAACATGAATGTCAGTCAAAGATCGTAATTTATCTCTCATTATGCATGAATGTAATTAAAAGTACAAGCAATTAGTCCGTCCTAGAAGCCACACTATACCTGTACGTTGTTTTAATATGAATGAACACATCTTGGTAAATGTAGTAATATGAGTGTAATGTAAATGTAACATAAAGTAAGAAAGCTGTAATTCGAACAGTGTTAGTATAAAACAGTGACAGATCATGCAGATTACGAAACATATACAAAATTAACGAGTATACTACCCAAACAAACTAATTTTATTATACAAATATATGTTTCTACAATATTAATAATTAGACTAGTTGTGGCTTGTTATTTCTTTCTACATCCACGTAAAATCTGTATGTAATTTAATTAGATTACGTCAGTGCAGGATACTGTTTTAAACTCGTGCAAAATTTGTTTCCTAACTTACCTAGTACTAGTTGTTATGTAACTTAATAAACTTTAACTCACACAGCACGCTAACAAAAAACACCAACATATATTAGATAATATCCGCATGGGTTGAACAAATCGAGTTTTCTAAGGAGTGAAGTTTTGCGGAAATACTAACATGGGTAGCGCCATGCGAGGCCACTGGACTGCAATGTCAAGTCCTCTTCTCCAGATGGTACTGGTGAAGTGGCTTCTACGTCTACCCTTAACTGTCTTCTTTTTATTCTCCTCTTAAAATATACCATTTTTAATGAATTACCTCCAAACCAATTTATTTTTCTTTCAAAAATACAGGTAATTGCTGTAGGTAAATAAAAGATAATACCAAAGTGCAGACAAAAGAACGGTATCCCCATCTCGATGTGGTGCTGCACGAGCGACAGTGCCCATAGTCTCAAATGTGTAGCATAATTCTGCTGCGCGGTCGTGAGCATAAGTGCTGGCTAAGAAGTCTTTTCGGAGCACTACGTCCTGTATAAAATGATAAGATGGCAGGCACAGTACTCATAATACAGCCTGGAAAAAAAATGTAGTCGGTACTGCAGAGAACCTTTTGATGTGTGATATGGAAGCAGACGTTCCCCTGGAGATCTCTTGTCGGCCGTTGTGGCCGAGCGGTTCTAGGCGCTTCAGTCTGGAACAGAGCGACCGCTGCGGTCGCAGGTTAGAATCCTACCTCGGGCATGGATGTGTGTGATGTCCTTAGTTAGGTTTATGTAGTTCTAAGTTCTAGGGGACCTCAGATTTTAAGTCCCATAGTGCTCAGAACGATTTGAACCATTTTTGGAGATCTATTGCATGTTAACAACGAAGATTGTGCCTAATGGATTCGATCTACCCCGGGAAATATGAAAACTAAAAGAACCCTCACCGACACGGAACACATGCAGATACACTGCAGAAATGTAGCAAGTTACCTTCAGCCAAGTGTGAATGTGGGTATGTTAACCGCAATGTAAGCCGCATTGTAAGGCATTCCGAAATTAGATGGTAGCCAAAAAATAACTGATTTTTTACACTCCCCCTGCGACGGAATTATTGGTTGTAGGGTTATTTCTTGCAAAGAAAAAAAAACTCATGCTATCTGTCACTTAAAAGTGAATGATAGCATAAATTAATTCGTTTATGAGAAATACCGTTAAATTCAAACAATCACACGCTGTCTCCACAATCAATGTATAAAGTGTAAAGTAATGTTGAGGTACTGTACAACCATGACCAGCAAGACCTTCAGATCTACTCCAGATAAAACATGTGTGATGTCCTCTCGGACGCTATCAGAGATCTCGAGGTCCAGTTACAACAAATGCAGGCCAATTTGCCTTATAAGAGGATACAACGACTTTATGAAACGGTTCTCAACCGAAGCAGTGCATGCAACCAGCCCAGAAGCGATGTTACATCATGCTTGTAAAGTCGCTCATACTGCCAACTTCTTGGCAAATTTCATTGGATTTTGGAATCTCTGAAATAACACCAACCGTGTAGTTTCACTTCGTTTCCTTGCCCTCTTCTGGGTGCTTCGCTTATTTTTTGTTGGCATTGTACAATAGTAATCAGTATTTGCGATTCTTTCGAAGTCGATTCTTTTGTGTAGATATTGTGTAGGGTACGACATAATACACTACTGGCCGTTAAAATTGATACACCAAGAAGAAATGCAGATGATAAGCGGGTATTCATTGGACAAATATATTATACTAGAACTGAAATGTGATTATATTTTCACGCAGTTTGAATGCATATATCCTGAGAAATCAGTACCCAGAACGGCCACCTCTGGCCATTATAACGGCCTTGATACGCCTGCGCATTGAGTCACACAGAGCTTGGATGGCGTGTACAGCTGCCCATGCAGCTTCAACACGATATCACAGATCATCAAGAGTACTGACTGGAGTATTGTGACGAGCCAGTTGCTCGGCCACCGTTGACCAGACGTTTTCAATAGGTTAGAGATCTGGAGAATGTGCTGGCCAGGGCACCAGTCGAACATTTTTTGTATCCAGAAAGGCCCGTACAGCACCTGCAACATGCGGTCGTGCATTATCCTGCTGCAATGTAGGGTTTCGCAGTGATCGAATGAAGGGTAGAGCCACGGGTCGTAAAACGTCTGAAATGTAACGTACACCGAGACGTGTAACCAATGGCACCCCATACCATTACGTCGGTTGATACGCCAGTATGGGATGACGAATACAGGCTTCCAATGTGCATTCACCGCGATGTCGCCAAGCGCGGATGCGACCATCATGATGCTGCAAACAGAACCTGGATTCATCCGAGAAAATGACGTTTAGCCATTCGTGCACCCAGGTTCGTCGTTGAGTACACCATCGAAGGCGCTCGTGTCTGTGATGCAGCGTCAAGGGTAACCGCAGACATGGTCTCCGAGCTGATAGTCCATGCTGCTGCAAACGTCGTCGAACTGTTCGTGCAGATGGTTGTTGTCTTGCAGACGTACTCATCTGTTAACTCAGGGATCGAGACGTGCCTGCACGAACCGTTATAGCCATGCTGATAAGATGCCTGTCATCTCGTCTGCTAGTGATACGAGGCCGTTGGGATCCAGCACGGCGTTCCGTATTACCCTCCTGAACCCACTTTTCCATATTCTGCTAACAGTCATTGGATCTCGACCAATTCGTGCAGCAATGTCGCGATACGATAAACCACAATCGTGATAGGCTATAATCCGATCTTTATCAAAGTGAAATCGGAAACGTGATGGTACGCATGTCTCCTCCTTACACGAGGCAGCACAACAGCGTTTCACCAGGCAACGCCGGTCAACTGCTGTTTGTGTATAAGAAACCGGTTGGAAATTTTCCTCATGTCAGCACGTTGTAGGTGTCGCCACCGTCGCCAACCTTGTGTGAATGCACTGAATAGCTAATCATTTGCATATCACAGCATCTTCTTCCTGTGGGTTAAATTTCGCGTCTGTAGCACGTCATCTTCGTGGTGTAGCAATTTGAATGGCCAGTAGTGTATTAGCTACTGGTATCAAGACGAATGTGTAATATCGAATCTTGTATTGGAACATCTGTAGTTCCAATGGTAACATTACAAAGTCATTTATATAAAGACATGACTCCAAAAATAAAGTAATCGCATCTTGAGAGATCGGGACTGTGTGGAGGATGTGTAAGGGCTTCCCAGAAATATCTGCAGCGAACTCCAAAAAATCTTGACAATATGTGAGCGGATCCCCACACGATCTCGAGCCGTCCCTAAGCGATTTCCATATTGGGTCCTTGAAGGAAGACACTCGTGGCCATCGATTTGCTTCGGATAAAGAGGAGCATGCCTGGTACAATCTTAGTTCCGTAGGCAACAGCAAAAATTTTTCCATGAATGCTCTTACCGCCTTGTCTCACAGTTAAGTTATTGTGATTATTTTCGAAATAATAAACAGTTTACTTGCTTTTTTCCATGTGTCTGGTTTTCATTTGCGTGCCCGTTATAGTATCCATACAGACAGCAGTTTCGATACTTAGTCCTAAGGTCCTAACTGTAAGGAAAATTCATGCAGAAAGCCTTACAGTAAGTAGATTACAACCAGATCAACTAATACCAACCGAAGTCTATCTGTGTCAAAAGATACAGTAAGAAAGGAATTGTCTTTGTGTAGCAGTTTGTTTACTACCTACAGACATACGAGGGTGAGTCAAATGAAAACCTTAAATTTGTAATAACGAATCGAAATTTCGCGCCGTTATCCCGTAAGTTGGTAAGCGTGCTACAAAAAGCGTACAGAATGGCGTGTAGGTGGCAGCATAGTGAAGATGCACACATACCGTCGCAGTATCAGTATAAAGATGGCATCCCCACTTGCGACTTGCACCAAGGAAGAACAGCGTTCTGTTATTCCGTATTTGCACAGTGAAGGTGTGAAACCTATTTAAATTCATCGACGAATGAAGGTTCAGTACGGCGATGCATGTTTGTCACAGCAGCAAGTCTACAAATGGAGTAGGAAGTTCGGAAATGGTGTGACTTCAGTGGAAGATGCTCCGCGTCCAGCTCAGGCACAACGAGTTGTGACTCCTAAGAACATTGCAGCAGTTGAAGCCATAGTGAAGAAAAACCGCCGAGTCACACTGAATGACATTGCAGCATGTTTACAGATTAGTCATGGTTAAGCACACCACATTGTGCATGATGTGCTCCAGTTTCACAAAGTGTCTGCTAGTTGGGGCCCACGGCAGTTGACTCCTGAAATGAGAGAACGACGTGTTGATGTTTGTGAAGAAGTTCTTCGGCGCTTTGAACGAGAAGGTGATGGCTTCCTTGCAAGAATCGTTACTGGCGACGAAACCTGGATTCACTTCAACCAACCCGGAAACGAAGAGATCGAGCAAGGAACGGCGCCATTCCTCATCACCAAAACCAGAGAAGTTTCGAACAGACCCATCAGCAGGGAAGATTATGCTGACTCTCTTTTGAGAAGAAAAAGGCGTCATTTTGGAGCATTGCCTAGAGGGACCACTGTCACCAGTGCATCATACACAGATCTCCTAAAAAATCATCTGCGGCCTTCAGTCAAATCAAAGCGACCTGGATTGTTGTCAGCAGGTGTCCTTTTTTGCAACGTGACAATGCAAGGCCCCACACTGCCCGTACAACAGTTGCAACAATCACACGTGCATTTTGAGTGCCTTCCTCATCCATCATACTCACCAGCCCCTGCCCCAAGTGATTTCCATACGTCTGGATCACTCAAAGACGCAATGGGAGGAAAGAAGTTCTGTTCTGACGAAGAGGTACGCCACGGGGTGCATGACTGGAATTTGTGCACTTTGTAAGCGCTGGAGGACTTGCATTGAGCGTGGGGGAGATTGTGTTGAAAAGTGGTACAGCTTTGTACAACTTCTGCACAATAATTAATATTTTAAAAAATATTTAAGTTTTTCATTTGACTCACCCTCGTACACTAAAGGACTCACTGAATCAAAAAAGAAATCCCACTTCCTACATTTAGAACTTTTATACTCCAAAATTCATATATCCGCTGAGCAGGGAACTGCCAAATTGTAGAATCGTGTAGATGCCTTCATAGCCTAACGATACGGAAACGACTTTGTCTTGCCCCTAATCGCTCTGTCAGCAAGCAGCTGGACCGTTACAAGAGTGACATTAAAGCCATTACACGGCCAGCTGTGAAGACTAACAGAGGCGAGGGGAAATGTCACCTCGTTATTGTGGGGATAATAGCCGACAGGCGCCTAAACGAGCGCCTACGGTGCTTTCCATCTGTTGCAGACTAACGGTGCGTCGCGGCCGTACATGATCGTGCCACGTCAAAGAACCTTCGCCTGAACTGCGGTTATACTGAAACTGCTACATCGGTACGTCTCTATACGTACATGTGTATACCGTGATCCGTCGATCTGTTATGAAAGAGGGTCATTATTGACATATAAGTGCGTAATTACTTTTACATAAATTGATTGGTTGGTTGATTTTGGGGGAGGGGACTAAACATGGAGACATCGGTCCCATCGGATTAGGGAAGGATGCGGAAGGAATTCGTCCGTGCCCCTTCAAAGAGCAATCCCGGCATTTGCCTAAAGCATTTACGTAGGGAAATCACAAAAAACCTAAATCAGGATGGCCGGACTCGCGTTTGAACCGCCGTCCTCCCGAATGTGAGTCCAGTGTGGTAACCACTGCACCACTTCGCTCAGTACTTTTAAATAGTCTGTAGAAAAACAAATAAAAACAGGGATTCGATCTCAAGATATGAAAGTCAAACACAGACGAGGAAAGACCTAGGAAACACTGGTTGTTGTTGTGGTGGTCTTCAGTCCTGAGACTGGTTTGATGCAGCTCTCCATGCTACTCTATCCTGTGCAAGCTCCTTCATCTCCTAGTACCTACTGCAACCTACATCCTTCTGAATCTGCTTAGTGTATCCATCTCTTGGTCTTCCTCTACGATTTTTACCCTCCACGCTGTCCTCCAATGCTAAATTTGTGATCCCTTGATGCCTCAGAACATGTCCTACCAACCGGTCTCTTCTTCTTGTCAAGTTATACCGCAAACTTCTCCCCAATCCTATTCAATACCTCCTCATTAGTTACGTGATCTACCTACCTAATCTTCAACATTATTCTGTAGCACCACATTTCGAAAGCTTCTATTCTCTTCTTGTCCAAAATATTTAACGTACATGTTTCACTTCCATACATGGCTACACTCCATACAAATACTTTCAGATACGACTTCCTGACACTTAAATCTATATTCGATGTTAACAAATTTCTCTTCTTCAGAAACACTTTCCTTGCCATTGCCAGTCTACATTTTATATCCTCTCTACTTCGACCATCATCAGTTATTTTGCTCCCCAAATAGCAAAACTCCTTTACTACTTTAAGTGTCTCATTTCTTAATCTAATTCCCTCAGCATCACCCGACTTAATTCGACTACATTCCATTATCCTCGTTTTGCTTTTTCTTACATCCTCCTTTCAAGAGACTGTCCATTCCGTTCAACTGCTCTTCCAAGTCCCTTGCTGTCTCTGACAGAATTACAATGTCATCGGCGAACCGCGAAGTTTTTATTTCTTCTCCGTGGATTTTAATACCTACTCCGAACTTTTCTTTTCTTTCCTTTATTGCTTGCTCATTATAAGGATTGAAAAACATCGTGGATAGGCTACAACCCTGTCTCACTCCCTTCCCAACCACTGCTTCCCTTTCATGCCTCTCTACTCTTATAAGCGCCGTCTGGTTTCTGTAGAAACAATGGTATTACAGCTGAAACTTGTCGTGGCTGTGGCGAAAAAAAAAAAGAAAAAAAGAAAAAGTGATCCAAGCCCTTATGAAACCAATGAAGCAGAAATCGTTATAGGTACTAAAAGCTGGCTAAAGATGAGTTCAGCCGACGTTTTTGCCAAGGACCTAACAACCTTCAGACATGATTTATTAAATTCAGCAGATAAAAATAAAATGTCGTGTGACTAGGGCCTCCCGTCGGGTAGACCGTTCGCCGGGTGCAAGTCTTTCGATTTGACGCCACTTCGGCGACTTGCGCGTCGATGAGGAATGATTAGGACAACACAACACCCAGCTCCTGAGCGGAGAAAATCTCCGACTCAGCCGGGAATCGAACCCGGGCCCTTAGGATTGACATTCTGCCGCGCTGAGCACTCAGCTACAGGGGGTTAACCGCAGATAATTTTGAAACAAGAACAATCACAGCTAAAATACTTATTTACATATAGTGTACAGAACTTTCAAGCAGTATAATACAAATGCTAAAATGCGTACAAATGATCAAAATAAAGCTGAGCGAAATCTCGTTAATCCACTACAGCTGTATTTATTGAAATCCTTTTTAGTAACAGCAATAGATGCAACTGAAAACGTTGCGAAAGCGGTAATGCGAGTCTACACGGACTTCAATAAATGCAGCTATAGTAGATTAACGTGATTATATTCAGCTTTATATTTAATCACTTTTATCCATAAAAGCATCTGGATTTAACGCCTTTAAAGTTCTGTGAACTATGTACAGATTAAATTAAGTTGGAGGTGGCGTGTTAATTTCCGTGTAGTCAAATTGAAGTAGATAATGACTGTTAGCTAATAAGGGTAGAGGTTATACTTGACAACCGGAATAAATTAATAATTGATTCCTTTTGGCGATACCCGACTCGGATGATATAATTTCTCTATGGCTGAACGTAAATTTGAGCTTCATCTCGAATCGGCACCCGACTCACACAGTTATAGGTTAGTTGGTTGTGACCTCTATCTAGCCTCGAGAAATTACATGTATAAAGTGGTAGTAGACATAAAACATTGTTCCAAATTATTTTAAATGATCTCTCCGCAAATTATTTTGAGTAACTGGTTCAGGAGCCCACACGAAGTGTAAATGGTTGTGATAATATACTATACATTTTAGACACAAATAAATTAAATGTCATGCTGGATACAAGGATTGCGCCCAGTAGGTCATGGTAGTGAGACTGAATATCGTAATATCTAACTCCATTGAAAATATTCGCTTGACGCCTTTCTAATGGACAGTGTCATGTATCTGTCTCATTTCGAAGTGCAGTGCTGCATTCAATAAAAGCTGCTTGGCCTGCAATAAATTTCAAAACTTCCTCGTGTTCCTTATACTCTTAACAGCTAATCACCCTGCGCCATATTTAGAACTTTCTTGTACTTCGTCTATGTTCGCAGTTTTGGCATTTCATGACATGCGCCATCTCCAACAGGACTGTGAACTACGGCGTACTAATTCAACCGACAAATTTCTGCTCACCATGAAGGGGCACACTCCTAATAAGCCTCCACCATCTTTGACTTGATATGCTTTGCCGATAACCTTCCCACAACAAATAATTTTATGAAGGCAAAGTGTTCTGAAAGGATACTATACCAAGCCCCTTTAAAAAAATGGTTCAAATGGCTCTGAGAACTATGGGACTTAACATCTATGGTCATCAATCCCTTAGAACTTAGAATTAATTAAACCTAACTAACCTAAGGACAGCACACACATCCATGCCCGAGGCAGGATTCGAATCTGCGACCGTAACGGTCGCGCGGTTAGAGACTGTAGCGCCTATAACCGCTCGGCCACTCCGGCCGGCTATTGTCTATGGATTTCATCAGCAGTCCGTTTAACGTTTTACCATATTTCCCTTCAAGAACAAGCCCTGTAATATGTGGGTGAATGAGTAAGTGGTAACTAGAGGTAATACTGGTAACAAGAGAATTAGGGTAGCTTATCTGATTCCTTCTTTCTAGATGCTCAGCAATTTTAAGTTGAACTTTTTCTTCATATCTAGCCTGTGGCCTGAGCTGGCTGTGGACAGATAACATTGCGCTGCTTTAAAAAGTTTTCTCTGACTTTTCTGTTCGAATTTCGTTTGGTGAACTTTGGTGGAAACGGAAGTATTTCTTCATAGTTTTGCGTCTATAGCGAAAGGTGTTTTGTTAAAGCTTTTGAAGAAAATGCATAGTACGTCGTAAATATATATTTAAGTATCCAAATGCTACTCGATCGGTTTGCTGTCATCCATCCGACTGGCGCCCCCATCCCGTAAAGACGAATCGGTCAAGAAGCGGCTAATGTAGATTTCTAAAATTTTGAAGAGAACACTTACCACAAAATGAGTAAGATATATTCTCGTGAGTGCTTCTAGCATAAGCTCATGTTGGTTAGGATCGGTTCATTTATTTCGTAATTCGATGTAGGTTTTCGCTGAGTTACTTAAATTCAACCTCCCAGAATATTAAAAGTCTTTGAGGACGTGTGCAGAGAATAAATTTTCTAAAATCGATTGCTTTTCTGTTTGCTAGGTATGAGTGCCATCTTATGGATCAAATTATTACTCTAACTGTTAATCAGAGCATTCGAAGCTGAGTGGAATAAAAGCCAAAATCGATATTTAAATTTGTGAGTGAGGAGTTTAACGAATTTTCTTCATTCTTCACGGACTGACTTTTAAGTATCGGTTCGCTCATAATACCGCCATATCATGCTTTTCTAACTCGGTTCTTGAACATTATGGATGCAGACAAGCCAGGGAAGATAGTAGCTTGGAAATTCGCTGGGAACATTGGAATCTTAGTATGGTGAACTTAGTTTTTAGGCCTTTTTCATACATCGGAGAAGACCTTATCTATTAGCTGTCTACTTTCCTCTTGTACCCATTAAGGAACCACAGCGATACGTTTCTTCTGCACTGACAGAAAATAAGGAGTTGTGCGCCAAAAACAAAAGTTGGTAGCCGTGTTTCTACATCTTGAAAATTATGTCTATTCAAATTTAGCTCCACTCAAGTAAGAGTGACGTTAGTGGCGTCACTATGAGGATGCAAATCAGGTTTGCTTTAATTACACGCTATAACGGTCGTGAGAGTTAGTTACCTTTGAGATTGGACGTGGTGAGTTCATTTCAGTCCATAAAAAAGAAGCAGTTATCAACACCTCACTGAGTTTGAACGAGGTCGTGTAATAGGGCTACGAGAAGCTGGATGTTCCTTCTTCGATACTGCAGAAAGACTTGGCAGGAATGTAGACACTGCACACGATTGCTGGCAGCGGTAGTCACTACAATATACGGTCGCAGGAAGTGCTTAGTAAGGTCGGCCATGTGGCGCTACCGGGAGGGGAGACCATCGTGTTCAGCGTATGGCTCTGGTGCATCGTACTGCATCTGCAGCAGCAATTTGAGCAGCAGTTGGCACCACAGTGACACAATGAAATCATTTACAGGGTGTATTAAAAAATGATAACTATTATGTTGTTTGAGACATGTGCGTGAACAACGTACTGTTGGAAAGAGTAAACTCTCGAGTAGCAGCAGTAAGCGTCCACTTCAGTTGTCGTAAAAATGACGTCGGAACAACAGAAACCGCTTTTTGTTTTACGGTTTTGCGCAGTGCGGGCCAGTAATACTTGTTCAGCGTGACTTTCGTACTAGGTACAGTGTGGATCTTCCTACAGCACAGAACATAGACGATGTCATGAACAATTCCGAGAAACAGGTTGTTTGTGTAAAGGCAAATCGCTGGGCCGACCCCGAGTGTCTGACACGGACGTCGAAAGCATCCGCCATAGTTTCACAAGCAATCCGCAGAAATCTGTTCGCCATGCAGCTCGACAGCTCAACGCGCCCTCGATATCCGTCTTGCGTGTGTTGCGTCGACGTTTACACATGAAACCACACAAAATTCAGCTACTGCAAGCTCTTCGTAAAGATGACAAACAACAATGTGTGGAGTTCAGTAATTTCGTTCTTGGCAAGATGGAAGATGACAGTTTTCTTCCACGTTAAGTGTTTAGTGACGAGACAACATTCCATTTAAATGGAAATGTGAACAGCCATGATGTCAGAATATGGGGTACGGAACAACAACATAAAGTTGTACAACATGAGAGGGACTCTCCAAAATTTAATGTGTTTTGTGCAGTTTCTTGGGAAAAGGTATGTGGTTCACTTTTCTTTGCCGAGAACACTGTTACAGGAAACACTTGTCTCGACATGCTTGAGAACTTTTTTTCCACAGTTGGAGACTGAATCGAACAACTTCATTTACCATCAGTATGGGGCACCACCACTCGGGCATCTGGAAGTGCGCGAATTTTTAAATCTAAGGATTACCAAACAAAGGATCGATTGCACTGGACCAAATGATTCAGCCTTACATTTCTGGCCTCCAAGGTCACCGGACCTGACTGTATGTGATTATTTCTTGTGGGAGGTGGGGGGGGGGGTTATAAAAGACACTGTTCATGTGCCTCTGTTACCAACAACAAATAATTGACTCGGACATCGCATAACAGCAGCTGTGAAAGCTGTAACTCAAGACATGCTCGCTGCAGTGTGGGAGTAATTTAAGTACCGCACTCACTTATACCGTGCATCGCAAACTTTTTGAATTTCCCGTTCATCAAAACCTAAAAGTCATTGTATATGTTTATTAGTTTCGGAAATATAGACGTGCCAAATCAGATGATTCTTTTTGATACACCCTGTACTTCAGGGACAGCTTCAAACCAAATGGCATGTAGCGTGCATTCCACAGACCCCAAACCAACGCCATTCGCAACTTCGGTGACATCAAGCGAGAGCTCATTGGAGGGCAGGATGGAGGCCTGTTGTCTTTCCTGATACAGGTGATTCTGCCTTGGAGCCTGTTATGGCCGTTTATTGTTAAAAAAAAGGCTAGTTGAGACTCTGCACCCAACCACCAGGTGTTACGGTCTGGGGCGCGATATCGCGTGAAAGCAGGAGCACTCCAGTAATTATCCCACGCACCCTGGCTGCAAATTTGTACGTCAATGTGCTGATTCGACCTGTTGTGCTGCCATTCACGAACAGCATTACAGGGCGTGTTTTCCAACCTGATAACGCTCGCCCACACACCGCTGTTGTTACCCAACATACAGAGTGTCGACATGTTGCCTTGGGCTACTCGATCACCAGATCCGACTCCAGTCGAGCAAATATGGGGCACCATCGGACAACAACTCCAACGCCATCAATAACCAACATTAACTGTCCCGGTACTGTCCGACCAAGTGCAACAGGCACGGAATTCCATCCCACAAACTGACATCCGTCACCTGTACAACACACTGCATTCACGTTTGCATGCTCGCATACAATATTCTGGAGAAAACACCGGTTATTAATGTACCAGTATATCACATTTAGAATGACTTATCTCTCATTTACATTAACCTGTGTCCCTGCAATGTTACTCACTTACATATGTTATCTAGATAAATGTATTCACGAAACTTCATTACTCTACAGTAATTATTTTTTTGTGTTGCGATTTTTTCCGTTAGTGTATTTCTGATACATGAGTGAGATGCAAAAGGGGAAGCTTAAAAGGCAATAAATATTAAACCTCAAGGAAAAAACTCAGTTCTCATTCTTACCCTCAAATGTATTCTGCCAACTTCCAACAACCTCTATAAATCACTGGTAATGACAATCCCTGCCTGATAGATGAATGGAGAAGTTTGATACAATTCATTCCCTGGTCCGTTGTGTGAAATCGTAATCCAGATTCCACAGCGCTCTTTATATAATTTAGTGAGTCGTGTTCTTTTAACCTTTTCACGCGACACTGCTTTCCTCAAAAAGAAATATCGTAGCTGCAACAAGTCTACGGGATATGGCAATAAGGCAGGTCCGATAAACAAAGAAGAAATTAAATTATAAAGAGAAGTACAGTGACACCTTTTAATTCTAATGTACCCATTCGAACGAAATACACATAACAATACTGCTTTAAAATCCATATAAGGAAAATTATTCCACACCTACATGTTTATCCCGCAAACAACTCTACAGTGAGTGGAAGTAAGTACATAATTAGACAAAAAAGCGACGCACCACGAACATTTTTTTCTAGTCTAGTCATCGGGGCTCACTTCGAAGCGGGACTCGTCACTAAAGACAATTCTACTCCAGTCTACGAGTTTCTATGCCGAAGACGGTTTGCAGGCGTACCAGACGGCGGTGGGATATCAACCTGAGTGTCCCTTGCTGTAAGCCGACAACCAGCAGTGAAGATCTGGGGTGCCATTTCTTTCAATAGCAGTCACCCTTTGGTTTTCATACGCGGCATCCTTACAGCGCACCGCTACGTCGACGATATTCTACGCCCTGTTTTGTTGCTCTTCATGGCAAGCCATCCTGAATTTACTTTTCAGCAAGATAACGCCCGCCCACACACGGCGATAGTTTCTGCTGGTTGTCTTCGTGCTTTCCAAACACTACCTTGGCCAGGAAGGTTGCCAGATATGTCTCCAATTGAGAAAGTTTGGAGCATTACGGGCAGGACCACTTCGGGTTTTGACGATCAAGCGCCCCAGCTGGACAGAATTTAGCAGGAATCCTTCATGAGGATATTCAACAGTTTTATCAATCACAGCCAAGCCGCATAACTTCTTGCGTAATGGGGTGAGGTGGATAAACGTGTTATTGACTTGATCATCTCGCAAAATTTTTTCTCTTGCATAAATCATCCAACATGTACATCACATATACCGATTTCCCGTTCATTACACTAATTCCTTCTTGGTGTGTCGTTTCCTTCTTTTTTTTTTTTTTTTTTAGACTTCGTATCAATGACAACGAAATTAAGTTGATGTTAGAGAGACGTTATTGCGACCGATGCATCAAGTCAATAACAAAAAAATTTCTTTGATGTCAGTGACACCTCTATGTCAACGAAGACATTTCTTTTCTTATTTTCCTAAATTAAATGTTACTAGGGTTAAATTTCCTTTAGTGGCCTTGGTGGTCTAGCAGACAGTGTGCACGACTTAGTCCCTGGAGGACCCGGACCCATTCCAGATAGGCCCTTCTAGTGCCGCGACGGAGGGAAGGCTGCAGTCGGACCACAAGCCCGTTCATGGTTTGAACGCCAGAGGCTTTGCGTTTTGTAAAGTTTTATCTCATTTTTTGTAATTTACGCAAGATGTTTTTCAATTCTTTTTACATACTTCATGCCGGCCGCGGTGGTCTCGCGGTTCTAGGCGCGCAGTCCGGAACCGTGCGACTGCTACGGTCGCAGGTTCGAATCCTGCCTCGGGCATGGATGTGTGTGATGTCCTTAGGTTAGTTAGGTTTAAGTAGTTTTAAGTTCTAGGGGACTCATGACCAAAGCAGTTGAGTCCCATAGTCCTCAGAGCCACATACTTCATGAGATGTAAACAGCGTTGGATAATATGATTCGAACAAGAGCGCGTGTCTGGAATCAAGTGTTTACATGTTACAAGAACAAATAAGTAAAACATTCTATCTTCCTACCCGCCTACTAAATAAACCAGTGATACTGTTACCACGTCTGTAGCAATGTAAGTAATGTGGTAAGAATACTTCTGTACTAAGATGCAGGCTGACAAAAATAAAATTTTCATAAGGAAAATGTTTTAGATATTTTGTAACAAATTGGTCTGAACAACATAGAGATAGTTAGAAAACTGTTCGAGACTAGTCCAAACATGCCGATTAGCTGTTTGAGTGGGAAGTAAAAGATCGTCCAGTATTAAAAAGGAACTGCATCTTTATCCTTAAATACGTTCTGCTGTGCTTGAGTCAAGGCTTCCAGATCAATACGTGATATTCAGTCCAGCCCGTGGTTTCTGAATGAAGTGGTATCGGAATATACGAATTCTCACTTTTTCACTTCTTGACATGGCTTCTGGGTCACCCTGTCCAGATACGTGAACACACAGAACCAGCGCAATTATGGAGCATGAAATATTCATACGTACACTCAACAGCACTTAAATGGTGTTAAGACTGGTATTTAGTACACAGTTTCCGGACCACTTCTGTATTTGCCCCCGCCGAAACGATAACAGTTGCGCACCACTCTGCACACCACATACGCCGCACACAGCATGGAGAGCTGAATTTCTTCGTTTTTGCTGTAGATGGGCTACTAGAGATTAAGTATTTTCTTTCTATTTTCTAATCAAACAGAAATATTTCTCATGATATGCATGGATAGGTGAAACTCATTCACACCCACATCCGATGAAAATAATATCAAATGGCAAAAGGTAACTCGTCTTATACTGCTCCCTACTCCCATGTCACATGAAATGAAGTGTCGATCACTTTGCATAACAAGTGAATACACCAAGCTTCTGATTATCGTTTTTGTGGAGTATCCGTGCCGAGTTCAGAGATTTTTGAAAAATGGCAAACGTATTCTGAAGTGTTCTGTTGTAATAAGAACAAATATTTTCTTTCAGACCACAGTATTATAAATATGAGTCGTGTTTTAGAGCCAGTGGGCGATGCGGGCCCCTGTCTTCACCTAGATAATTTGAACTGCTGCATGAATAAACGATCTAGTGCATTAATGTGTAGAGAAAGAGAATGAAGAATAAGTCATATAGAAACCCGTTATGACACACACCGAACCACTGAAATGTACTAATCCGCTATTAAAGCGCTATTAAAGAATTCAAGGCAAAATTCGTTTGAGTATACCGACCCCCTCACTTGCCGGGAAAAGACAACCAACGTTTGGGAAAAAATAAAAAGAACAGAGAAAGTGAACTGAAAACAAGTGATACGAAATACAGTGCATTTAAGTGAAATTTTGTAAATAAAGTGTCAAGTTTCGGCGGGTAAAGGGTATTTAAGGCAGTGAACTTTCAACTGTAACAGGCAGCATGTTTTATAAATCCAGTAAATAGCAGTTTCCAATAAAAAGGGTATTTTCAATTATCCGCGATTTTCGGTTATTTGTGTAGTCTTTCGGGCCCGCATTAACCAGGTTAATCGGCAGTTTATTGTGTTGTGCCGCTAGAGATGGTAATTAATTGCAGACAAATGCGGCACATATTCGTGGTATATATATAAGTGTTGAATGGTATCCTAAAATTAATAATGGATGGCGTTCGTAGTAGCCAGCGGTGGCTCATCTGTACGTAGGCGAGCAGCGATAATCGAACGCAGCGACTGACGTCACAAGTGTGACGTCATGCTGTGACGCAATAGCTCCGACGTCACTTCCCTCCGTAAGCAAATATGCCAACAGCCGATCGTTAAATTCAGTACTGGAAGACGAGGAAAATCACACGCACACAATGTATGTCGCAGACAATAGAATGAAATACAACATGCACTTGTCTAACAGACTTACACTGTAATTCGGCAGCAGATGTCCTACATGGCACATACATTAAGGAAACGAACTAACGTAACACTTCCCGCATCTCACGTAACGGTAGCCTGTACATTCTGAAGCAGATAATTCGTATCACTAACCATTGAGAGGCCTAGAAGCACTAACGTCTTAGTAAACATCTCTTGTTTATTCAGTTGACTTATCTACGGGTACTTCGTTTCTTGTTGTTACTTGATGAAACATTGTAATAATTGTACTGACGCCAACTAGTCTACAGCATATGATTCCGGTTATTAGACAAATAGGTTAGTAATGTGCAACTTAGATTAGGAGTCCATAAAAGATTTTCGGAATGTATAATTCGGAAATAATGTGTCAATATATTTGTCACTCATTAAATGCATCTACCAGCTACTTACAGTGAAGAGACAAACAAACTGGTACACCTGCCTAATATCGTGTAGCGCACCGCGAGCACGCAGAAGTGGCGCAACACGACGTGGCTTGGACTCGACTAATGTCCAAAGTAGTGCTGAAGAGAACTGCCACCATGAATCCTGCAGAGCTGTCCATAAATCCGTAAGAGCACGAGGGGGTGGAGATCCCTTATGAACAGCACGTTGCAAGGCATCCCAAATATGCTTAATAATGTTCATGTCTAGGGAGTTTAGTGACCTGCAGAAATGTTTAAACTCAGAAGAATGTTCCTGGAGCCAATCCGTAGCCATTCTGGACGTGTGGAGTGTCGCGCATTGTCGTGCTCCAGTTGCCCGAGTCCTTCAGAATGCACAATGGACAAGAATGGATGCAGGTAATCAGTCTGGATGCTTACGTAGGTGTCATCTGTCAGAGTCGTTTCTAGACGTATCAGGGCTCCCATATCACTCCAACTGCACGCGTCCCACACCCTTACAGAGGTTTCACCAGCTTTAACAGTCCCCTGCTGATGGTACAGTGATTCATGAGGTTGTCTCCATACTCGTACACGCCCATCCGAATGATTCAATTTGGAACGAGACGCGTCCCACGAGGCAACATGTTTCCCCTCATCAATAGTCCAATATAGCTGTTGACGGGCCCAGGCGAGGCGTAAAGCTCTGTATCACGCAGTCGTTAAGGGTACACGAGTGAACCTTCGCCTCTGAAAGCCCATATCGATTATGTTTCGATGAGTGGTTTGCACGCTAACAGTTGTTGATGGCCAAGCAATGAAATCCGCAGTAATTTGCGGAAGGGCTGCACTTCTGTCACGCTGAACGATTCTCTTCAGTCGTCATTGGTCCTTTTCTTGCAGGATCTTTTTCTGGCCGCAGCGATATCAGAGATTTCATGTTTTACCCGATTCGTGATATTAACGGCACGCTCGTGAAAAGGTCGTACAGTAAAATCCCAACTTCATCGCCAGCTCGGAGATGCTGTGCCATCGTTCGTGCGCCGACTATAACACCACATTCAAACTTACTTAAATCTTGATGGCCCGCCATTGTAGCAATAGTAACTAATCTAACAACTGCGCCAAACTCTTGTTGCCTTATACGCGTAACCGATCCCAGCGCCGTATTCTGCCTGTTTACATATAGCCCAGTGAAACCGTCAGAAAAAAGCCCGTAACTTGCAAAAGATAGGGTAGAAGATTTTATTTTTTTAACTCGTTCATATTGTTGGAAAGGTTAGAAAACCAAGTTTTGCCAACAAAGTTTCTCTTGGGAAAACTTTCTGCAGTCAAAAAACTTCGAAAACTTCGGACTTTTTTCAGGTTTTTCAAAATAGCTCAGTTTCATTTGATCCTATCGCTTTGACGTCTATTTTCTTTTTTAAAGAGCACAAAATTCTCTACAAATTTTATTTTTACCATTTTTTTCTACTCCAAATATCTAAGCCCCTACAGCTCGTCAAAAATACCAATTTTTCAAATTTCGAGGAAAGTGGCAAATTACCCTAATTTTTGAACACTGTTTTATCACTTTCTATTTGTGTTATAAACATATTACTCATCATGTTATTCATTGAAATTTACCATCTCACTCTGCTGCATGGCCAGGACAAATAGCATCATATTCAGTAACTACGAACACATTCACGTCGGATTGCGTGTTAAGTTTATTTGTGTTACAATATGGAATACGATTTCATGCAGCTGAGATACATTTTCTACAGTTGATTGACGTTAATGATCAGTTATAAGAAAAAGTATGTAGAAATTGTTCTTTAGAGGACAAAAGCGTATTTATTCTTTGGCGGGCGGAAGGCTATTATCTCTAGTGATTCTTCACAGCGCGCTGACAGCTATTAGCACACAACAATAAGGGTCGTACAGTTTGGAGTCACTTCCATTCAGTATATGTTGTGGTGCTGAAAATGAGTATGTCTGACATGAATTTGTGTTTCATTTGCGAAAAAACTGTGGTGAGTGGTGGACGCAATGTGAAAAAGAAAGGACTGAGCACACTTATCGATTGTAGTGCTAAACGCAGGGAGTCTGCTCACACCCGTTTTTTGAAAACGCTCAGTGAAGTGATGGTGCATGAAGCATGCTACAAGTAGTACATTAACGAGAGAATGATAGCAGCTAGCCTTCGACTCCTCAGGAACCAACAGCCGTGCTGCGTCGGTCGCAGGAAAAAGGTCAGTTCAAGTTCAAAGAGAAATGCTTCTTATGTGCAAAAGGGAATTCTTATGACTTTTTAACCAAGCAGTTAAGGCTGCCATATTCCAAACGAAATTTTGATGACGGGTACCTTATCCACAAAGTGACTTGGACTCGAAATGTTTGCTTCAAGTCAATAGCCCAAAGCTATGTTTCTTCCATGCAACGCCAATTTGGATCTCTATTTGCTATTGTATTTGATGGGTATCCATGTGAGGGAGACAAATGTAGCACAAAGAGTGCTGAGAGGATTCGTAGGTCAAAAACACATTCTTCGGTTGACGTTGTGGTTGAATCAGAGATGGTGAACCAAGTCCCTCAGGACAAGTTCTTGTACAACGAACGAAACAAGACGCTTTTGATCACGCTTCTTAAAAAGGAATTTCTGGAGTGTAGCATTGAAGTGCACCAGGCACAAGAAGATGTTGACGTTATGATTGTAACATCTGTCATTTCAAAAACCAAAAATTTTGGAAGTGTTGTCGCTGTATGAAAGATGTTGACCTGCTTGTTCTCATGACCGGTTTGGGGCAAGGCACTGAAAACTTATTTTTCTTAAAACCAGGAAGAGGAAATGCAGAAGACAAGTGGTTTTCCACGGCATCTTACAAGTTTGACAGTGAATATATTCTGTTCACTCACACCTTTAGCGGATGTGATATAACATCCGCTTTTTTTGGTCAAGGAAGAATTAAGTGCTGCAATATTGTTGCGAAAAATGAACACCTAACCTCAGCGCTTTGCACGGTCAATAAACCACATGCTACCCGTGAAGAAATAATAACAGCAACAGAACAGGTAACTATCGCATTGTATAGTGGAGGTGTCAGCAGTTCCCACACACTAGACCATTTGCGGTACCAGCTATTCGCCAAGTCCTGCCACAAAATTCAAACTGAATCTTGCACGGTTGCCACCTACACTAGATGCTGCACATCATTCGTTGCGGACTTACCAACAAGTCCAAAGTTGTGTGGGAAACTGGAAACCTCCTGAGAAATGGGGATGGAATCACAGTGACCACGGTCCAATACTCGTTATAATGAGCCAAGATCCAGCACCTGAAGCACTTCTTCACATTCTTTCATGCTCATGCGAGCTGAACTGTGGCGGAGCGTGCTCCTGCCGAAAAGCGGGTTTGAAATGTTCTTCAATTTGCAAGAAATGTATTGGGGTCAACTGTGAAAATGTGCCAAAATTTTTATATGAAGGCAGTGAAGAAGATGTTATGGAGGATGTTGAGAAAACCGCTGACGAAATCAACGAACTTGCTGAGGCTGACTCGTTGTTTAAAGAAGAGGTCAATCTGGGATCAACTCTAGGTACAGACCCTCAGTCCGTAACTCAAGGTATTTCTGGTGACACTGAGGAACCTGGCCCATCAAAACGTTGAAAATGGTGCTCATATCTGTCTCAAGTGCGCAAATGTGCCATATTACAAGTATTACACTCCCAGAACTGTCAACATTTTTTAGTAACTGACAATGCATTTTAATTCTAATAAAGCTACTTATTTTTAATGTCAACTGTGTGGCTTTTATACACAAGAATAATTACCTACCTAATTAGGTTGCCTATTGCAGCCAACAATAGTTCAGTTTCCTGAGACAATTTATTGTGTGTGTGTGTGTGTGTGTGTGTGTGTGTTTGTGTGTGTGTGTGTCTCTTAATGAATTATTTTTATATTTATAGTTTTACAAATACCAAGTCTGAGGTGGCCCATAGTGAACTTCGGTAGTGATGTAAGAATCATTTTAGTTGGGTGCCCAGCAATCCTCATGTTGCATACAGAGAAATTGAATACTTGAAAGTGAGGTGGTAAATTCCAACATATAATATGATGTATAATGTATTTATACTACACAAACAGAAACTGAAAAAAAATAGTGTTCAAGAGTAAGGTATCTTGCTCAAAATTAGAAAAATTGGTATTTTTTGGGGCGCTGTAGTGCGTAAGATATTGGGCGTAGAAAAAAATGGCAAGAATCAGATTTGTAGAGAATTTCGTGCTCTTTAAAAAAGAAAATAGACGTTAAAGCCATAGGAGCAAATTAAATTGAGATATTTTGAAAAAAACGGAAAAAGGCCGAAATTTTCCAAGTTTTTTGACTGCAGAAAGTTCTCCCAAGCGAAATTTTGTTGACAAAACTCGGCTTTCTAATATTTCCAACCATATGAACGAGATGAAAAAATAAACTCTTCTACCCCACCTTTTGCAGGGTATTTCTGCAATTTGACTGGACTAATATCTCTGCATTTGAATATGCATGCCTATACCAGTTTCTTTGGCGCTTCGTATAACGAAAAGCATATTGCATACGCAACTGTGTGTTTGGTTAATTGACGTACTGCGTCGTTCAATCTCGTTTATGTTCTTACATTTCGCACTGACCGCCATATGTTCCCAGCCATTTTGGTAGCCTTCTGATGTTATGTAAAGAAAAATTTGACATGTCACTTACGGAAGGATTTTATGTTACTTAAGACCCACGCCTGACAGGAGACTGCAGTACATAGCTTGCCTTCCTTGTGTATGTAGACAGTTGTCGCAGCAGCAAGCAGGTGTGATCTACACGAAAACGAAACAAATAACTCACTCATTCAGGAAATAACAAAATGCAACAACAAAAGAGTAATAAAAGTGCGACGAAGTAAAAGAAGGGCAAAATGGATTAAAATTAGAATGTACACTGACGGAAAAATGTCGCAACACCAAGAAGGATTTGTACTACATAAACGAAAACTAGTAGGAGTGCTTCTTCCATCTCTAAGATGGTGTCTATTCAGATTTAGCGCCAATCACTTAACAGTGGCTCTAGTAGGGCCACTATGATGACGCAAATCAGGTTTACTTTAAATATGACCCACAACGGTCGTGAGTCTTGGTTAGCTTTGAGACTGGAAATGGTGAGTTGATGTTAGTCAAGACCGACGACATCATCAACAGTTCACTGAGTTTAGCGAGGTCATGTAGTAGGGCTACGAGAAGCTGGATGTTTCTTCTCGATATTGCAGAACGACTTGGCACGAATGCAGCCACCAGTGTACTTGATTGCTGGTAGCGGTGGTCACGAGAATGTACGGCCGCAGGAAGACCGGGCTCAGGACGGCCATATTACACTACATATAGGGAGGACCATCGTCTTCGGCGTATGGCTCTGGCGCATCGTACTGGATCTGCAGCAGCAATTTGAACAGCAGTTGGCACCACAGTGACACAATGAACTGTTGCAAATCGGTTACTTCAAGGGAAGCTCGGAACCAGACGACCGGTACTGTGCATTCTACTGACCCCCAACTACGGCCATTGGCGACTGCCGTGGAGTCAAGCGAGAACTCACTGTAGGGCAGGGTGGAGGTCTGTTGTATTTTCTGATGAAAGCTGGTCTTGCGTCGGTTCCGGTGATGGCCGTGTGGGGGTTAGAAGGAGGCCAGCTCAGGGGCTGCATCAAACCTGTCTACATGCTAGACACATTGGACCTACACATGGAGTTAAGGACTGGGGTGCGTTTACGTATGAGAGCAGGAGCACTCTCGTGGTTATGCCACGCACCTCGAATGCAAATTTGTACGTGAAACTGATGATTCGACCTGCTGTGCTGCCATTCAAATGGTTCAAATGGCGCTAAGCACTACGGGACTTAACATCTGAGGTCGTCACTCACCTAGACTTAGAAGTATTTATACCTAACCTAAGGACATCATACACATCCATGCCCGAGGCAGAATTCGAACCTGCGACCGTAGCAGCAGCGCGGTTCCGGACTGAAGCGCCTAGAACCGTTCGGCCACAGCAGCCGGCGCTGCCATTCATGAGCAGCATTCCAGGCGCTATTTTAACAAGACCACGCTCCCCGACAAACCGCCATTATAACCCAACATGCTGTACAGAGTGTCGAAGTGTTGCCTTTGGCTGCTCGATCGCCAGATCTGTCTTCAGTGAAGCGCATACAGTATGGGACATCATCAGACAACTCCAGCGTCATATAGAAACAATATTAACCAACCCCGTACTGACCGACCAGTGCAACAGGCATGGATCCCTATGAATTGACGTTCAGCACCTGTACAACATAATGCATTGATGTTTGCATGCTTGCATTCAACATTCTGGCAGTTACATCAGGTATTAATGTACCAGCATTTCACGTGTGTAATGACATATCTCGTGAATATATTAACCTGTGATCTTGCAATGTTAAACACTTACATATGTTACTTAGACAAATGTATTCAATAAATTTCATTGCTCTGCACTAATTATTTTTTGGTGTTGGGATTTTTGTCCGTCATTGTATTTGTTACTACAGAATAAAAAAGCAGTGAGACAGTTTACGGCGTAAGATGTACCCAACACAATAAATTTAACAATATGTAATACATTAAAAGGATCTCAAAAAACGAACAGTAAAACGTGTTTTAAAAATAAATTAAATATATTTGATAGAAATCAATCAAGCCTACCCCAACGTGATCCCGTTCACATAAGGTTCAGAGCTGCACGAAAGGTTTCCAGAAACTGATTATCGACAGATATCACTACAAGATGACAAATGGTTCAAATGGCTCTGAGCACTTTGCGACTTAACTTCTGAGGTCATCAGTCACCTAGAACTTAGAACTAACTAAACCTAACTAACCTAAGGACATCACACACATCCATGCCCGAGGCAGGATTCGCAGGATTCGAGCTTGCGAACGTAGCGGTCGCTCGGTTCCAGACTGTAGCGCCTAGAACCGCACGGCCACTTCGGCCGGCCTATAAGATGACTATGGTGGACATTAATGCAAAAGCAATACAAAAACTGAAAAAGAATTCATCAGTGAGAAATTCGGATCTGTTAACAGAAACGCGTGAGTAGAATTAGCCGAAACAAGAGCGTACTAATCCTTAACTCATTCTTCCAGAGAAACACAAACAGAAAATGGTCTCGATAAGAAATAAATGGAACAAAATTCAAGCTATTTTTATCAAACAGTAAGCAAATCGTTTAGTATTTTATAGTTCAATACCAGTTTCGAATTACAGGGGATTGTAGCCTTGTAAAGCATACAGTAAAAAGTAGATAATAGGCAGAATGAAACAAATCAGCAGAGAAATTTAGTTTAAAGAGATTTAAGCACCAAAGCGGATTACCTAACACCTTCAGCGCCTTATAAAATGAAGATTACAACAATTTAGACGAATGTAGTAGTTATTCACCAAAATTAGATCCAGTGATATTACAAACCCGAAGAAAACGAAAGAAATTTAAATCTCAAAAAGAACAAGGTAGTTGTTAAGCTTAACGTGAGAATTTCGAGTAACCAATTATAGGAGTGCGACAGCTTGTGCTGAATTAATCATTGAACACTTAAGGGGAGAACTTGTTACACTGTTACTAAACCATCCTAAATTTTACTGCTCCACATTTTATTCAAAGGACTATTACTTATAGTTTATGCACTAGTTAAATACAATTATAAGTTCTCTGATGGTATGTCACATACAAAATAAGTACAAAGTGGCCTGTTTTACACCATGTACCGACAATACCAGATTGGTGGGAACCGCGAATTAGCACCAACAGGAAACGTAAATTTTTCGAGGTTTTAGTAATGGAAGGTTAAAAATTTCATTTCGGGACTGTCTACGAGAGAATTTGAGTTTATTCCGTGAATCTTTCGTATAAGATACAGCTGTTAACATTACAACATCAGGAAAAAAAATGTATATTAGACAGACACCGCATTTCTTCAAGCGCCACAGTGGCTTACAAGAGAAAGGAAACTGTGCAATCATTCCAAGATTTAAAATGTTTCTGTAGTTCAAGAAATTAATCGTAAATACAAGAACTGTTGTTCTCTTTAGTCCGAAGACTGGTTTGACGCAGCTCTCCATGCTACTCTATCTTGTGAAAGCCCCTTCACCTCCGTATAACTAACGTAACCTATATCCATTTTCGTATATTGTAAAATTAGCGATTCCTTTATGTGTTCTATCAACAGATCCATTCTTCTAGTCAAGTTGTGCCATAAATTTCATTTATCCGCCATTCGATGCAAACCCTCCACATTAGCTACTCAATCTACCCATCTAATCTTCCTCGTCTAATCGTCGGCATTCTTCTGTAGCACCATACTTAAAAAGCTATTCTCTTCTTTCCTGGACTGTTTGTCATACACTTTTCACATGCTACACTCCCAATACTTTCAGATAACGACTTTACTACATCTAAATTCATAAATTTCCTTTACTTGACGTCTATAGTCACAAATTTTTTTGTGTCGGATGACAAAAAATTTATGACCATAGACGTGAAGTAAAGGGAATTTATTCTATATTCGGGCCACTCTTTAATTAGCTACCATGTTGCAGCTTGTGATTTAAATTTATATTAAATGTAAACGACTTTCTCCTTTTAAGAAATTCTTTTCTTGATATTGCAAGTCTGCATGTTACATCCTTTCTACTTCAGCCAACATCAGTTATTTTCTGTCCTTATTCCATAAGTCATCTGCTGTTTTTATTGTTTCGTTTGATAACATAGCTCCATCAGCTTTGGCTGATTTAATTCTTCGGCATTCCCTTACCCTTGTGCGACTATTGCTTTTGTCGATATTCATCTTCAAACCTAATTTCTATCCATTCCGTGAAACTGATCTTCCAAGAGCCTTTCTGTCTCTGACGTAATTAAATGCCATTGGTAAGCCTCCCTGGTTGGAAAGTTAACAATAAGACTAAAATAAATATAAACTGAGAGTTACTGACTGTGAACCACGGATTAAAACAAGGGTCTCTCACTCATGCTTTTTGATACATACATGGTGTTATGAGTACAATTGCAGATATTATCATCATTGGTACCTTAATACGTATGTACCCACTTCTGTGTTTTGGTTGTTTATTCTCTGTGTCGAACAGTCTTCCCACAAACACTTCATGTAATTTACTACCTGATGTTTTTTACGTGGTCGTAACTACACCACTAAGTCGACTGCATTTGTCAGTATATGGGTATGTGGTATCATGTACCGACACCGCCCTACCGGCATGTCACAGTTGCCAATGGAATTGTACGCTTCCGTAGAGCGCCGCTAGTGGTCTTGTGGGATCTGGTGGAGCCAATGAAGCGTGCCCACTGAGCCACACTTCCGGCGGCTCCGTACCACAAGCGCCCTCTGCTGCCACAATATAGAGGGGCCGGTCGCAGCCGCTCATACCACTCGTCTCCAGAGCTATATCGCCACATGACGCTATTCAGAAGCCATCTAGTCACGGCTCCAGCACCATAGTTTGTGCTTAGTACCATTAGACTCTTCCTTGTTGACGTCGATAGTTGGACTTTATTTGTTGTTGCATCATTTGTAATGAGTCTTCGTACGCTTGGAGAGGTGATAGCTAAGTAAATCTTCTATTTGCTGTGTTACTTTTTCACTAATCGTTTCTGCTTCTGTCCAGCTTTCCTACGACCACAGTTGCCTCACCACTCTATAGCACACCTCTCCTTACCATTGTGTACAAAGTCAAACACAACACTATAAAGTAAACGTTTTATATCCAAGCATCCACACCTCAACATCCGATCTGCTGTCCAGAGGAAAATAAGCATTAGTGACCAGCTCTTGCCACATATATTTTGAGGTACCAACCAACCTAAAACCATCCTAGCTATAATTATTAATCTGCAAATGAAGTAAATACTGTGTACTGAATTCAGTACACTGCCGTCAGTCACCTATAAAAATATCTAACACGCTCATCATCATCAGAGTCCTGCCTTAGAACAGTTCTTCACATATAGCTCTCCATGCAGTCCTGTCATTTTGATACTCTCTTCGTTTTCTCATAATTGTTTCCTATCGTTGTACTATCCACCACCCAGTACATCAATAAAACTTATACGACTGAAATTCTAAGTCCCCAAGGGGATGGACTTTGGAACGAACGAATTTGTCAACAATATATTATTTGAGGACGACTACTTTCTCCAAGTAGAGAGTGAAAGAGCTCCACTAGAAAATGTGGTTAAATTGAATAATGTTTTTCAAACTTGTCAAATGGTTCTGTTATCAAACAAAAGGAAAGTAATGAAAAGAAAACGTATAGAAAAGGCAAAAATAATGGTAAACATTAAAATGACAGAACCGGTAAAATCATTTCAGTAACTCAGGACAGATATATCAATACACAGAACTAATTCTGATGTGAAACTTCCTGGCAGATTAAAACAGTTTGCACACGAGAGGAACAAAGAATCGAAGCAACTGAGATGAGATTTCTGTGGTCACTTAGTCGAGTAGAGACAGAGTCCAGAGCGAAGACATAAGACAGCAACTAACAGAGAATACAATGACGGAAGAGATTAGGGTGCTACCAAAAAATGGAATGACGTCACCAAAAGAATGCCACTGAGTGCCTGCCATAGCAAGCATTACATTTTAACCAAACTGTAAGACAGGTTAGAGGACGGCCTATGTAGAAATAAAGACAACAGTTCTCTTAACGGTTCAGTTGGTTTTGGAATGGGTCAACACCAGCTCCGTGAACTGGAGGAATAAATCTGTGATTTATAGATTGGAAACTCTGTAATAAGATATCTTAAAAGACAAGGCACTGATTCAATCTACCTCAGTATACTGAAAAATATGTACACTGCTGCTGCAGCTTCCATTGATCTTCATCATAAAACTGGGAAATTCAGATTAAAAGATGGGGCAAAGAGAGAAGCCATGTCACCTACAGTATTGACAGCTATCTTAGAGGAACTTTTCACATCCTTACAATAGGAAATGAAGAGAGAATATATGTTTCTGGTCTATATAGACTGTCAGTCTTAGACACTGAACGCGATACTTTGAAGAAACAGATTCAGATTCTTCTTTGAAATGGTTTATAAAGTCGAAAGCTAGAAAAATTTCAATATAAGGTTTATTACATGAACGAACTTATAGTCTGTTTCCTGAAAACCTGCAGAAATATACATGGGCCTGCAATAGATGATTTCTCTTTCGAATCACCCGTAATTTTTTTGTTTTGTTTTCAGTTGTATACATACAAACTTTGACTATGTTTAATAATTTTCAACTACTTTCATGAAAAATTTTCTAAAATTTAACTACATTCTGGTGAATTTTCTTCACAAGTAACTTACGCATTTAAACAGTCTTAGTTGATCACATAGTACATAATTATATGCATTTAGTTTAAAAGATAGCACATTTCATTGACGCAAAAATAATACATTAGATCTAATTACTTTTGCTTTCATTGAAAGCTATGAAAGGTGTCAGGAAGTACTTTAAACGGATATAGTTTCTTCTTTTAACATTTATTATCGGAAAAAGTTTAATAAAGTATTTCTTTTACAGGGGAACGTCGGGTATTACCAATTTTAAAAGATAAAACGGGAACCGAAGGAAAGGCAATTAATGTCTAAGGAGAGGGTAGAAGGAGGGAAGTGCAAAATCAAATCTCGCTCGCGTGGAAAAATTTTCTCGAACCGGCCGTATGATTCACCTGTAAATATTCATTTGTTAAGGTGAATGAAGAACAAAATTAGAACAAAGCGTCTTGAGACACCGTCGCCGTGTTACTTCTTTACCAAAATCGTAAAAAACAATTCAACAGAAGCCTCGACGTGATTTTTACATTTTTTGGGAATGTTCTTTCTCTAAACGAAATAATGGGTCAGTTGTTGAGCTTCCATTGTTTCCAACATAGAGAAAGTTCGAAACAAAATATAACGTAACTTCTCAATAGCGCCCACCATCTAGGGGTCGTTTATAAAGTTAAAAGCGCTCCTCCTAAAATTAGTTACGGAGTTTTGTATTTAGCGCATTTGGACACGATTATGGAACACACAGAAGCAGAAGAGTAAAAATGGTACAGAGTACCTTTTAATGAACTAAACAGACTTTTAAAAGCTGAGCTTCCTGCATGTTCGAAAAGAAAAGTTTACAGTCCAGTCAGTGTGTATTGCCGGCCGGAGTGGCCGTGCGGTTCTAGGCGCTACAGTCTGGAACCGCGTGACCGCCACGGTCGCAGGTTCGAATCCTGCCTCGGGCATGAATGTGTGTGATATCCTTATGTTAGTTAGGTTTAAGTAGTTCCAAGTTCTAGGGGACTGATGACCTCAGAAGTTAAGTCGCATAGTGCACAGAGCCATTTGAACCATTTGTCATCTTGTAGTGATATCTGTCGATTATCAGTGTCTGGAAATCTTTCGTGCAGCTCTGAACCTTATGTGAACTGGATCACGTTGGGGTAGGCTTGAGTGATTTCTATCAAATATATTTACGGACGGGAACATAGAATGATTTATGATGATGACGATGATGATGATTAATCAGGTATCAGTTTCTCCTAATACAGCGATTCCGAAGACTCACTATACGCGATCTCTTTTACGGATGAACCAACTTTTCCAGAATAATAATTCTAATGTTATAAAACTTACAACAATATTATAAATAATCCTGTAACCACCGACACGAATACTACAAAACAATAGACGTATGAAATCATTATTTGCGCTAATGTTGTGATCCTCCGATTTCACGTAATATAAGCGCATTATATAAGTGGTCATGCTTTTTTTCGTACATTGTTTGTCTCTGATATACGGTTCCTTTTGAAAGTATAAAACATCTACATTTACGTGTATACAAGTCATCGAACGTTGCGCGGGGAAGGGTACCCCTTACCACTACCAGTCATTTCATTTCCGATTCTACTCGCATACACTGAGCGAGGTGGCGCAATGGCTAGCACACTGGACTCGCATTCGGGAGGACGACGGTTCAATCCCGCGTCCGGCCATCCTGATTTAGGTTTTCCGTGATTTGCCTAAATCGCTCCAGGTAAATGCCGGGATGGTTCCTTTGAAAGGGCACGGCCGACTTCCTTTCCCGTCCCTCCATAATCCGATGAGACCGATGACCTCGCTGTCCGGTTCCTCCCGCAAATAATCCAATCTACTCGCATAAAGAGCGAGGGAAACCCGAGTGTCTATATGCCTCCGTATGAGCCCTAATTTCCTACATCTCATCTTCATGGCCATTACACGAAATGTATGCTGGCGGCAGTAGAATCGCTCTGCAATTAGCTTCAGATGCCGATTACAGAATTTCGTAATAGTGTTCCTTGAAAAGAACGTCACCTTCGAAAATTCTCCTTTACAACCTGAATCCTCGCATGCTCTTTCCATTTCATATCTCTTTTCAACGTTACGCCCAGATATTTAAACGGCGTGTCTACATAAAGTAGCACATTACTATTGCTGCATCCGAACATTATGGGTTTGTTTTTCCTACTAATCGGCATTAAGTTACTTTTTCCACATTTAGTGCCAGCTATAAATTCTGTCTATCTTGTATCTCAGTACGGTAACTCATCGAAGGCACCTTCCCGTACACAACAGCATCATCAGCCAACAACAGCAGATTGCTGCTCACCCTGTCCGTCAGATTATTTATGTGTATAGATAATAAGAGCGGTCCTGTCACACTTCCACCTGGGGCACTCCTGCCGATATGCTTGTCTCTGATGAACAATCGTCTTCGAGGACAACGTACTGGATTCTATTACTTAAGAAGTCTTCGAGACGCACATCTCGGAATCTTACCTTCATTAGTAGTTTTCAGTGGGGTACCGCGTCGAATGCTTCTCGGAAATCTAGTATTATGGAATTTGCCTGTTGCCATTCATCCGCATTTCGCTGTATATCATGTGAGAAACGGGCAAGATGAGTTTCGCAACTGCGATGCTTTCTAAAACCGTGCTGATTCGTGAGCATAAGCTTTTCGGTCTCAAGGAAATTTGTTGTTTTCGAATTTTGAATATGTTCGAGAACTCTGCAACAAACCCACGTTAAGAATGCTGGTCTGTAATTTCGCGGGTCGTTTCTTTTACCGTTCTTATATACAGGTAGCAGGGGTAAAAATACAGTAAGCGAAAGGCGGTTTACAATTTGTACAGAAACCAGATGGCAGTTATAAGAGTCGCGGGGCATGAAAGGGAAGCAGTAGTTGGGAAGGGAGTGAGACAGGGTTGTAGCCTCTCCCCGATGTTATTCAACCTGTATGTTGAGCAAGCAGTAAAGGAAACTAAAGAAAAATTCGGAGTAGGTATTAAAATCCAGGGAGAAGAAATAAAAACTTTGAGGTTCCCCGATGACATTGTAAGAGCTTGGAAGAGCAGTTGAACGGAATGGACAGTGTCTTGAAAGGAGGATATAACATGAACATCAACAAAAGCAAAACGAGGATAATGGAATGTAGTCAGATTCAGTCGGATGATGCTGAGGGTATTAGATTAGGAAATGAGACACTTAAAGTAGTAAAGGAGTTTTGCTCTTAGGGGAGCAAAATAACTGATGATGGTCGAAGTAGAGAGGATATAAAATGTAGACTTGCAATGGCAAGGAAAGCGTTTCTGAAGAAGAGAAATTTGTTAACATCGAGTATAGATTTAAATGTCCAGAAGTCGTTTCTTAAAGTATTTGTATGGAGTGTAGCCAAGTATGGAAGTGAAACATGGACGATAAATAGTTTGGACAAGAAGAGAATAGAAGCTTTCGAAATGTGGTGCTACAGAAGAATGCTGAAGATTAGATGGGTAGGTCACATAACTAATGAGGAGGTGTCGAATAGGATTGGAGAGTAGAGAAGTTTGTGGCACAACTTGAAAAGAAGAAGGGACCGGTTGGTAGGACATGTTCTGAGGCATCAATGGATCACAAATTTAGCATTGGAGGGCAGCGTCGAGGGTAAAAATCGTAGAGGGCGATAAAGAAGCTTGGAGAACTGCATCAAACCAGTCTCAGGGCTGAAGACCACAACAACAACAACAACAACAACAACATATACAAGAGGCACCTGCGCTTTTTTTCATGTCGTTTTGGACTTTGCGCTTGGCAAGAGGTTGGCGATAAATGCAAGTTAACTAAGTGAGGAGTGAGTGCCGTAGAGTACTCTTCGTAAAACCGAAGTGGGATTCCATCTCGTCCTCGCGACTTATATCTTTTCAACTCTTTAGATGTTTCTCTACGCTATGAATGCTTATTACCGCGAAATTTAAAACTTCGGCTTTGGTTTTGCTATCTTCTACTACCATACCGGAGTGGTCAACAAATGACTGGATGGAAGCCGTAGACCAGTTGCCGATGTTTTTTAGGACCAGAATTCTGTCGAGTTGTCGGCCAGATCTTTGGATGTATGGAGGTGGCAGTCGTATGCTCCACGCATAGATCTTTTCACACACTTACGAATCTCTAGTATCCTTTGCCTGTCGTTATCTACGCGTTCTTTTTTGAAGCGAGAGTGCACGAGCCTCTGCCTCCTCAGCATTTTACGAATTTCGTTGTTAAACAATGGTGGGTCCTTTACGTCCTTAATCCACTTACTAGGCACATATTTTTCGAGATCAGGAATTGCACTCTGTTTAGACTTTGCCCCTAATTCTTCTACATCCATCTTTCTAGAACTAAATGATGTCAGTTCATTGTCCAAGCGATATGATAATACTGCTTATCTACTCTTTCTAGCAAAAACACTCTCCTAGCTTTTTTGAATGATTTATTAACTTTCGTAACCATAGTTGCTATAATGACATCATGATCGCTAATCTCGATTTCTATTCTGACATTGTCGATAAAGCGTGGCCTATTTGTAGCCAAAAGGCCCTAAGATATTTCCATTTCGTGGGGGCTGACGAACTTTCTACTCAAGACAGTTTTCGGAAAACATGTTCAAAAGTACTACGCAAAAGTGACTGTCTGTACCTCGTGCTATGAATCCAATTACGCCCCAGTCTATACTCAGTAAGTTAAAGTCGACTGCCACTAGTTTTGTATGATTTGGGTATTTTCGCGCTACTGACTAGACTTTCTTTGAATGACTCCGGAACTGTCACAGCGAAAATGGGTGGCCGGTGAAAGCATCCAACAATTAACTTGGTTTCACTTAGACCTGTTATGCGCGACTAGATAAGTTCACAGTCACACTCAACTTCGACTTCAATAGGGACAGTATTTTTGTCAACTGAAATAAACCTTCCTGCTCCAATGTCATCTATTCTTTCAGATATACGTTTCATCTCAGAGCTTTCTACTTCGGGTTTCAGCCAACTCTCAGTCCCAAGAATTATTTGAGCGCGAGAACTTTCCTGGCGATTTGTAAAATCGAGGATATTTAGGAACGTTTCGACAGTTTACTGATAAAATTTTGACATTCGAAATGGCTTTCCTCTGAACGCGACCTTATTGCGTTATCAATGTATCGACTGGCGAGTGTTCAACATCATGTGTGATTATGATACACTAGTAGATTCCCTGTTGAATAATGTATTTTTTTTAACCTTGTCATTGGCCGGCCGGAGTGGCCGAGCGGTTCTAGGCGCTACAGTCTGGAACCGCGCGACCGATGCCCTTAGGTTGGTTAGGTTTAAGCAGTTCTAAGTTCTAGGGACTGATGACCTCAAAAGTTAAGTTCCGTAATGCTCAGAGCCATTTGAACCATTTTTTTAAACCTTGTCATTAGTTCGAACGCGGTAAGAGCCATCTTCGAGAGGCATCATAAACTTATTGAGTTAAGAAGTGGTCATCCAGATTTAGCTCTCCATTAGTTTCCCTAAATCCCGGGAGGGGAATCTCTCTGGAAAGGCCTTCATCAGTTCGAGCGTGTTCTCTTTCTCTCTAATAAACTCATCATCGACGGGACGTTAAATTCTAATCTTCCCTTTTCCCTGTCGATTCCGTTTGGTAAGACCGGAAGTGTCACGCCGATGCTCATTAAACTCAAGGGGCGGACGCTGCAGGAGAGGTGAGGTGCATTGTGGATAGATCTGGCGTTGTAATTCCGAGAGCGTACGTTCCAAGGAGTGTCAAGCAGCGCATTGCTTCCTCCCATGCATATCTCACATAGTCATGACGGTAAGTTCAGAGAAAATACAGCTAAGAGTGTTTACCGAATGGGCTTTTTCTCCGCGAATGGAGTTTGCGTTTTGCATCTAGAAAAGTTATTCAGGCAAGGACTGTTGCATGCGAGAATGATTAATGTTCGCTGTTATGCATCAGGAGGAATTGTTGCATGACCTCATACCAAGTACGCTTGCAGTTGCTGCAACCGCCGGAAGATGATATCACCGAGCGCTGTGCGCAACTGGCTTCAGGAAGGTGCCAGGAATGTGAGACAACACGCACGCGGCTACCGTGCAACCAGCCTCGCGACTGGGGAGTCCCCTGGCCACACCAATATGGGCATCTGACTGCAGCCCGCTACGGGCCCAGTCACATTCGGGTAAGTCCCAGATTAGCTTTCCATGTGACAGCAGATGTTTTTTGATTCCATCAAGTTGCTTACAGAATATGCATTGAATCACATCAGCTCTTGACCATGACACAGACACACTGTGAAAGACACGTTTTAATGAGACTGGTGTATTCTCGTAGTTTTTTTTGCTGAGTCCTAATAAGATAACATAAATAGCTACCATTTATTACAAATAACACTCAGTAATTTAAAAAAATCGTTTTTGCAGTTTGTTATTCCGGGTGGATATAATTAAACTGTTGGTGGTCCCAGTGCTGCAGTGCAGGCTGTATAGACCACAGTATTGTGAAACATCGTAGATATGTTCATTAACCGGTGTTTTCGTGGAATATGCTGAAAAAATGATAGTTCCTCTTCCTGTCACCAGATGAAAGTATGGCGCTGTAAGCAGTCAAAACGTGAAATGTTTCCTGTTCTGACGTCAGTATGCTCTTCGTCGCTTGACGCCGTATGTTGATTTCTTTTCTGAAGCTACTGTTGGTGTAGATAATTAATAAAACTGAACTTTTCCGTACGAACGGCAATGTCTGTTGAGAAGAAAGACTATACGCTGCTGGTAAAGTTATTTTGTCAGAATGGTGGCAATAGCAGCGCTCCATTGCGGCAATATCGCCGACAGAAACAGCTGTGAAGATGTCTGCAACTGAGCTAAAGAATATGATCGAGAAGTTTAAAGAAACAGTTGAATTACGTGGTGTGGCTTTCCAAATCCTCCGACCTATATCCATGTGACTTCTGGTTGTGGAGATTTCTGAAAGACAGTGTCTTATCAGGGATGTATCCGGACTCTTCATCACCTAAAGGATAGCATACGGCGACATTTCACTCTGATTATCTTATTACACTGAATATGTTTCGAGCAACTGTCAACTACATCAAGCTACACATGCAGGATGTTGCTAAGTTGGGAGACCATAGTGAACACATTTGTAAATGGTGACCATACATTAATTAATTTGCCGGAACTACCGTTTCTTGCACCCACACCACATTTGTCTGCTTACAGCTACGTATTTTTACCTAGTGGCAGCAAGTAGAACCATTATTTTTCAGCATACTCTGCAAGCGCACCAGTTAACGAGTAGAGGAGCAATACCAGTACAAGTCAACGTAACGATCTTATCTGAAGGTCACATTCTGTGTCAGGTTACATGTAAGGCAACTGGCCTTGTTATCTCCAAGGTCAAGATACAACCTGATACAGGTCACGTGGTCGCCCAGCCTGTAGGACACTTTTGTGTGGTACATTCAGGATGTAACCTCGTACTTCACCCTTGCATCTTGAGCAACTGAGCAAAGGTCGCCTTCACCCTTGCTCCCCTCCTCTCTGAGCAACTGCATGAGCTTTGTCGTTCAATGTCTATAGCGAGAGGATCAGACTTTTTTGAATAATAATAACATACCAATTTCTGAATTATGATCAACAATTTTCAACGCCTCCTTTCCCCTCTCTAGAACAAGTGCATGACACTTGTCATTTGAACTCTGTAGTGAAACGATGAGCTTTTCTAAATAATAATAGTGATATAACAAATTATCTAATTTAGTGACAATAAATCTCTGTTTTCAATTGCTCATTTTTGCTCATTTATTACCATTTCAAGTTTTTAATTTATGATTCACTTACAACAAATATCAAAGCCGCTTTTACAATAAATTATTTTTTTACTCTTTAAAGATAACTTGCATGCATACTGCATAAACATTCTTTATGAGCTAATACTATTAGTTACAGAGATACATACATACAGAGATACTATTTATCTGCACTAAAACTAGTACCGAAGAAGAAGAATAGAGATGAGGCGGCTAAGACAGACCACTCCAAATATATCCAAATGAAAAAATATATCGAGGTGTGGTTTTCGCCAAGTTATAGAGGACAATATGGTGAACTTCCTAACGTTCGCAGGTAATTTTTATCGTTTATTGTCGAAGAATTAGGACACCGACTAGGTTTGTTTGTTAATGAAATTACACACATTCTCTGTGGCATTTGAACGAAGCTTCCAAGAGAACGTGATCAATATTATCATGATAACAGCACCACAAATCACTGTCCAGCCGTCAGGATAAGAGGTTCCACAAAACATCTCTCCCATTATACAAAATGTAGGCAAACGTGTAATTGAGGTATGGTTCTTGTGTTTACGTGTGCGGTTGAAGCCCGTCAGTCTATGTTCTGCTGTTGAGCAGCCAGATAATTTGCTCATAAAGCTATTGAGAACCGCACAGTATATACGACAGTCTAAAAAGTGAATATCATTTACAGCGAATGTCGCCAAACTACACTGGTTCCAACATTAAAGGAACAAACGGAAATTTTGCAAGGTTGCGTTTATTTTGCCACAAAACAGTATAAACAAGTGACAGTAAAATAGAAACAAAGCAAAGAATACATAATGTAAGCAACTGCAACGTGAATAACGGGAGACAAAGAAACTCCTCGTTTTTTCCAGCTTAACGGATTTGTACACGCGTTGCGACAACTGATTACAGTGCTCAGTAGGGGATGTGAGCACCTCTGGCAGCAGTACAGGCCTGACAACGGCGGGTTATGCTGCGAATGATGTCGTCAATCTCATGTTGAGGCAGTACGCCCATTCTTCCTGAAGAATTGCTCGTAAGTCTTGAGGATTGGTTGGTAGGTGCTGACGTGATGCAATCCGTCTCCGTAGTGTATTGCAGACAGCCTATATGCAACTCAAATCGGAAGAGCGTGCAGTATCTTCTCTTTCCGATAAAACATCAACCACCTGTGCCCTTTGAGGTCGAGCACTATTGTCCATCGCCAGCCGCGGTGGTCTCGCGGTTCTAGGCGCGCAGTCCGGAATCGTGTGACTGCTACGGTCGCAGGTTCGAATCCTGCCTCGGGCATGGATGTGTGTGATGTCCTTAGGTTAGTTAGGTTTAAGTAGTCCTAAGTTCTAGGGGACTAATGACCACAGCAGTTGAGTCCCATAGTGCTCAGAGCCATTTGAACCATTATTGTCCATCAAAACGAAGTCTCGGCTCACAACACCTCAGAATAACCGCACATGAGATCACAAGACCTTGTGATGTTACCTGACAGCAATCAAACCTTACCGATTCATCCGCACAGTTTGATGAAGAGTTGTTCGAGTGGTCAACATAATATCTGTCCACACCGTTAGGGATCCTTCTCGACATCGGTCTCTTTCCGCAATGTTCTGCTGGTTTGTCCTATATACCGATATACCTGTATATAGGACAAACCAACAGAACATTTGACACCCAGAACAAAGAACATATCAAAGCATGGAAATATGGAATGAGCCACGCAACTTTTGCAGAACATTTGAGAGAAAATAACCACAAACCTACCACAAGAGAAAATGATGTGAAAATAATAAGAATAAATGATGAAAGACATCTAACATTACAGGAAAATTATCATATATACAAAACAAAGGATGAAAAGAAACAAGTAAATATGACTAACAATAACAATTATTAATTTTAAGAATAAATAAGTGAACAAAAAAGTAATAAAAACAAAATAAATATTTTTATTTAAAAAAAGAAATCTCTCTCCCTCTCTAATACACGCACACACATATACACACATTCAGAAAACAGTTGAATGCAGAAAACTAAGAATGTTGGTAACAGAAAATCAAAGGAAACTCTGTATTAAAAAGATGGCAGTTACAGTGATGTGTAACGTAAACAGTGAACTGAAAGTGAACTGTAATATGTCCACCTGGTTGCCAGATGAGAAAAAGCAGTTTGCTTAGACGCAATGAATTAGAAGTTACCTGTAAGTACCTTTCCATTTCGTAAGAAAAACGTTAAGGAACTGTTTTTAAATTTATAACCTAGATGTGAAACCATAACATATGTCCCAGAATGAGATTTTCACTCTGCAGCGGAGTGTGCGCTGACATGAAACTTCCTGGCAGATTAAAACTGTGTGCCCGACCGAGACTCGAACTCGGGACCTTTGCCTTTCGCGGGCAAGTGCTCTACCAACTGAGCTACCGAAGCACGACTCACGCCCGGTACTCACAGCTTTACTTCTGCCAGTATCCGTCTCCTACCTTCCAAACTTTACAGAAGCTCTTCTGGCAAACATGCAGAACTAGCACTCCTGAAAGAAAGGATACTTGTGGAGACATGGCTTAGCCACAGCCTGGGGGATGTTTCCAGAATGAGATTTTCACTCTGCAGCGGAGTGTGCGCTGATATGAAACTTCCTGGCAGATTAAAACTGTGTGCCCGACCGAGACTCGAACTCGGGACCTTTGCCTTTCGCGGGCAAGTGCTCTACCTACTGTAAAGTATGGAAGGTAGGAGACGGATACTGGCAGAAGTAAAGCTGTGAGTACCGGGCGTGAGTCATGCTTCGGTAGCTCAGTTGGTAGAGCACTTGCCCGCGAAAGGCAAGGTCCCGAGTTCGAGTCTCGGTCGGGCACACAGTTTTAATCTGCCAGGAAGTTTCATATCAGCGCACACTCCGCTGCAGAGTGAAAATCTCATTCTGGAAACATCCCCCAGGCTGTGGCTAAGCCATGTCTCCACAAGTATCCTTTCTTTCAGGAGTGCTAGTTCTGCATGTTTGCCAGAAGAGCTTCTGTAAAGTTTGGAAGGTAGGAGACGGATACTGGCAGAAGTAAAGCTGTGAGTACCGGGCGTGAGTCGTGCTTCGGTAGCTCAGTTGGTAGAGCACTTGCCCGCGAAAGGCAAAGGTCCCGAGTTCGAGTCTCGGTCGGGCACACAGTTTTAATCTGCCAGGAAGTTTCATATCAGCGCACACTCCGCTGCAGAGTGAAAATCTCATTCTGGAAACATCCCCCAGGCTGTGGCTAAGCCATGTCTCCACAAGTATCCTTTCTTTCAGGAGTGCTAGTTCTGCATGTTTGCCAGAAGAGCTTCTGTAAAGTTTGGAAGGTAGGAGACGGATACTGGCAGAAGTAAAGCTGTGAGTACCGGGCGTGAGTCGTGCTTCGGTAGCTCAGTTGGTAGAGCACTTGCCCGCGAAAGGCAAAGGTCCCGAGTTCGAGTCTCGGTCGGGCACACAGTTTTAATCTGCCAGGAAGTTTCATATCAGCGCACACTCCGCTGCAGAGTGAAAATCTCATTCTGGTAACATCCCCCAGGCTGTGGCTAAGCCATGTCTCCACAAGTATCCTTTCTTTCAGGAGTGCTAGTTCTGCATGTTTGCCAGAAGAGCTTCTGTAAAGTTTGGAAGGTAGGAGACGGATACTGGCAGAAGTAAAGCTGTGAGTACCGGGCGTGAGTCGTGCTTCGGTAGCTCAGTTGGTAGAGCACTTGCCTGCGAAAGGCAAAGGTCCCGAGTTCGAGTCTCGCTCGGGCACACAGTTTTAATCTGCCAGGAAGTTTCATAACATATGTGTAAAAATGGACAAATCATGTAATATTTCAGCACACCAACTGAAGATGCCTTGTAAAAAAGGCATCTAGATACATAAATAAAAATAAAATTTTCGATATGCAGCATGCAAAAAAGGCATTTTCTTCTAAACAACTGCAATTTATATACAGCTGCTGTGAAAATTGCCACTACAAGAAAGGTGATAAAAATTACTTTGGAACGTCAGAAAATTTGGCATCTTGTCTGCTACAACATGGCAAAAATTGCACCTCGATATAAT
Organism: Schistocerca gregaria; assembly: GCF_023897955.1. Classification (NCBI taxonomy): domain Eukaryota; kingdom Metazoa; phylum Arthropoda; class Insecta; order Orthoptera; family Acrididae; genus Schistocerca; species Schistocerca gregaria. The sequence goes on along the minus strand of NC_064925.1, from coordinate 176,772,373 downwards.
TAGTCATTATGGATATATTTGGAGTGGTCTGTATTAACTACCTCATCCTGTACACTACATTTCCCATCTGATCATTTTTTTCTGACTGGCTTTTAATAGGGCTCAGTTTACTTTCTACTTACGGTTTTCACTCTTTTACACAAATAAATGTCCATCATCTCCAGTTACTCAAGTGAATACTGTGAGAACAGTAGGGACCCAGTCCCGTCCTCACTGATTAAATGTTTGTCGTCATGGCACCACAGACAAACTTTCAGCTGCGTTGCAGTATATACCTCATGACATCTCCATCGAAAGACTACGAGGGCCACTATAGAAAAGACGGAGCACCACAAACGCCATAGAGTAGACTATCCTTCCAGTCTTTGATCGCGAGAGTCATTGAGGGTGCACGATTCACACCCTTAGCCCACCTTTCGGTTGCACCTGCAGCTGTATGATATGTGTACGTTTTAGATTTGAGCCCCTCGAACTTCACAAGACAATACACGACCCACGCTCCTCGTTTTTCATCAGGCATATCCAGACTTGTCGAATGCGTTGAGATAATTACTTCATATGGATCACAGCCTTTCACCCAGTGGGTGAAACTGCCTGGATCCATATAAAGTAACTTTGGATCAGGGATGTTTGGCTTCGCAAACTCATTGTAAAATCGGTACATGTGGGGTTTGGAGAGGTCCAGATTATATATGCTGACACTGACATTTTTTCGTGAACTGCGCCGAAAGCTTAGCTATCTCCAAACCAACTAGTTCATTATTGAAGATAGTAGCCCACTCAAAATTAGGTCTGGCAATACATCTCTTGATCCATAATGCATCTCTTAAGGGTAAACTAAATGAATTTCGCGGTTTCTCTAACATTTTCATTGTTTTTCCAAAAGCTGTATCGTTCATTACTTTCGAAAAATTATTTTTGAAATCACATGTCGCGAGAGCTGTCTTTTCGGTATTTACATCTATGTACTCCTTGAACCGGCGTGATTGAGTGAGAAGCTGCAGATGACTCTTATAAGTTTCATCCCCAAACTGAGACATTGAGACATTTTAGTACAGAATGTATCTCCCCAGCTTTGTCATCGGCTTGGGGATGGAACCACTGCATGGGACTAGACGCTGCGGAGCAGCAGCAAGTCGCTGTCCACATCATGCAGATCAGTAAGATATGCCATTTTCGCCTCCATGACATATCTTTCACCAAAATCTGCAGCCGCAGCTTTGAACTTATCCAATCTGACGAATTCCTCATCAGACTACCATCGGAACCCACTGAAGAGACTGTTACAGGGTGTGTCTGTATGCCTATAGGTTGTTTACATCCAAACAAAGGGTATAACTCAGATTATCAGATGCCTTGTATTCCTGACTCATTCGCAGGTTACTCACCTTGGCATACCTACGCACACACTGACAAAATCTCCAGCGAATCATGCATTCTAAAAAGACCAACATGTCAACATCGGTCAAGAGTCCGATCCTGACACGTGGCTTGTTAACATTGCGTCCCAGGTAGGATCCAGAGTGTAGGTGTTAATGCACACACTCTGCAATTCCGGAAACCATCTGTGAGCAGCTGTAAACAAGTGTTCGTGTATAATTTTGCATATTCTCCTAAATTAGGGATGCCAAACTCCTGCCAAATATTCACCAGATGCTCATACTCCGCATCCGTTATGGTACTGCCTGCTGTTCACTGGATAATGTGCTTATGTCGGGCAATGTGTTTTCACGGAGTTATTCCAGCAAATCCTGGTATTTGCAAGGAATGAACCCGTTATTTGTTATAAACTTTTAATCATCCGGATACACAGCTCTGTGAAATGCGTATCCTCCTGACGCATTTTCTCAGAAAGTTTCTGAAGAGACTCGCAAATGAAACGCAGTGAGGGAAGGAAGTGGAACCTTAATCTAGGCATGATTTGCTTGTAAAACGCTATGCAGTCTTCAACAGTGTGAAGAATGACACAGACCTTATTTTCCAAGCCAAAGTGCTCAGTAAGAGAGCGGGCATCATAGCCACTCAAATTATGGAAGAAGATGGGTATGTGTTTTGGTAGGTGGTATTTCACGTTGCAAGCACACTAAACTTCACCACAGAACTTCGCCATAAATATGAAAGGACAACAGTCTGCTCGTATAAGGCATCATTCCCCACAGTTTGGTCATGGGAATTATTTTTGTTATAAGTAGTGGCAAGAAGTCAGCAAGTTTTTCCAAATTCAGATAGCAACCAGGATTATCCCCGACATATGAATCGAAATTGTTGAAGTGAGAGGCATGCAAACATACCATTTTATTCATCCTTCGCATGTGGTAGATGCCGTTCTCCTTCCTTATAATTTACGGTCACTGCGCGCAACGGTTCCTGATTGAATTAGTTGCGTAATGTCTATCACGTTACATGTCAAAATGAAAAGACAATTTTTTCTGCTCTATAGTTTAACAGCACTGACTGAACAATGAGATGGCTATAACCTCACTGTTGTGTATGTACATTAGCTGTGTTGATATAATGAACAGTTCTATCCATAACGATTTTACAGCATTTTGTTATGAATATCTCGGTTTCTGTGAGCAGAGAGGAAGTAATTGGACTGATTCGTTTCCTGTCCAAACGAAGAAACATTTACCATCGGATAAATCGCCGTATATGTGAACGAGAACGTAGCTACAACGAAGAGCGTACGGGCAGGACTTCCACTTCCAGCAGGGATATCGAAACGGCTGAGTGAATGATTCGTGATGATCCTCATGCCAGAACAGATTGTATTGTGCATAAATTGAACACAAGCCACAGTTCAGCAGTTTCAATCGTCCATGAATCTTCAAAGTATCGAAAATTTGTGGTCACTGGGTACCACATCAACTAACAGACAGACACGAATAGGAACATACTATGAAGGCTTTTATGAGTTGATGTCGTAGTTGCTGATGAGTCTTCCGGGCTGTATGGCCGTGGTCGAAGAAACATTTCGGTTCCTGCCGTTTTATCCAATGCTAGGCATCTTCGGAGATACTCCTGGCCACCCTTGGTCTTGCTGACTGGGTCGGTCGGCAAGACTCATCGTTGCCCGGAGTATATACGAAGATGACCAGCATATTTCTGGACAATACAGCAGGAACTGAAAAGTTTCTTCGACCACGGCCACGTAGCCCGGAAGACTCATCAGCAACTACGAAACATGGGTCCGCAACTGGCAACCGGACTATAAACGAAACAGCATGATGTGGAACCATTCATGTTGCTAAACAACAAATAGGTTCAAAAGCCAATATTTTGCCGTAAAGTTGATGTTGATACCTGCGTGATGACGAGGTTGTATAGGCGGTGCAAGAGTGGATGCACAAAATGACTCAAAACGTCTTCCAGGATTGAATTATAGAGCTTATCAATAGATGGACCAAGCGGATACGGACTGGGCGAGATTATGTGGCTAAATGCTGTTACCTACAACATTGTTCTCTCAATAAAAAAATTATTTTTAAATGATTTCCTATACTTTTTGACTTGCCCTCGGAGAAAGTGCACCTTGCAGACATGGGTCAACAGTTGCAGACAAAGAAAATTTCAGAACTCTGTGGGTCTGACTAATTATCAGTCCAGCACCTGAGAATGTGATCGCGGTATTGTACGCGTGTGTAATCGTACATAACCTTCAAAAGTCGAAGAAACAGGAACAATACATGAAACGGCGGATGGGCTGCTGTATTTCCCACTTTTACACATGGTATTTGCTTATGATAAAATGTGGACTTTGAAGACTCTCTATTCAGCGCTATGAAAAGATAACACCATCGATTTTTCGTTCAAATAAAACAGTGGTCCTCTTCTTTTCACTTCTGTGTTATTCATATTTTGCCCGTAAAAACTGCCGAAACATTAAAATTTACTAAGTGTATACAAAACTATAAAAATTAGGGAACAACTTGTACATTTGGATCATTTCCATCATCTTCGTATAAAAAGAAAAGGTATATAGTGCGGTAATTATGAAAAACATCGTTGAGTTGTTTCTAAGATTCATACAAAAGTGACGTTAACGCCATAGTGTTGCCTTGTGTGAGGTTTAGACACCGAATGACAGTTATTATATTTACTGGAAGTTTCGTCTAACCGAGTTACTGTCGCTTGAAATTCCAGTACTAACAATGTCATTTCAAGTGCAAAACGCTGGTCGGTGACAACGAACTACAGTAGCAGAAGATTATGTCACTCGTGCGCGAAATACGATAGGCAGAACAGTCGCGTGACGTGGCGATTACAGCTGTACAGCTGGGTGGGTCACGAGACCGCTGAGTGGCTTCGGTGACATTGCAGGCTAAGTTCTCAAAAGCATGCTGTGCTACAAAAATAACCCGGATGACAATCAGTTCCTGTGCTTTATTAGAATTCCGTCCTAGGGCTTCTCTCAATATCCAAAAACGTTGGCCATTGTTAATAGCACTAAAATTTGTATCCCAGACAGGAAAAATAAACTCTAAACTGAAAATTATGTTTCCACCCAAAGAAAATAAGTTAAATTCTTTTACCATCCAATTACTTAAGCAATAAAAATGCATAATACATTAATAATCCTATGAATGTTGACAGACAGCGGTAATTGCCGACTCAGAAAATACTGGTGATTATGCTTTTTCCTGTATTTGGGTTTAAACAGTTGGTACTGACGTACAGAGGTGTCCTTGAAACATAACTGAGGGTTGTGCTGGCACATAGCAACTTAGTGTTTCAGTTACACGGTTAATAAATGTTTGCCTACTTTAAAAATCTGCGACAGCTGTTAGAATATTATTTTTAAAATGATGAATAATAACTCATATGAACTGTCTGCTTAGTAATTGTTTCGGCTATTTTAAAAATTATGACAGCTATTAGAATATTTTCCTTAAGTATGTGAATACTAAGAAGTCATGTGAGCTGTCTGCGTTATTCTTGGGGTCAGATACATCACATGATCACACTGACAGAACCACAGGCACATAGACACAGGCAACACAGTATGCACAATGTCGGCACTAGTACAGTGTCTATCCACCTTTCGAAGCAATGCAGGCTGCTATTCTCCCATGGAGACGATCGTAGAGATGCTGGATGTAGTCCTGTGGAACGACTTGCCATGCCATTTCCACCTGGCTACTCAGTTGGTTCAGCGTTCGTGCTGGACGTTCAGACCGCGTGAGACGACGCTTCATCCAGTCCCAAACATGCTCAATGGGGGACAGATCCCGAGATCTTGCTGGCCAGGTTAGTTGACTTACACCTTCTAGAGCACGGTGGGTGGGTCGGGATACATGCGGACGTGCATTGTCCTGTTGGAACAGCAAGTTCCCTTGCCGGTCTAGGAATGGTAGAACGATGCGTTCGATGACGGTTTGGATGTACCGTGCACTATTCAGTGTTCCCTCGACGATCACCATAGGTGTACGGCCAGTGTAGGAGATCGCTCCCCACACCATGATGCCGGGTGTTGGCCCTGTGTGCCTCGGTCGTATGCAGTCCTGATTGTGGCGCTCACCTGGACGGCGCCAAACACGCATACGACCGTCATTGGCACCAAGGCAGAAGCGACTCTCATCGCTGAAGACGACACGTCTCCATTCGTCCCTCAATTCACGCCTGTCGCGACACCACTGGAGGCGGGCTGCACGATGTTGGGGCGTGAGCGGAAGACGGCCTAACGGTGTGCGGGACCGTAGCCCAGCTTCATGGAGACGGTAGCGAATGGTCCTCGCCGATTCCCCAGGAGCAACAGTGTCCCTAATTTGCTGGGAAGTGGCGGTGCGGACCCCTACGGCACTGCGTAGGATCCTATGGTCTTGGCGTGCATCCGTGCGTCGCTGCGGTCCGGTCCCAGGTCGACGGGCACGTGCACCTTCCGCCGACCACTGGCGACAACATCGATGTACTGTGGAGACCTCACGCCCCACGTGTTGAGCAATTCGGCGGTACGTCCACCCGGCCTCCCGCATGCCCACTATACGCCCTCGCTCAAAGTCCGTCAACTGCACATATGGTTCACGTCCACGCTGTCGCGGCATGCTACCAGTGTTAAAGACTGCGATGGAGCTCCGTATGCCACGGCAAACTGGCTGACACTGACAGCGCGGTGCAAAAATGCTGCGCAGCTAGCGCCATTCGACGGCCAACATCGCGGTTCCTGGTGTGGCCGCTGTGCCGTGCGTGTGATCATTGCTTGTACAGCCCTCTCGCAGTGTCCGGAGCAAGTATGGTAGGTCTGACACACCGGTGTCAATGTGTTCTTTTTTCCATTTCCAGGAATATATATATATATATATATATATATATATATATATATATATATATATATATATATATGACCGTGGCCGGCCAGAAGATATATATATATAGTTCTAAGTTCTAGTGGACTGATGACCACAGCAGTTGAGTCCCATAGTGCTCAGAGCCATTTGAACCATTTTTATTCTACTTTTGGGCAATAAGAAAAGCAGACTGAAAACTGAAACGTCCGTCGCCCGAGTAAATGGAATGACTACACAGTATCTTCTAGGGAAGTGGAGCATTACTTAAGGAACTATGCTGTCACTTGCGTTCAAATTCCTGTCCTGACATTCAGGTTTCATAACGTAAACCATAAATCACCGATTTCCTTTCTTGTACATTTCAGCATACGGCCGCCCTCACATGGCCATGCTTGTCTTCGAGCTTGCTAATCCCTGCCTTGGGCAGCAAGGTCGCTGGATATCTCCCATATTGAGAAAGTTTGGAGTACTGTGGACAGGGCCCTCCAACGAGCTCGGGATTTTGACCATCTAAGGAGCCAATTGGACTAAATGTGGCACAATATCCCTCAGGAGGACATCCAAGAATGGTCAATCAATGCAAAGCAGAATAACTGCTTGCAGCTGGCCCAGAGGTAAACCAACATCTATATATCTACATCGACATAGATATTCCGGAATCCACCGTACGGTGCGTGGCGGAGGGTACCCTGTTCCACTACTTGTCATTTCCTTTCCTGTTCCACTCACAGAGCGAGGGAAAAACTACTGTCTACATGCCTACGTACGAGCACTAATTTCTCGTATCTTATCTTCATGGTCCTTATGCGCAACGTACTTTGGCGGCAGTAGAATCGTTCGGCAATCAGCTTCAAATGCCTGTTGTCTAAATTTTCTCAATAGTTTTTTTTTTTTTTCGAGAAGAATGTCGCCTTCCATCCAGGGATTCCCATTTGAGTTCCCGAAGTATCTCCATAATACTTACGTGTTGTTCGAGCCTAAGGCTAAAGAATCTAGCAGGCTGCATCTGAATAGCTTTGATGTCTTCCAGGTCAATCCCACCTGGTACGGATTCCAAACACTCGAGCAGTATTCAACGATAGATGGCACCAGCGTCCTATATTCGGTCTCCTCTACAAGTGAACCACCCATTTCTAAAATTCTACCAATAAACCGAAGTCGACGATTCGCCTTCCCAACCACAACTCTCATTTTCTCGTTCCACCTGATACCGCTTTGCAACGTTACGACCAGATATTTAACCGATTTCACTGTGTCATGCAGGACGCTCGTAATACTGCAGCCGAACATTACAGGTTTGACCTTGCTACTCATCCGCTTTAACTTATATTTACGGCAAGCTGCCATTCATCGCACCAATTGAAAATTTAATCTTACTCGTATCTTCCTACAGTCACTCAACATCGATACCTTTCCGCACATAAGCATCATCAGTTAATAACCGCAGACTGCTGCCAACCCTGTCCGCCAAATCATTTATGTACGTAGACAACACCAGTCTTATCATACTTCTCTGGGCCACTCCTGACGGTACCCTTGCCTCTGACGAACACTCGCCGTCGAGGACAACGCACTGGCTTCTATGATTTATGAAGTCTTCGAGCAACTCACTTATCTGTGAAACCACAATGGCGTACCGTGTCAAATGCTTTCAGGAAATGAAATACATAATGTTGTGGTTTGCAGGAAAGCCAACACCGTGTTCCTAGAGGAGGCCGAAAGGCACGCGTTTCAGCTCACGCAGGCTGGCGTGAGGTCTGGAACAGGACAAGGAAATTAGAATTTAGAAACAACGAACGTAGCTGGTGGAATACTTAACTTTAATCCAATAATGACGAACGTCGGTCCGGACGGTACATATTTCACAATATCAATAGTACTGATAATGGCGCCTTGCTAGGTCGTAGCAAATAACGTAGCTGAAGGCTATGCTAACTATCGTCTCGGCAAATGAGAGCGTATTTTGTCAGTGAACCATCGCTAGCAAAGTCGGCTGTACAACTGGGGCGAGTGCTAGGAAGTCTCTTTAGACCTGCCGTGTGGCGGCGCTCTGTCTGCAATCACTGATAGTGGCGACACGCGGGTCCGACGTATACTACCAGACTGCGGCCGATTTAAAGGCTACCACCTAGCAAGTGTGGTGTCTGGCGGTGACACCACACAGAATCTGCCTGTTGCCCTTCATCCATAGTTCTCAGTATATGTGAAAGAAGGGCAAGCTGAGTTTCGCACGAGCAGTCCTTTCTAAAACCCTGCTAGTTCGTGGACATATGCTTCTCAGTCTCAGTCTCAGGAAAGTTTTTATATTCTGAGAAAATGTTCAAGGATTCTGCAGCAAACAGAAGTCATGGATATTGGTCTGTAATTTTGTGGGTCCGTTCTCTTACCCTTCTTGTATACTGGAGTCACCTGCGCTTTTTTCCACTCGCTTGGGACTTTGTGCTGGGCGAGAGATTCACGATAAATGGAAACTAGGTAAGAGGGCAATGCCGTAGAATACTCTTTTTAAAATCGAACTAGGTTTCCAGCCGGATCTAGTGATTTATTTGCTTTCAAATCTTTTAGTTGTATGATTATTACTATGTCGTCCATACGGTAGTGTGTCCGATGGTCAAATAACGATATGTTTGTACGATTCTCCTTTGTGAACGATTTCTTGAACGTGTAATTTATAACTTCGACTTTGGTTTTGCTATCTTCAACTGCTACACCAGACTGGTCAACAAAGGACTGAATGGAAGCCTTAGACCCGCTTAGCGATTTTACATACTACGAGAATTTTCTCAGGTTCTCTGACAGATCTTTTGCTAAGTTGTGGTAGTGGTTGTTGTTGTAGGCTTCGCGCATAGATCTTTCCACAGACTCACGAATCTCTACTAACATGTCGATCATGCAATTTTTATGAAACTGTAATCATTTGTTTGTCTGTATGTGTGCGTCGCATCTACCGATTTCCGTCCCATTCGGGTAATTCCTTCGTCTTACGTTGTTTTTTGTAACATTCTTCGTTGCAGTTATCGACAGGAGGACTGCGGTATCAACGGCTTCTTCAGCGACAGCATTTGAGCGCCGCACGCCGCTTACAGCTAAGCGAGGAAAGCCACTTGTAAGTGTCCAGACAACATGCCGCCGGGCGAGCATCGATCATCCATCGCTCGATGTTTCCCATCCGGTGGTGCCAGAGGATGCTAAAACCACGTAATTTAACTGTGTGCGACACCTATTGGCCGCTGCGTTTTTTTTTTTTTTTTTTTTAAGCAGCCACACTCAGTGCTTCACTCCCAGATTTAGTGCGCTGATAAGACTCATCAATATTAGTACGCAAGACTGCTGTGAGATCAATACATCAGTGTAGCACGATGGTACTGGGAATTATAACGTCTCAGAGATTCACAGAAGTTCATCAGCATTCAAGACTATCTGACAAGCAAGAACGTTAGTATCATAAATCAGCATCACAGAAGAACCTATGGCATTCGACGTTACGTACAACTTGATTATTAAATTTACATAGTGTAAATAAAAGTATTAATGTGTTACCTTTTATTGTAGATGCTTGATTATATTTATTGACCACCTCAGCTACCGACACAATAGTTATCAACTGGCGACGAGTCAACTTGAGTTGGCAGTGTTCGGCAAAGCGCAATATTTCTTCCTAACTTTTGTGTGTGGAACTTTATCTATTTCAAGCAACTTAAGCTTGTGGGTATGTATGCAGTGGCAAGTTCTGGAGAGAAATCCCTCACACACGCGACCGCTATGGTCGCAGGTTCGAATCCTGCCTCAGGCATGGATGTGTGTGATGTCCTTAGGTTAGTTAGGTTAAAGTAGTTCTACGTTGTAGGAGACTGATGACCCCAGACGTTAAGTCCCTAGGTGTTCAGAGCCATTTAAACCATTTGAACCAATCCCTCACAGCACTCATTCAAAGTCAACAAATTACCGCCTTGATGGAAACTATTGGCAGATTGATGGAAACGCAAAAAATCCAGCGAACAGCAAATGAATCACTGAATGCTAGTGGCTAGGTGCTACCGCCTCTTCCCTTCCTGTCTTTTGGTGCACAACAAGAGAAATGGACCGAGTACCGTCTGCAGTTAGAGCAACACTTTGCTGCATACAACATATCAGGTGAATCACGACGCTCTTTCTTTTTTCGTGGATAGAAGTGCGAATTTTCGGATTGTGTCACAAGTTGTTCCCTTAGTCAGAGCTCCAAACCCTACCCTTTGAAGACATTATTCGAAGCACAGACACATGAAGCTGACGCTTGTTTCAAACTTTTTCACATGCGTCGTCATAGTAATGTCTCACAACGAGTGTACTACTGAACTCGACGGCATGGCTCTGAGCACTACGGGACTTAACATCACACCATATGTGATTTATGGGAGCTGCAGTTCTCTGTGACAGGTATAACGGCCACCAGAGTGCATTAATGTTGTTACGAGACCTATGAGGCCTATGAGGCCTCAATGGTTCAAATGGCTCTAAGCACTATGGGACTTAACATCTGAGGTCATCAGTCCCCTAGACTTAGAACTACTTAAACCTAACTAACCTAAGGACATCACACAGATCCATGCCCGAGGCAGGATTCGAACTTGCGGCCGTAACAGCAGCGCGGTTCCGGACTGAAGCGCCTAGAACCGCTCGGCCACAACGGCCGGTGGCATGACTAGGAACTATAAATTCAACTGCTCTTGCGGAGCCTCATTTCGAGACGAAATGCATCGTGATTCCGTGATTCAGAACCTTCCAAATAACAAAATAAGGCCTGAGATAATTAAGTATAGCGAACTTGGTATCAATGACATGCCTAAAGTAATCGAAGCTCAGGAAGTTCAATACATCACTGAATGTGACTTAAATGTGCCTGTTGCTATGCCGACTGCAGTTAGCTCGAAGTAGCCTTATTTTGCAGGGCACACGATAACCGCTGCCTCAAGCAACGGTACCCACAATGTACGACGCGCTTAGCCCCCTCCTCGGCTCATTCCAACATTCTGAAGTCTTGTGTGATACGTAATGTTGTTGTTGTGTGATGTTTCATTCACATCAGTAAGGAGAGTTGGGATGCAGAGTGGAGTATCAGCTGTTGTTGCATCGAAACTGGTCAAGAGCAGAAGTGATTAGCGCACACTTAAACACGGCAAACAGAAGTTTTAATTAACTTATAACTTTTTCCATGCTTTGTGAAGAAACTTAGCAAAAGTACACACAGCAATAAATTCCACCCATTGCAAAAGAAAATAGTGTAGTGTCAAGCCCTCTCTGCTAATGCACGAGCGAAGTGTTGAAGGCTGACAGACTGAAGATGTCGAAGATTGCGACTGTGATTGGGCAGTGTAGCTGCCGCCTGCCATCCTACGAGGGTAATCCCAAAAGTAAGGTCTCCTATTTTTTATAAGTACAGAACTCAGTTTGTGTGGCAGTTGGTCACACAATGTTTCACACGCTGTGTGTAAACATGCGCACGCCGCGCTGACGCGCTCAGTCTTGGCTTGGAAGCCGTTAGGCATGAAGCTCCTGTTGGATGTTACCCCCAAGTGCGAACTTGGCGGCAACTTTCTGGACTCAATTGTCACGGATGACGAAACCTGAGCATACCTGAGGTGTAAATAGAACTGAGACCATGCAACAATCACCCCAGCGGCGGCATCCTTCTTCGCCAAAGCCGCGGAAATTCAAACGAACACAGTCTGCCGGTAGAGTCGTGACAACCGTTTTTTGAGATCGGAAAGAGGTATTGTTGGTCGACATTTATGCCCACTGGGATCACAATTAACGCTGGCAGATACTGTGAGACTCTGAAAAACCTCAAACGGGCAATTCAGAACCGGAGAAGAGGAATGTTGAGCAAGGGCCTACACATGCTCCATGACAACGCTCGCCCACACATCGCTCGGCAAACCGTTGCTCTCGTGCAACAGTTTCAGTGGAATACAATCACCCACCCATCCTATAGTCCTGACTTTGCGCCCAGTGACTATCTATCACCTGTTACCTAGGTTTAAAGAACATTTGGCATGAAAGCGACTCAGCTCCGGAGACGAGGTGAAAGAAGAGATTCATAACTTTCTGAACATCATGACGGCGAGCTGGTATGACATGGGCATACAAAAACAGCCAGAGCGCCTACAAAAATTATCGACAGAATTGGTGATTATCTCGAAAAATAGCTAAATGTTCAAGATGTACTTATAAAAAAAATGGGAGACCTTACTTTTGGGATTACCCTCGTATATTGCAACGGCAGATGGTGCTCGTAGTTAGAGATGCTGAAGCGTTGGCTCACCGAGCGCGCATCATGAGATCCGTCACGATTCCACGCGACATCTCTCATCGTCTGTCTGAAACGTTGCGTGACACTACAGTTATGCAATGCATGACAGCAAAAACGGATTCCTTCACCACGCAGCATACCGACACTGCTATAAAACAGGGACACACAGCGATGTGCATGCAGACGAACAGTAATTTCTGTTCCACACGTCTGTCGATTTGAGAAAATGGAAACAAACACAGTCCCTCACTGTGAATCTGTGCCTACTCCTCGTGGAAATCCACACAGGAATCGTGGACGAAAGCGACGTAACAGCACAGCAGTATGAACAGTGGAAGACTTCCATCATTCTGATCTCCTTTAGCAGATGCACACCAAAACGCTTCCTCTATCACGCCCGAGACAAATATTTTAAAATTAAAGAGACCACACAGAGAGAAGAGCAGAAGCATTGAGTTGGCCATAGTCTCACACGGAAGAAGGAAAACTTGCTAGTTTTCGGAGTCACCTTTTGACGAGGTAGAGTAAAGTGTCACACACACACACACACACACACACACACACACACACACACACTCACACGATGCTGCCACCACGTAGGGACGAAAGTATGTTCAAAATGGCTCTGAGCACTATGGGACTTAACATCTGAGGTCATCAGTCCCCTAGAACTTAGAACTACTTAAACCTAACTAACCTAAGAACATCTCAGACATCCATGCCAGAGGTAGGATTCGAACCTGCGGCCGTAGCAGTCGCGCGGTTCCGGACTGAAGCGCCTAGAACCGCTCGGCCACCGCGGGCGGCCATAAGTATGTGTACGCGTGTATATGTGTGTGTATTTTACTCTAGCTCAGCAAAGGATTACTCTGAAAGCTAGAAATTTTTTTATTGTGTGTGCCTATGGACAACTCAAGGCTTCTGTTTTACAGTGAGTGGTCTTCTTTAATCCTGAAGTATTTACTTTTTATTACAACTTTCCTACAACAATTCGAAGACAGTCTTTCGAAAATTGGAACAGGTGATCACCTTCAGAGAACAAACCACAAATTGTTCGCTTCTCTGCAGATTTGCATTTCAGTTACATACTGGTTCTTCAGTCATATATATTAATCAAAATACTTGTCAGCAATTGGGACACTCAGCTGCAAAAATCACGTCTGCTCCTCACGGTGTATCTCTATACCTGGAACGTGTGCTTTGCAAGCAACCTAGTTACATTCTATTCCCAACATATTTGGAGTGAATGTTTCTCATTTCCATGCTATTGATACCCAACCTACACAGTCCAGTATCCATCAAATGTCTGAAAAATATCGACGCTTGGTCAACGGTACACTGGAACATGGGAAGAATTTTCAAGCGCATATTACGTTCAAATACAACGCAGAACCTAAGTTTTACCGCGCTCGGCCTATATCCAATGCCAATTGCGATGTTTTTCTTTCTGAACTCAAAAGCCGGCTGGTGTGGCCGAGCGGTTCTAGACACTTCAGTCTGGAACCGCGCGACCGCTACGGTCGCAGGTTCGAATCCTGCCTCGGGCATGGATGTGTGTGATGTCCTTAGGCTAGTTAGGTTTAAGTAGTTCTAAGTCCTAGGGGACTGATGACCTCAGATGTTAAGCCCCATAGTTCTCAGAGCCATTTGACCCATTTTTTAACTCAAAAGAGTAGAAAAACTTGCAGTTTTGAAACCTATTCCTGTCTCCGCTGGAAATGGATGAAACTGCGCTGCTTACAGAATCTGATATGGCATCATTAATTTTGCCGAATATGCCATCATTTCTACCAATAAAGGAAAGTGTTCATTTCTAACATATGTACTATGACGATGCACACGCTCACGCACACACACACACACACACACATTCTAGTGATACAGTGGTCCCTTAGCAACAATAAATAACTGAGTACTTTTGGACAAACACTGCCTTCTGATTGATCCAGAGTGTCATGACGTCGACGTCACGCGACGTGACATTGGCGCGATATCGCGACACTATGAGATGTTGATGTGATGTGAAGTGAGAACAGTGGGACAGAGCTCATGTAATTGGATAAAATTGCAGAAAAACACGAAAAGTAGTAAAAAATATGGAGAAATACGTAAAATCGTGGAAAATATATAAAATTGTGGAAAATATGAAAAAATACCAAAAATTGTAAAGAATCTGGAAAAGATGAAAAATTGAGAGTACTTGCATATCTGTCTGTGTATGGTCCCTGGTGGTGCGTCGAACGGCAAAAATTAAATTAATTTTTTTATTGAAAAATAGCCTCAAGTGATGTGACTTTATGTAATGTCTTATTAACAAGTAAGAACAGCCGCATCCTGCGTAGCTCCAGAGTGAAGCCACCCACACAAGTGCCCCTGCTATAAAAGGTGAAGATGGGGAATGGGTTCTTGATTCTCTTTGGTCTAGGGTGGTGTGGGGCAGATCTGGGGAGTTCCCCTGGACGACCTTGGTCAATAGTCGGTGAGTCCCCGGAGGGACGAGAATGGGGCATGACCACAAATATACAGGTACGTAGCGCAAATGCGTGAACTATTCTGACTCGAGATAAAATCGTTGCCTGTTGCAGTATGCCCACTGATAGCCTACTTGCATTGTGTAAAGAAAACTTACTAATATCTTACCTTGATGTAGATGTCTGATTGTATTTATTGGCCACATCAACTACCGATACCACAAGGCTCATGACAGTGCTTCATATTCCCAATTACGGTGGTTGTGGCCAGAGGAGTTACATGACTACCACACGTCGCGTCTACTTGACTGGCTCCCCAGTGTGCAAGCACTCCATTACTTCGCATCAGAGACAAATACCACCATAATCGATAGGCAAGGTCCTATTTATCTATTATCCTGGTTGAACCCATTCATAAAACAAAAACATTTGCAATCTCCATGGCTGCCGTGCAACCTGTGCACAATTTAATGCCCTGTCGCTTTTAAGAACAAGTTGAAGAACATCCTTCCGTCACGCTCATTTCATACTTCTCCAAAAATTAACGTATATGGCCAACTTCCTCTGTCAAACACGTGGGTTGGAACATAAATAGTGGCAACTATTTATTCACAACCGATACAAAAGGGTTACATGTTTGCACGTTTTACTGTCCTTCAAAGTAGTCACCGGCTCTGTGTAGAACACGTTGCCAGCGACGTAGAAGGCGTAATATACCGTTAGCAGAGCTTCTTCTGTGGATGGTGCGAATGGAGCGGTCTACTGCCTGTCGAATCTCTAGAACAGTTCTGAAGCGAATGCCACGAAGTGGTTCCTTCATCTCCGGAATCAAATCAGAGTCACAAGGACTTAAGTCCGGGGAGCATGGTGGATGGTACAGGACTTCCCAGTCCCATCGACCGAACAGAGCAGCCACAGCTTGCGCTGTATGCACCCGCACACTGTCGTGCAAAATGAGATGGGTGGGTTGCGCAGAAAGTGTCACCGCTTCTTTCGCGAAGTTGGTTGCAGGTGATGGTGACTGATTTGATTCCGAAGATGAAAGAAACACTTCGTGGCATTCGCTTCAGAACTGTTCCAGAGATTCGACAGGCATTAGGCCGCTCCATTCGCACCATCAAAAGAAGAAGCTCTGCTAACGGTATACTACGCCTTCCACATCGCTGACAACTGGTTCTCCACAACGCTGGTGACTACTTTGAAGGACAGTAGCAGGTGCAAACATGTAACTCTTTTGTATCGGTTGTGAATAAATAGGTGCCACTATTTAAGTTCCAACCCTCGTAGTATATCCAATGCTCCTATCTTCCTTTCTCTTTCCCTTTCTCTACGATTCATGCCACATCCTTTCCCGTTTTTCATTAACTGGGTGTTGTCACGTTCCTCTTTCCCTCCCTCCTCCACCCCTTCCTCTCACATCCAATGCTGCTAGCACCGAATTCTAATTATTGTTGCACTTGCTTTTTGGACGCGCCGCTGTTGTGAACGCATTCCCCATACACAAACCAAGTACGTCACGAGCTGACCCCAGAAGGAATGCCAGTGGCGGTAACGAGACACTCCAAATCCAGAGTAGGCTTCATTGCTACACATGGGCGTAAATTAGCAGACTGGCCGGGACAGCTTCCTTAGCCTGTTGCTATGAGCAGGTGGGCCCATGTGGTACGCCTTCCGCACCTCTGGTGGCGAGCTTCACTGCTGGACTGCGATGCCTCCGAGCCGCTATCGGTATCATTCGCTGACGGGTATGTTAAATTTATCACGTCTTTTTTTAATCCGTAAAACGTTAACACAAACCCCGTTTACAGACTCTGGGGGCTCATTGACATCGTCCGTGTCTTCTTATGCTAATGGCTTCATTGGGTGCAATATCGAGAGCGTGAGGTCAGCACACAGCTCTCTCGGTGTGAGTTTTGTGACCTGCAGCCGCTACTGCTCGGTCGAGTAAACTTCTCAGTTGGCAACATGAGCCTGAGTGCACTCGTTTCCAGTCCTTTCCCAAAGGAAAAATGCCTAGCAATACCGGGATTCGAACCCGGACCTCGGCATGGCACTCAACCGCGCTGACTACTCGGGTATGGAGGGGTACTTTTATCTGTACAACTGTAATTTTTAATTTCTAAATTTAGTATCACAAGTTTAGTTTGATTTTTTTCAACCTTCAGTTTACTGATTGGTTCGATGCGACCCGCCACGAATTCCTCTCCTGTGTCAACCTCCTCATCTCTGAGTAGCAATTCCAACCTACGTCCTTACTTACTTGCTCGATGTATTCCGATCTCTGTCTTTCTCTACAGTTTTTACCCTCTGCAGCTCCCTCTAGTACCATGGAAGTCATTCAGGAATGCCTTAACAGCTATCCTACCATCCCGTCCCTTTCTCTTATCAGTGCTTTTCATATCTTCCTTTCCTCGCCAATTATATAGAGAATCTCCTCATTCCTTACCTTATCAATCAACCTAATTTTCAACATTCTTCTGTAGGCCCTCATCTCAAACGCGTTGATTCTCTTCTATTCAGGTTTTCCCACAGTCTGTGTTGCTGTGCTCAAAACGTACATTGTCAGAAATCTCTTCCAAAATTAATTCCTATGTTTGAAACTAGTAGATTTCCCTTGGACGGGAATGCCCTTTTCGCTGCTGCTAGTCTGCTTTTTATGTCCTCCATTCTCTATCCGTAGTACGTAATTTTGCTGCCTAGGTAGCAGAATTCTTTAACTTTATCTACTTTGTGATCACCAATGCTGATGTTAAGTCTCTTGCTGTTCTCATTTTCGCTACTTCTCATTACTTTCTTTCTTTCTTCGACTTACACTCAATCTATCTTCTGCGTTCATTACATTGTTCATTCCATTCAGAAGATCCTGTAATTCTCCTTCACTTTCAGTATGATAGCAATGTGGTCAGCGAATCTTATCATTGGTATCCTTTCACCTTGAACTTCAATTCCACTCTTATTTTGGTCACCACTTCTTCAATGTATAGATTCAACAGTAGGGGCGAAATACTACATAACTAAGGCGTTTCATTCTTTGTCTTCCTCTCTTGTTGTTCTTTCTTGCCACTTGTACATATATATTACCCACATTTCTCCGTAGCTGACCTCCATTTTTCTCATAATTTCGAACATAATACATCTAATATAAAATATGTAGAATGCCTGGTTGCATGCAGGAGAGGGCCTGGTGGCCGAAGTCTTGATACGTGAAATAAATCATTAAATAAAAAATGAATGGAACATATCTCCGAACTATGTGTCTCAAAATAATGCAATTTTGCAAATACATTCAGTGGTATACATGGATAACGCCTGTAAGATGTGTTGCGAATAGATTTTAGCAACGAAGTAGAAATACATTAAAACGCCATGACACATGCAGACAAACGAGTGGTTCCTGAAGAGGGGCAGTAGCCTTTTCAGTAGTTCCAGGGGCAACAGTCTAGATCATTGGCTGAACTGACTTTGTAACATCAACCAAATCGGCTTCGCTCTGCTGGTACCGCAAACGGCTGAAACTACAGCCGTAATTTTTTCCCAAGGCCGTGCATCGCTACTGTATGGTTAAATTATGGTATCCTCTAGGATAAAATATTCCGGAGGTAAAATGGTCCCACATTCGGATCTCTGGGTGGGGACTACTCAGGAAGACGTCGTTTGTGTTCTACGTGTCGGAACTTGGAATGTCAGATCCCTTAATCGGCAGGTGGGCTAGAAAATTTAAAAAGGTAAATGGATAGGTTAAAGTTAGATATACTGGGATTAGTTAAGTTCGGTGGCAGGAAAAACAGGATTTCTGGTCAGGTGAATGCAGGGTAACAAATATAAAATCAAATAGGGGTAATACGGGAGAAGGTTTGATAATGAATAAAAAAAATACGAACGCGGATTAGCTACTCCGAAAAGCATAGTGAACGCATTATTGTAGGCATGATAGACACGAAGTAGTAAAAGTCTATATGCCAATTAGCTTGGGGGAAAAGGAATGAAAGAGGAAGCTGCCTGGTAGAATTTTACACAGGACATAATTTAATTATAGCTAACACTTGGTTTAAGAATCGTGAAAGGAGGCTGTATACATATGTAGAATAACATGTAGACACCAGAAGATTTCAGATTGCTTATATAATGGTTAGAGATTTAGAAACCAGATTTTAAATTGTAAGACTTTTCCAGGGGCAGATGTGGACTCTGACCACAATTTATTGGTTATGAACTCTAGATTAAAACTGAAGAAACTGCAAAAAGGTAGGTATTTGAGGAGATGGGACCTGGATAAGCTGGAACAACCAGAGATTGCTGAGGGAGCATTAGGGAACGATTAACAAGAACAGGTGAAAGGAACACAGCAGAAGAAGAATTGGTAGCTCTGAGAGATGAAATACTGAAGGCAGCAAATGATGAAGTAGGTAAAAAGACGAGGGCCAGTAGAAATCCTTGAGGAACAGAAGAGAGATAGAATTTAATTGATGAAAGGAGAAAACATAAAAATGTAGTAAATGAAGCAGGCAAAAGGGAATACGTACAAAAATGAGATCGACAAGAATGCAGAGTGGCTATGCAGGAATGGCTAGAGGACAAAAGTAAGGACGTAGAAGCATATATCACCAAGGGTAAGGTCGATGCCCCCTACAGGAAAATTTAAGAGAACTTTGAAGAGAAGGGAACCACCTGTATGAATCCAAAGAGCTCACATGGAAAACCAGTCCTAGGCAAACAAGGGAAAGCAGAAAGGTGGAAGGAGTAGACAGAGGGTCTACACAAGGAAAATGTACTTGAGGGCAATATTATGGAAATGGAAGAGGATGATGATGAGAAGATGAGATGAAGATGAGAAGGAATATATGATACTGCGTGAAGAATTTGACAGAGCTCTGGAAGACCTAACTTCTAAACAAGATTCCGGGAATAGACAACATTCCGACAGAACTGCTGAACCTTGGGAGAGCCAGCCCTGACAAAACTCTTCCGTCTGGTGAGCAAGCTGCATGAGACAGGTGAAACACCATCAGACTTCAAGAAGAATATAATAATACCAATCAAAAAGAAAGCAGGAGCTGACATGTGTAATAATCACGGAAGTATCTGTTTAATAAGTTATGGCTGCAAAATACTGACATCAATTCTGTACAGACGAACGGCAAAACCGGTAGAAGTCGACTCGGGGAAGATCATTTTGGATTCCGGAGAAATGTAGGAACACGCGAGGCAATACTAACCCTACGACTCTTCATAGAAGAAATGTCAAGGAAAGGCAAACCAACGTTTATAACATTTGTAGACTCAGAGAAAATTTTTGACAATGTTGACTGTAATACTCTCTTACAAATTCTAAAGGTGGCAGGGGTAAAATACAGGGAGCGAAATGCTATTTACAGTCGAGGGGTAGGAAAGGGATCCAATGGTTGAGATAGAAGAAAGGAGTAAGACAGAGCTGTAGGCTATCCCTGATGTTATTCAATCTGTGTATTGAGAAAGCAGTAAAGGAAACAAAAGAAAAAATTGGAGTAGGAATTTAAGTCCAGGAAGAGTAAATAAAAACAGATTTCCCGCTGACATTGTAATTTTGTCAGAAGCAACAAAGGACTGGGAAGAGCAGCTGAACGGAATGAACAGTCTCTTGAAAGGAGGATATAAGATAAACGTCAACAAAAGCAAAACGAGAATAATGGAATGTAGTCGAATTAAATCGGGTGACGCTGAGAGAATTAGGTTAGCAAATGAGACACGTAAAGAAGATGAGTTTTGCTATTTGGACAGTAAAATAACTGATAACGGTCGAAGTAGAGAACATAAAATGTAGATTGGCAAAAGCAAGAAAAGCGTTTCTGAAGAAGGGAAATTCGTTAACATCAAGTATAAATTTAAGTTCAAAATAGTTCAAATGGCTGTGAGCACTATGGGACTTAACATCTGAGGTCATCAGTCAGCTAGAACTTAGAACTACTTAAACCTAACTAACCTAAGGACATCACACACATCCATGCCCGAGGCAGGATTCGAACCTGTGACCGTAGCAGTCGCGCGGTCGTGGAATGAAGCGCCTAGAACCGCTTGGCCACCAGCGGCCGGCTCGACATAAGTGTCGGAAGTCTTTTCTGAAAGTATTTCTATGGAGTGCAGTCATGTATGGAAGTGAAATAAGGATGATAAACAGTTTAGACAATAACAGAATAGAAGCTTTTGAAGTGTGGTGCTACAGAAGAATGCTGAAGATTAGATGGGTAGATAACGTAACTGATGAGGAGGTACAAAGTAGAATTGGGGAGAAGAGGAATTTTCGACACGACTAGAAGAAATGTGTTGGTAGGGCACATTCTAAGGCACTGAGGAATCACCAATTTAGTACTGGAACAAAACGTGTAGGGTAAAAATTATAGAGGAGGACCAAGAGATGAATGTACTAAGCAGATTCAGAAGGATGTGGGTTGCAGTAATTACTCAGATATGATGAGGCTTGCACGAGATAGTCCCATGGAAAGCTGCATCAAACCAGTCTTTGGACTGAAGCCCACAACAACAACATTATTTTGTGGATGGTGTCAGGGAGAAAAAGCTTTTAGAAGGTTTGAAGTTATGCGTAAAGTTTGTCTGAAGTCTCTAAAAAATCTCATTCTTCAATACTGGATGTATACGGTCTGGTGTATTTGCACGTAGTGAATTATGCTATGTTAAGGCATGTACACAGTTTCCAGCGCTGATACTTTACTTGTTTTAATGTTTTTATTTTTGTCTGATTACATCTTTTAATGAGTAAATTGTGACAGTATTTTAAACTTTTATGTTCGCTCAGTAATTTTATGAAACACTAAAAAACAGTCGTATTGGTACACTGTCGCTCGCCGGGTACAGTAGGGCTGCGAGCGAAAAGGAATAACGGTTCTGGGACATTGCTCCGTTGTGTGAACCGTATATAGAGATTTGAGTTGGGCAAGGCATGTGCTCGGATGGCCGAACCGGTTAAGTCGACCGCTCGAACAAAGCGGGAAATCCGAGTTCGAATCCGTTCCGGCACATATTTTCATGTGGACAGACGTCCTTTCGTCTTGTGGTGTTGCAGTTCTTGTTATGTCCGTGCTTGCTACGAAAATAGGAATTCCTCGTGCCTATACACGTCCTTTCTTCGCCCATTGTGTGAAGAACCTCCCCGTTCCTTATCCTATCAGTCTACCTGCTTATTTGAATGCCTCAATGCAGTCAAATTCGGAAATGCATTTCGTCAAGTACAAGAAATCAAACTTTCGTTGCTCCTGAAAGCTGTTAGATAGGCAACCTCAACTGGCACAGTGCATCTTATACCGTTTTAGCAGTGTAGTAATGGAGATCGCAGACTTGTGAGACAGCCAAGTGCCAGAAGTGACGATGCGTTGAGCCAGACACTCGTGCCTGGGCGACGACATGTCTACCGGACTGTGTCAGACGACCGTAGAGCTGTCACCATGTCGCAATATGCCGCTCTGCTGACAGCAACAAACAGATCGTTAATGAAGTTGCGATAGTGCAATGCCCGGAGAAGCTTACAGGCTGTGCAAACCACAGGCTGGCCTCCACAAGGCCATAGACCGACGGCTCGTCACCGTCGAAGAACAGGCTGTCCAGCACGACTCACAATCCGTCCTCACAGCTGTACTTTCCCCAGTAGCTCTCTTCTTCTTTTCAAACTTAACAGAAGAATTTCTGTAAAGGTATTTTGCGGGACAAACACTACCGGAAAAAAAGGATAACGCGGAGAAATGGATTAGCAACACTTTTTTTTTCTACTGGTTCGTTGCGAGCTCCCACACGTTCCCCTCCTGTGCGAAGCTCTTCATCTCATACTAGAACTTGCACCCTCGGTCCTAAATAATTTGTTGGGAGTAATCTTATCTCTGTCTTCTCCCACAGTTCTAACCTCAGCGCAACGATTAGTACAATGGACTCGTATTCGGGAGGTCGGCGGTTCAAACCCATCTACAGCCATCCTGATTTCCCTAAATCGCTTAAGACAAATGCCGGGATGATTCATTCGAAAGGGCGCAGTCGTTTTTCTCCTCTGTCCTTCCGTAATCCGAGACTGTGCTCCGTCTCTAATGACTTCGATGTCGACGGGACGTCAAACACCGATCTCTTCCTCCTCCTCCCTCCAGTTCTGACTCTCAACAGCTCCTTCCAGTATCATTTAAGCTACACTGCCGGAAAAAAATAGCACATCCTTTTAGAATTTTCCAGTTGACTCAAGATTTATTGTTGCAGCAGCGCATGTGCATGACGTGAAATGATTACATTTAGACATCAATGGCACAAGCGGTTCTGAGGTACCAGGTATTACCCACGCCGGAACACTTATATTGGTGCTTGGTGTAGTCCCAATGGGAGGCAGTATAGCTGCTACCTCTGGCATCTGGTCGACCGTACGCACAGCAAATACTGTCTTGGGATCCGTTACGCCACGCCTGTTCGACCTGTGCACGTAGTTTTGTCAGAGTTGTTGGCTGACGAGTCACCTGAGTCACTTCTCGTCCCAACATATCCCACGCTTAATGCCACTTCCTCGGACGAGAAGTGAAAATCAAAAATTAGCTCCAAAATTCCCAAATATTTCCCCAAAACAAGTTCCAAATTCCAGTTAACACTATTATTTGGATATTAACCAGTAATTGAATCAGGAATCTAATACTTAGTAATTTATTAACATACGAAAGAAAGATAGGATTCCAGTAAAATCAAATTCAAAATTCAAAATCATAGTAAATCGCAAAATCATTATAATTAAAATTCGCAAAGTAGAGCAAACGTTCCCAAAGAATACTCCGTGTGAGTACTCTGAGATTCGCGAGTAATGGCTAAGGATAAATCAATCCATTGTCACTACGTTACGAGACTTAGCCAAAGCAGATCATACTTTCGAATGCTCCTATATTTAGGCGCAATTAGATTGCTTTTTCAGAATTGATTATTGCGATCTACTATGACACAGCGAAACGATACTTTGACTTCAAATATTACGTTATTTAGAATTCTGATAGAGGACTTGCATATATTGGACAGAAGTGACTTTCAATTAGATAACCTGAAGTTGCCGGCCGCGGTGGTCTAACGGTTCAGGCGCTCAGTCCGGAACCGCGGAACTGCTACGGTCGCAGGTTCGAATCCTGCCTCGGGCATGGATGTGTGTGATGTCCTTAGGTTAGTTAGGTTTAAGTAGTTCTAAGTTCTAGGGGACTGATGACCTCAGCTGTTAAGTCCCATAGTGCTCAGAGCCATTTGAACCATTTTTTTAACCTGAAGTTAACACTATTTAGGAAGTGAACACAGATAGACAATTTCATTGGTAATAACTATTCGACAATGGAACTTGGCGATAGTCACGAAGCATGTAATTTACAATTCCCCCCAACACCTGGGAAAGCTTCTCCCTCACGGCTCTGTTAGGAAGTGTCTAATATTGTCTATTAAACCACCGTATCGTGTCAATTCATACATTTATCACTCAACTTTTGAAATATTATTTATAGAGATAACATGCTGCGATATTATTTGACTGAAGCGTTCGGCGCTTATATAGAAACTTCTTAACGTTAGAAATTAATAACACTGTTACGACTGATTATAGATTTGAGATTACAACCAGTCTATAGGCAATTTGGAGCCGCTGGAACTAATTTGAACTTATCATTAATATTTAAATATCAACTGATAAACCATCGATTATAAACGATTTAATTGCGACATTTGGTGAAGTAAATATCTCGCGCAAGTCGCGAGTTCAGCTCATCAATTTTTTTTATTTTTTTTATTATTTTTTTATTTTTTTTTTGTAACGTCGATACCGATACACAAGGAATAACAATCTCATTGCTCTACCGCTGAGTGTTAGACAAGACCGATGATTTGAAGAACGTTACAACGCGTGCTAGACTGGAGATAAGACCGGAAATAGTGGTAGCCAGGGAAGTTGCTGCACATCTCGCAGAATACGTCGAGTTTCATGGGCAGTGTGTGGTTGAGAATTACCCTGTTGGGACAACATATCACCTTCCTGTTGCAAGAACGGTAAAACAAGAGGACTAAGAACATTCTGCTCAAACCGAGCCCTGGTTAGCGTCCCCTCCACAAATACCAAAAGTGAACGAGAGTTATAGCTTATCACACCCAGGACCATAAGGCTGGGATGGGACCGTCCGAGGCCTTATGGTCCGGTGTGTGGTAAGCTACAACTCTCGTTCACCTTTGGCATTCTACGAGACAGAGTTCACCAGTCTACGTAATACGCATAAATGACCATCACTTGCTTGCAAGCAGAATTTACTTTCACTGCTGAGGAGCACATTGAGCCATTCCATCTTCCAAGTGATTCTCCGACGACACCAGTCGGACCATGAACATTGATGCCTGTGGCTTGTTCGAATACGGGTTGGTTGGTTGGTTGGGGGAAGACACCAAACAGCGAGGTTATCGGTCTCATAAGATTAGGGAAGGATGGGGAAGGAAGTCGGCCGTGCCCTTTCAAAGGAAGCATCTCAGCATTTGCCTGGAGCGATTTAGGGAAATCACGGAAAACCTAAATCATGACGGCCGGACGCGGGATTGAACCGTCGTCCTTCCGAATGCGAGTCCAGTGTGCTAACCACTGCGCGTTCGAAGACGGGCTAGAGGTCTGCATGCTCATAGTCCCACTGTTAAATACTGGTTCGCAACAGTTCGTGTTGACACATCTGGGCTCATGAGCCTAGTTATCTGTGCTGGGTAGCCGTACTATCTGCCACTGCCAAACAATATGACGATCCTGGCTGGCGTCTGTGCTACGTGGCATTTCTCTGAAAGAACAATCACCCCATTCGGAAGGCCACAATTTGGCCCCTTTAAAATTCGTTCGGCCAGCTGTAGGAAGCATGAGTGTGTCTCCGTGGCATGGTTGCCTGCTTGCTATACATGTTTGCACCACACTGATCCTTCTGGCTGTGAGCTTCCCTATAAAAGATAGACAATGATTGCGCTCCGGTAGCTATGCCGCCATGTTATCTGTTGATGGTCGACAATGATACGATTGTCAGCATATCAGTTATTCCCCAAATGGCATATGCCGTCATCGGATCAAAATCGACGTCATCTTTCGGGGTGGGCTATTTTTTTTTTTTTTTTTTTCAAGCAGTGTATTTCCTCATGTATAAACACAAGTGCTTCCTTCACCAATTCTACCGAGAAGCGACTCATGCCTTATATCAATCAAGTGAATTCTCAACATCCTTCTAGACCACCACATCTCCAATTCCTGGATTCTCTTGTTTTCTGTCATCCCACAGTCCACGTGAAATTCATCTGACAATCTGAAAACCGTCTGACTTCTGAATTCCTATTATAGATTCCGATCTAGGATGGGCATGGCTACCCTACTTTTGAACGTGGACTTATTTATGCATATTAATTTTTAGGAATGTGAGCTTAACTAATCTGAAATTCTTATGACTGTCTGTAGATTACACTGCGTAAAAAGAATAATTAAGAAAAATACTCAGAATCGCTAACTGTTAAGTAATTGAAATGTGGCCTATTATTTTTAAAAATTGCACCCCGATAGCTGAGTGGTCAGCGAGACTGTCTGCCACGTCAAGGGGCCCGGGTTCGATTCCCGTCTGGGTCACAAATTTTTGTCCGCCTAGGGACTGGGTGTTGTGTTGTCCTCATTATCATTTCACCATCCCTAAACGCTCATGCAGTGGACCTCTCTGATGGGAATTCCCCCATGACAAGACCACCTGCAAGACAGAACACAAAGTTTAAAAAAAAAATTTAAAAGGCCTCTGTTGAGTTTACGTAAAATTTCATTAATTGAAAACTGTTCCTAATATACTGTCAGATTTTTCATTCACGCCCTATAACAAATTCTTACCTTGCAAAAGATAACTTGACTCTGGCTGGCTCCACTGCAAGAAAGATTAGTTGAAATAAATGACTGCAAGGCAGCTTGCCTTCTTATTCTCGTTTCCTTTAAAGTGCTGATTTAGCAAATTAGTATTTGATTCTCTTTTCAGAATTATTAATTACCGTTCACGCAAGCAGGATGACAGTGGGCATTCGTGTACAGCATGTGCTGACATCAGTCTTATCTGTGGTGTCATATTACAGGTCTAGGATAACGTCTTTGATCCGTAATCAAAACGTCCTGTCTCGGGGTCGAACCCTGCAGCTGTTTTAATTTTGGATAAAAATCATGATGATTGGCTGCCGAAGGCTTCCGGCATAAGAAGTCACCCTCATTCAGTCAACGGCATGGTCAAAAATGGCAGAGGAGCGAAGAGATGTTCAGTGTACTCTCTTGCCCTTGCGGCGGAAAACTGCTCCTAAAAGCAAAGACGCAAGAATCAGGAATGATCAACGGCATGAGAATGCAAAGGTCGATGGAAAACATTGCATTAAAGATATACAATGTGTATCCACAGGACTGTAATGATCTCTACATTGGCAAAAGATAACGAAACAATCCCTCATTATGATCTGATGGAGGGGACTGCCAAGGGGGAGGCGGCCATGAGAAAAAGACTGAATAACCAACGAAAGGAAAACGTTCTACCAGTCGGCGCGTAGACTGTCAGAAACTTGAACGTACTACGGAAGCTAGAAAACCTAAAAACGAAATTGCTAAGGCCCAATCCAACCATAGTAGGGTCAGTGAAATGAAATGGAAAGAAAACAAGGATATCTGGACATACTAAAATATGATAATATCAATAGGAGCATAAAATGGCATAACGAGGATAGGATTCGTTATGGATAGTAAAGTAGGGCAGAGGATGAGTTACTGTGAACAGTTCGGTGATAGGATTGTTCTTACCAGAATTGATAGCAAACCAACACTGACAACTATAGTTCTGGTATACATGCCGACATCGCAAGCAGAAGTTGAGGAGACAGACAAAGTACATATGAGTATGTTGAAAGGGTAATCCACTACGTAATGGGAGATGAAAATCTAACAGTAATGGGGGGATTGGAATGCAGTTGTAGGGGAAAGAGTATAAAAATGGTTATGGGATATAAGCTCCCTTCTTCTTGGAGATTACACGGGTTAATTAATGATGGGAATTAGTGAAGTTCGATGGCAGGAGGAACAAGACTTCTGGTCAGGTCACTACAGGGTTATAAACACAAAACCAAATAGAGGTAATGCAGGAGTAGGTTTAATAATGAATAGGAAAATAGCAATGCAGGTAAGCTACTACAAAACATAGTGAACACATTATTGTGGCCAAGATAGATAAGAAGCAAACGCCTACTACAGTAGCACAAGTTTATATGCCAACTAGCTCTGCAGATGACGAAGAAATTAAAGAAATGTATGATGAAATAAAAGAAATTATTCAGATAGTGAAGGGTGACTAAAATTTAATAGTCATGGGGCAGATGTGGACTCCCACCACATCTATTGGTTATGAACTGTAGATTAAAACTGAAAAAACTGCAAAAAGGTGGGAATTTAAGGAGATGGGACCTGGATACACTGACTAAACCAGAGGTTGTACAGCGTTTCAGGGAGGGCATAAGGGAGCAATTGACAGGAATGGGGGAAAGAAATACAGTAGAAAAAGAATGGGTAGCTTTGAGGGATGAAGTAGTGAAGGCAGCAGAGGATCAAGTAGGTAAAAAGACGAGGGCTAGTAGAAATCAATGGGTAACAGAGGAAATATTGAATTTAATTGATGAAAGGAGAAAGTATAAAAATGCAGTAAATGAAGCAGGCAAAAAGGAATACAAACATTTCAAAAATGAGATCGTCAGGAAGTGCAAAATGGCTAAGCAGGCATGGCTAGAGGACAAATGTAAGGATGTAGAGGTTTATCTCACTAGGAGTAAGATAGATACTGTCTGCAGGAAAATTAAAGAGACCTTTGGAGAAAGGAGAACCACTTGCATGAATATCAAGATCTTTGATAGAAACTCAGTTCTAAGCAAAGAAGGGAAAGAAGTAAGGTGGAAGGAGTATATAGAGGGTCTATACAAGGGCAATGTCCTTGAGGACAATATTATGGAAATGGAAGAGGATACAGATGAAGATGAAATGGGAGATACGATACTGCGTGAAGAGTTTGACAGAGCACTGAAAGACCTGAGTCGAAACAAGGCCCCTGGAGTAGACAACATTCCATTAGAACTACTGACATCCATGGGAGAGCCAGTCCTGACAAAACTCTACCAGCTAGTGAGCAAGACGTATGAGACAGGTGAAATACCCTCAGACTTCAAGAAGAATATAATAATTCCAATCCCAAAGAAAGCAGGTGTTCACAAATGTGAAAATTACTGAACTATCAGTTTAATAAGTCACAGCTGGAAAATACTAACGCGCATTCTTTACAGACAAATAGAAAAACTAGTAGAAACCAACCTCGGGGAAGATCTGTTTGGATTCCGTAGAAATGTTGGAACACGTGAGGCAATTCTGACCCTACGACTTATCTTAGAAGCTAGATTAAGGAAAGGCACACCTACGTTTCTAGCATTTCTAGACTTAGAGAAAGCTTTTGACAATGTTGACTGGAATACTCTCTTTCAAATTCTGAAGGTGGCAGGGGTAAAATACAGGGATCGAAAGGCTATTTACAATTTGTACAGAAACCAGATGGCCGTTATAAGAGTAGAGGGACATGAAAGGGAAGCAGTCGTTGGGAAGGGAGTGAGACAGGGTTTTAGTCTCTACCCGATGTTATTCAATATGTATATTGAGCAAGCAGTGAAAGAAACAAAAGAAAAATTCGGAGTAGGTATTAAAATCCATGGAGAAGAAATAAAAACTTTGAGGTTCGGCGATGACTTTGTAATTCTGTCAGAGACAGCAAAGGACTTGGAAGAGCAGTTGAACGGGATGGATAGTGTCTTGAAAAGAGGATATAAGATGAACATCAACAAAAGCAAAACAAGGATAATGGAATGTAGCCCAATGAAGTCGGGTGGTGCTGAGGGAACTAGATTAGGAAATGAGACACTTAAAGTAGTAAATGAGTTGTGCTATTTGGGGAGCAAAATAACTGATGACGGTTGATGTAGAGAGGATATAAAATGTAGACTGACAATGGCAGGGAAAGCGTTTCTGAAGAAGAGAAATTTGTTAACATTGAGTATAGATTTAACTGTCAGCAAGTCATTTCTGAAAGTATTTGTATGGAGTGTAGCCATGTATGGAAGTGAAACGTGGACGATAAATAGTTTGGACAAGAAGAGAATATAAGCTTTTGAAATGTGGTGCTGCAGAAGAATGCTGAAGATTAGATGGGTAGATCACATAAATAATGAGGAAGTATTGAATAGGATTGGGGAGAAGAGATGTTTGTGGCACAACTTGACTAGAAGAAGGGTTCGGATGGTAGGACATGTTCTGAGGCATCAAGGGATCGCCAATTTAGTATTGGAGGGCAGCATGGAGGGTAAAAATCGTAGAGGGAGACCAAGAGATGATACACTAAGCAGATTCAGAAGGATGTAGTTTGCAGTAGGTACTGGGAGATGAAGAAGCTTGCACAGGATAGAGTAACATGGAGAGCTGCATCAAACCAGTCTCGGGACTGAAGACCACAACAATTCAACAATTAATGGTTATTATGTTACAATCCTCTTGTTGCAGTTGACCGTGTATATCGAGACTTCGTTCATTGTTAAATGCAATGGTGTGGTACTAGCTGATGGAGACGCATTAAGAACTGGTAAAATTTGATTTATTTCCTTCATCACAGTGCACAAACATAAACACACTATTATTCAAACTGTGTGCCACTACTATTAAACGTAGAGATAATTCCTTCGCTACGCAACCGCCTTTGGCTCACGCAGTCTACACCTTCCACAGCCTCTCAACAACTGCTTCTACTTGCGACCTCTGCGCCACTGGGCATTGTCGCCCTCCAAAGAACAATCACTTACAAATACTACACACCAGTACCCTCACAGGGACAATATGGACCTGGTAGCAGAAGAAATGAGAAAGGAGAGAAGCTAACTGAGTTCAGCAATAAATATTAGTAATATCGAATACTAAGCTCAAGAATCGCAGGAGGAGAAGGTATACTAGGAACGGCAGGGAAATACGGTAAGATTTACGTTACATTACATCATGGTCAAGCAGAGATTGCGAAATTAGATACTAGATTGTAAGGCGTACCCAGGAGCAGATACAGACTCAGATTACAATTCAGTAGTGATGAAGAGTAGGCTGAAGTTCAAAAGACTAGTCAGAAAGAATCGATACGTAAAGGAAGTGAGGTGCGAAATTACTAAGAAATGAAGATACGTTTGAAGTTCTCCAAGGCTATAGACATTGCGATGATGAATAGCTCAGTAGATAGCAAAGTTGAAGAGGAATGGACATCTCGAAACAGGTCAATCACAGAAGTTGGAAAGAAAACCGTAAGTATAAGGAAGCCTAATCGCAAGAAATCATGAATAACACACAAAACACTTCAGCTGATCGACGAAAGGAAGTACAAAAATTTTGGGGGGAATTCAGGAGTACAGAAATACAAGTCACTTAGGAACGAAATAAGTAGAAAGTGCAGGGGAGTTAAGGCAAAATGGCTGCTCGAAAAATGTGAAAACGTCGAAAAAGAAATGTTTGTCGGAAGGACGTGTCCAGTATATAGGGAGGTCAAAACAACCTTCAGTGAAATTAAAGGCTGGAGTGATAACATTAAGAGTTCAATGGGAATTCCACTGTTAAATTCAGAGGAGAGAGCGGATAGGTGGAAAGAATATACTGAATGCCTCTGTCAGGGGGAGAACTTATCTGAGGAATTGATAGAAGAAGAAATAGGACTCCACTGGGAAGAGTTAGGGGACTCTGTAATAGACTTACAATTTAAAAAGCTTTGGAAGCAGAAGGGACACATAACATTCTACTGGCATTTCTTATATCATTGGTGGACTTGACAATAAAACGACTACTCACGTTGGTGTGTCGAATGTATGAGACTGGCGATATACCATCAGACTATCGGAAAAACACCATCCGCACTATTCCGAAGTCAGCAAGAATTTGCAAGTGCAAGACTTGTCGCATAATCAGTTTCACAGCTCATCCAGCTAGGTTGCTGGCACGGATAATATACAGAAGAATGGAAAAGAAAACTGAGGATCTGTTAGGTGAAGATCATTCTGGCTTTAGGAAAGGTAAAGGCACCAGAGAGGTAGTTCTGACGTTGCGGTTGATAGTGGAAGCAGGATTGAAGAAAATAAAAGAGACGTTCATTGGATTTGTCGACCTGAAAAATGTGTTAGACAACGTAAGATGATGCAAGATGTTCGAAATTCTGAGAAAAATAGGGGTAAGCGATAAGGAAAGGCGGGTAACATACTATATGTACAAGAACCAAGAGGGAACAAACACACTGGATGGTCAAAACGAGGTGCTAGGATTAGAAAGGATGTAAGACAGGGATGAAGTCTTTCGCCTTTACTGTTCAATTTAAACTTTGAAGAAGCAGTGATAGAAATGAAATAAATGTTAAAGCGTGGGATTAAAATTGAGGGTGGAATAATATCAATGATAAGATTCGCTGATGACATTGCCATCCTCAGTGAAAGTTAAGAACTGCAGGATGTGTTGAATGGAATGAATAGTGGAATGAGTACAGAACATGGGCTGAGAGTAAATCGAAGAAAGATCAAGATACGAAGAAGTAGTAAAAATGAGAAAGCGAGAAACTTTACATTACAGTTGGGGGTCACGAAGTAGATGAAGTTAAGTAATTCTTCTAACTAGGAAGCAAAATAATCTGACAGCGGAGCAAGGAGGACAAAAAAAAAACAGCCTAGGACTGGCGAAATGAGTATACCTGGCCAAGAGAGGCCTAGTAGTATAAACAAAGGTCTTAAGGTGAGGGATAAATTTCTGAGAGCATAGCTTTGTATAGTAGTCAGACTGTGGGAAATCCAGAACAAAAGGGAATCGAAGCCTTTGAGATGTGGTGCTACGGATTAATGTTCAAACTTAAGTGGACAGGTAGGATTAAGAATGAGGAGCCGGTCGGTTTGGCCAAGCGGACGCTTCAGTCTGGAACCGCGCGATCCTTACGGTAGCAGGTTCGAATCCTGCCTCGGCATGGATGTGTGTGATGTCCTTAGGTTACTTAGGTTTAAGTAGTTCTAAGTTCTAGGGGACTGATGACCTGAGATGTTAAGTCCCATAGTGCTCAGAGCCATTTGAAACATTTGAAGAATGAGGAGGTTCTCCCGAATCCGCAA
The DNA here is from genome assembly GCF_023897955.1 of Schistocerca gregaria. Lineage (NCBI taxonomy): Eukaryota > Metazoa > Arthropoda > Insecta > Orthoptera > Acrididae > Schistocerca > Schistocerca gregaria. The sequence continues at coordinate 176,739,125 of NC_064925.1, read as the reverse complement.
GGATAGGAACATATTGAAAACACTAACAAGAAGAAGGGACAGGCTGACAGAACATCTATTAAGGCATCAGCTGATAGCTTCCATGGTATTATATGCAGCTGTTGACGTTAAAAACGGTAGAGGAAGATAGAGAGTGGAATACAACCAGAACTGATTGAGGACATAAGATGCAATTGCTACTCTGAGATGAAAAGGTAGCATACTAGAGGAATTCAAACCGATGACTCAAAAAAGAAGGTATTTAATTAAATTTACGGCCTTTAGATTATACTGTTTTTGTTTTGAGTAACCAATCTTCTGACTAAAAAAAATACAGCCGAGACAATTTCGCATATTTTATTTCACTAAGAGCAGCATCAGCACTTCGTTATCTCCATTGTTACTCCAGGAATCAAGAGATCCTGCCATGTGCCAAGGTCAAGAGGAGTGGAGGGGAGAGGAGGGCCGTCTCGCTCCTCCCTCCACTTCTGCAAATATTGCATGAAACACACCCACGCACCCCTACGCCGCTGCTCTGAGACTATGCTTACATTACTGACTTTCAAAAATTTGTTTCAACAAACATTCGTTTAAGGTTAAACAAAGATTTAAATTTGGTAGGAGGAATACATATCGGAGCAGATCTTACTGTCTGGGAGTGGAGTTGGTTGAGTTGCGTTTGAGATAGTATATTGTGTGTTTGCAGTTGTAGAGACGGAAGAATGTATTTGTGAAGGCACGGCAGCATACTAGGGATGACGATCAGAAGCAATACAATGGGTTTATTGCAGCCTAGTTCGTGGATAGTATAGGAGATATGGAGGAGGTTTCGATGTGGGTGAGGAGGGGTGGGAATTTGCACATTGGTAACTTTGATTTGAAGCTACGAATCATTCACCATGGAATATTTATCTATAAATAAAATAATAAACCAACATTTACTTACAAAAAGAAATTAAGAAATAGGAATTCATATATATATATATATATATATATATATATATATATATATATATATATATATATATATATATATATATACTAACAGAGATATAAACCCTGTCACTTCTGAAAACGAGTTCAGCCCCTTAACTACCACATCACTTCGATCAAAAGACCAGAGTAGTGGAAGTGGGTGAATGTGCGTCGACAAACGGGCATTTAGTGATAGACACGAACACGAACGCAGAAAGGAATCAGTTTGGTCTTGCTGAAAATACCGAGTATTTCAGGAGTCACCTGAGACGATTTATGGAAAGCTCAGGGAGATAACTCATGATGGGGATTTGATACCCGACACATAGACAGCTTGTAAACCATTGCGATACCTCCGTGTGTTCCCATTTCGGACAGGTGCCTGTCTTAATTCATTCATTTCCCTTCAACACAAATGAGAGAGGATAAAATAAATCTATTTTCGAAGCAAGAGACAAATCTATACAAAAACTACCTAATTTAGATGCTGACAAGTACCACTGACTGGTAGAATTTCCATAATTGTGAGAATTTCGTGTGGCCTTGTGTAAGTCTTTCAGTTCGATTTTGAGTCTCATGTGTCCCTAATGTACACCAGCTATCCAGCCAGAGAAAGAAACCCTACAGCTTAACGTGCAACCCGAAACACAAGTCATTTCTGACGAAACTGCACACCAAGGAGATGTGAAAGTTAAGTTAAAAGCCAGCTGAAAAAGAAAAAAACGACGCTTCGACCAGGATTCATTACTGCGACTTTCAGATTTACTGGCAGGCGCTTCACTGCTTCACCACCAGGCCACACCAGAACTTGAGTAAAAATATTTTCTTTGTTAACCTTGCGGCAGGAGCACTGAAGATTATCATGCCAGCGGACGCGTGCGGCACTATACCATGTAACTTACAATTTTTTTAATTTTCTAGTAGAATTTACAGAAGAGAGTTTGAGCTACAAGTAACCACAGATTTTAGTGCTATATAGGCCTTCATTAAAGCTAGTCTTAGAAAAATGTATAGTGAAGATAAGCGGAAATATTGTATAGTCATAATAAGGAACAAGACGTCCAATTAAGAAAAAATATCATGAACATGTATCAAGAATCACACTTTGTTTCTCCGGAGAAGCTAGGCAGTTATTACAAGTCACAATGTTGTGGCTGTGCGCAAACAAATATTTTGCAACTGTTGCAAGTCAAAGTAGTTTTGTTATTTTTTTCACCACCACAAGGATAGCACCTTCCGCGTCTAACACTCTCTTAGTTCCTTATGTGGACTGATCGATAGGGTGACAGAAATCCTTGGATGTCCCTTTGGTAAAGTGTTGTGCCCTTCCTTTCGACTGGATGTCCATAACAAACAAGGCCAGGTTTGTGAGGTACGTTCTTCTTCTGAACCTTTTATCTGAATTATTTGCCAATAACAGCGCTTGTTAATTAATTCCAGATATGCAGATACCGGGAAAAAACAAGGTTAAGGGCAATCTTCTTGTTGTCTTCTGAGTGGAGTTGTATGTACACATGTAATCAACAGTATCTACGCCAACTTTGGTTGCATTGTAATCCAGATTTACAACAGACTTTCCTGTAGAAGTGTCTATTTGATCTGTTTCATGCACTGACGACAGAAAAAGCACCGACTTGTTTCATTTAGTTTGGCACGAAACAAGGCGGAAGTCATCTTGAAACCCGAAAAGACAGTTTACAGTTTCTCGCGACCTGTTCGGCAAAAATTCCGGAGGAATTTCGTTCAGTGTCCCTATGAAGGCTAGCCCATTTTGTAGAAGATCTTGTACTAAAGGATAACTGCTGTAATAATTGTCCGTAGTTACATTCCTGATTCCTGTGAGTGCCCTTGATTGGCTCAAGGTTAATTTTCTGTAGTCTCTGTCCCTCGCATCTGTTCACAGATGATCTCTTGCTATTTATATGTCTATTGGTGTTCGCAAGAACACAATCAATTATCTCAGTATCAAAAAATTTGAGAAAACTTCCAATTTCAGTTTTAGTTTCTGTAGCATTGCGTTTCGGGCCTGGTAAGAGCTTGATTATATTATGTTTTGTTGTACCCGGCATCACTAACACATTATTTATCCATCAAGTTTCCTGGTCCTTACCAATACAGAAATGGCTCTCCTCACTTGATAATTAATTTACTTAATTCCCGCCACCGTACGATTGTTCAGATTCACTGGAATTATCTGCAGCCTTGATTATTTCTGTCATCATCGCTGTCAAAGAAATTTCCTCTTCGTCAGATGATTCCAGAAGAATTTCGTCTGGCGTCAATCCTTGTCTTTGCACGAACTTCAAGGCAATAGGAAAAGTATAATACTAACCTTCAGTAACTAAAAAACTCATTCTCGTAAAGTGTTTTTGTAAAATATAACTTCTGATCTTCAAAACATTCAGCTGAGATTACGCCACATTTCCTTAAATCACCGGGCGCGTGCCGCTTCAGTGTAGTTGTCCACTTCACAGATCAGTCACGGCTATTATGAAGGGTCTTGTAATGTGACAACAGTGTAACTTGTCGCCCGAGAATGTCGTCGAAACATATCTAGTGCCATTGTTGAGTGCTTGGCGCGCCAACTTAATTACGGAATGAAAACTGAATTGGGGGTACTGTATGTCGCCACGAACTCGCCGCAGGATTACAATAATAGGTGGAAGGTTTCACTGTTCTCCGAGTTATTGGTCGTCCATTGTTCTTTTTTCAGTCGGTACACAAAACAGAAGAGAAAAGATTTAAGTTTGGAATTTAACACAAAGCTTTGGTGCGCAACTCGTAGCTAATAAACTATGGACCACTATCTCTCCTCTCGCTACTAGTGAAACTGTGAGAAGAAAATTTCTTTCACAAACATCCTAGAACTCGATCACGAAGACATAAATGTATATACAGTAATTTAGTCTTAGGAATCACGTGTGAAATATGAAAAAGATGGAAGCTAAAAGGTGAAAGTACACCTGGCAAAGAGCTACAGCAGTTCATGAAAATTCCCTTAAAACGTATTCTCTTGTTGTTGTTGTGGTCTTGAGTCCAGAGACTGGTTTGATGCACCTCTCCATGCTACTCTATCCTGTGCAGGGTTCTTCATCTCCTAGTACCTACTGCAACCTACATCCTTCTGAATCTGCTTAGTGTATCCATCTCTTGGTCTCCCTCTACGATTTTTACCCTCCACGCTGTCCTCCAATGCTAAATTTGTGATCCCTTGATGCCTCAGAACATGTCCTACCAACCGGTCTCTTCTTCTTGTCAAGTTATGCCGCAAACTTCTCTTCTCCCCAATCCTATTCAATACCTCCTCATTAGTTACGTGATCTACCCATCTAATCTTCAACGTTCTTCTGTAGCACCACATTTCGAAAGCTTCCATTCTCTTCTTGTCCAAACTATTTATCGTCCACGTTTCACTTCCATACATGGCTACACTCCATACAAATACTTTCAGAAAAGGCTTCCGGACACTTAAATCTATACTCGATGTTAACAAATTTCTCTTCTTCAGAAACGCTTTCCTTGCCATTGCCAGTCTACAGTTTATATCCTCTCTACTTTGAGCATCATCAGTTATTTTGCTCACCAAATAGCAAAACCCATTTACTACTTTAAGCGTCTCATTTCCTAATCTAATTCCCGAAGCAGCACACGATGTAATTCGACTATATTCCATTATTCTCGTTTTGCTTTTGTTGATGTTCATCTGTGGTTCATGGTGTGGGTTTTTGTAGTCATGTCCTAGTTCATGAACCACGGGCAACGTATGAGTGGCCAAGTAAGTTGTTCCGACAGTCTGGATACCAGTTACTTTGGAATAAGGCAGGGCATCTCGGACATATTTTGAGTTGTGGTCACCTTTGTGCTCATACGGCAAAGACTACCAAATCCACCGGTTAGCCCCTCAACCGTTAGGGGTAATACCCAATGGGACTCAGGGCAAGTAAGGCTAGCAACCTGCTTCCCTGGTACTTTAAATATGATGCTGGCAACAATCAGAGCAAAATGCCTCGGACCTTTGGAGGTGACGGAGTCCCACCTCTAACTGACAAACCAGGGACTCCTCAGATACGACTTGGCAAACAAATGGTAATGAGATGGGGAGCTATTAATATCAATGGGGGCTACTCTGGGAAGAAGGTAGAGCTGGCAGAGGCTGCAAGTAAGATGGGGCTTGACGTTTTAGCTGTTAGCGACATTCGGGTAAGGGGTGAGAAAGAAGAGGAAGTGGGAGAATACAAGGTCTACCTGTCAGGAGTCAAAGCAGGAATAGCACAATGGGGTGTAGGGCTTTACATCAGGAAAGAAATGGAACCCAGCGTAGTTGCAATAAGGTATGTAAACGAACGACTGATGTGGATAGATTTGACAGTGTCTAGCAAGAAAATTAGGATTGTGTCAGTATATTCGCATTGTGAAGGAACAGATCAAGATAAGATGTATAGTTTTTATGAGGCACTCAGTGATGTAGTTGTTACAGTAAAGGACAAGGACAGTGTCCTGCTCATGGGATGATTTTAACGCCAGGATTGGAAATCGAACAGAAGGGTATGAAAAAGTTATGGGTAAATTTGGAGAGGATATGGAGGCCAACAGGAACGGGAAACAACTCTTGGATTTCTGTGCCAGTATGGGCTTAGTAATCACAAACTCCTTTTTTAAACATAAGAACATTCACCGGTATACTTTTGAAGGCAGGGGAACCAGATCTGTCATTGACTATATAATAACAGATCAGGAATTCAGGAAGGCTATGAGGGACACATGTGTATTCAGGGGATTCTTTGATGACACTGATCATTATTTAATCTGCAGTGACATTGGGATTGTGAGTCCGAAAGTGCAGGTGGTCAGGTCCATATGTAGGAGCATAAGAGTGGAGAAACTTCAGGATAAAGAAATCAGGCACAAGTACATAACAGCGATCTCAGAAACGTACCAGTTAGTTGAATGTAGTCAATTACAGTCATTGGAAAAGGAATGGACAAGGTACAGGGACACAGTACTAGAAGTGGCTAAAGAATGTCTTGGAACAGTAGTGTGTAAAAGCAGGAAGAAGCAAACAGCTTGGTGGAATGACACAGTCAAGGCAGCCTGTAAAAGGAAAAAGAAGGCGTGTCAAAAATGGCTACATACTAGGACTCAGGTAGACAGAGAAAGTTATGTTGAAGAAAGAAACAAAGCCAAACAGATAATTGCAGCATCCAAGAAGAAATCTTGTGAAGACTTTGGAAACAGGTTGGAGACGATGGGTCAAGCTGCTGGAAAACCACTCTGGAGTGTAATTAGCAGTCTTCGAAAGGGAGGTAAGAAGGAAATGACAAGTATTTTGGACAGGTCAGGAAAACTGCTGGTGAATCCTGTGGATGTCTTGGGCAGATGGAGGGAATATTTTGAAGGGTTGCTCAATGTAGGTGAAAATACGATTAGTAATGTTTCAGATTTCAAGGTAGAATGGGATAGGATCACATTTGAGGAAGTGGAGAAAATGGTCAATAGATTGCAGTACAATAAAGCAGCTGGGTTGGATGAAATTAAGTCGGAACTCATCAAATACAGTGGAATGTCAGGTCTTAAATGGCTACACAGGATAATGGAAATGGACTGGGAGTCAGGACAGGTTCCATCAGACTGGACAAAAGCAGTAATCACATCAATCTTTAAACATGGAAACAGAAAAGATTGTAACAACTACAGAGGTATCTCTTTAATCAGCGTTGTGGGTAAAATCTTCTCAGGTATTGTTGACAGGAAAGTGCGAGTATTAGTCGAGGACCAATTGGATGAAAATCAGTGTGGGTTTAGGCCTCTTAGAGGTTCTCAGGACCAGATCTTTAGCTTACGACAAATAATGGAGAAGTGTTATGAGTGGAACAGGGAACTGTATCTATGCTTTATAGATCTAGAAAAGGCACATGACCCGGTTCCTAGGAGGAAGTTATTGTCTGTTCTACGAGATTATGGAATAGGAGGCAAACTTTTGCAAGCAATTAAAGGTCTTTACATGGATAGTCAGGCAGCAGTTAGAGTTGACGGTAAATTGAGTTCATGGTTCAGAGTAGTTTCAGGGGTAAGACAAGGCTGCAACCTGTCTCCACTGTTGTTCATATTATTTATGGATCATATGTCGAAAACAATAGACTGGTTGGGTAAGATTAAGATATGTGAACACAAAATAAGCAGTCTTGCATATGCGGATGACTTAGTTGTGATGGCAGATTTGATTGAAAGTTTGCAAAGTAATATTTCAGAGCTAGATCAGAAATGTAAGGACTATGGTATGAAGATTAGCATCTCCAAAACGAAAGTAATGTCAGTGGGAAAGAAATATAAACGGATTGAGTGCCAAATAGGAGGAACAAAGTTAGAATAGGTGGACGGTTTCAAGTACTTAGGATGCATATTCTCACAGGATGGCAAGATAGTGAAAGAACTGGAAGCTAATGCAGTGAGCGCTCAGCTAGGCTCTACTCTCTTCTGCAAGAAGCTAGTCAGTGCCAAGACTAAGTTATCTGTGCACCGTTCAATCTTTCGACCAACTTTGTTGTATGAGTGCGAAAGCTGGGTGGATTCAGGTTACCTTATCAACAAGGTTGAGGTTACGGATATGAAAGTAGCTAGGATGATTGCAGGTTCTAGTAGATGGGAACAATGGCAGGAGGGTGTCCACAATGAGGAAATCAAAGAAAAACTGAGAATGAACTCTGTAGATATAGCAGTCAGGGCGAACAGACTTAGATGGTGGGTTCATGTTACACGCTTGGGAGAAGCAAGATTACGCAAGAGACTCATGGGTTCAGCAGTAGAGGGTAGGAGGAGTCGGGGCAGACCAAGGAGAAGGTACCTGGATTCGGTTAAGAATGATTTTGAAGTAATAGGTTTAACATCAGAAGAGGCACCAAAGTTAGCACTGAATAGGGGATCGTGGAGGAATTTCGTAAGGGGGCTATGCTCCAGACTGAATGCTGAAAGGCATAATCAGTCTTAAATGATGATGATGATGATGATGTTCATCTTATATCCTCCTTTCAAGACACGGTCCATTCCGTTCAGCTGCTCTTGCAGGTCCTTTGCTGTCTCTGCCAGAATTACATTGTCATCGGCGAACCTCAAAGTTTTCATTTCTTCTCCATGGATTTTAATACCTACTCCGAATTTTTCTTTTGTTTCTTTTGCTGCTTGCTCAATATACAGATTGAATAACATCTGGAATAGACTACAAGCCTGTCTCACTCTCTTCCCAACCACTGCTTCCCTTTCGTGCCTCTCTACTCTTATAACTGCAATCTGGTTTCTGTACAAATTGTAAATAGCCTTTCGGTCCCTGTATTTTACCCCTGACACCTTCAGAATTTGAAAGAGAGTATTTCAGTGAACATTGTCAAAAGCTTTCTCTAAGTCTACAAATGCTAGAAACGTTGGTTTGTCTTTCCTTAATCTATTTCCTAAGATAAGTCGTAGGGTCAGTATTGTTTCACGTGTTGCAGTATTTCAACGGAAACCAAACTGATCTTCCCCGAGGTCGGCTTCTACCAGTTTTTCCATTCGTCTGTACAGAATTCGTATTAGTATTTTGCAGCTGTGACTTATTAAACTGATAGTTCAGTAATTTTCACATCTGTGAACACCTGCTTTCTTTGGGATTGGAATTATTATATTCCTCTTCAAGTCTCTTTTAAATGAAATATGATGTTAATCAAAATGTTAGATTATGACACACACAATGCTCTTTTCTGAAAGACAGAAGACGATCTGCAGTTTGTAACACATCACCTGGATGAAATATTACGTGGCAGCTACTTTTGGGTTCACTAATCCGCAAAGAGGTGCACTTTCGAAGACACTGGCTTTATTTTTGATGTATCGTTGGTATAGGTGGCTAGTAAAGACACTCAAACATCTACGAAAGAATATTAATAAGTTTATTTACACTGTGTATGTTTAATAACTGAGACATACATAACATTGTATAACTGTAGGTTCTTCTGTGTTGGTGAGTTGTATACAAAGAAGGCAACGTTCACAATACTAACAAACTAACGTGAATGCTGATACTCTCATATAAGTCCCTGAGTATGAGGAATGCTTAGTAGCGTCCTGTTATCTCAATGTACAGTATTATCCTCACTGTTTTCTTCGGTACTAATGGTGATAAGTCTGTAGATGCTTTTGAGTCTGGGTGACGAAACTATGAGTGTGGCTGCTTAAAAAGACACACCTACCAATCAGAGTCGCGGGCGGTGTGGTTAAGTCAGCGGCCTCTGGTGGCGTGTGTAAGGTAGCGAGCGATGGAAGAGAGACATTGCCCCGCGGAGCGCTGGCGGGAGGCTCAAAATTGCCCGCTGTGTCTCTCGTAGCTGTGAGACACGCGCGGCGCGCTTGGTGCCGTCGTCGGAGATCCCGTCGATTCCGCAATTTTGGTTACTGTTTCGTTTCCATTTCACAGTAAAATTATCATTTTATTCCCTGTCCCACTTGGATCTTAACACGCGTTCTCAGGTATGTAGTGGGAGTGAAACTTTTTTGAGCAGTAAATTAAGTAAATAACAGTTCGCAGAAGGGAGTGTAACTCGTCTTCTTCTCGTCTATAACGAAATCGTCGCTGAGTGGGCGTTGAACCCTGACATTCCTCCTTACTTCCTTTAGTCATTCTTCCCATACCCCATTCACGAATGTAACAAGAAGTAACTTTAATCCACAGTTAAATAAAACCAATCTTTACTACACTCCTCATACGCAGATAACAGTTAAATTAAAATTCTGAATATAGTTATATCATAATATTACACTTATCAGCTAGTAACACAATTTCGAGCGATACGTCAGGGTGTATACGACCCGCGACAACCGGGAGATCCGGGAAAAACCCGGGAACTTTTTCATCCGGGAGAAAATCGGGATAAACCCGGGAATTTTTCGGAATTCCGGGAATATGGTTCAAATGGCTCTGAGCACTATGGGACTTAACATCTGTGATCATCAGTCCCCTAGAATTTAGAACTACTTAAACCTAACTAACCTAAGGAGATCACACACATCCATGCCCGAGGCAGGATTCGAACCTGCGACCGTAGCGGTCACGCGGTTCCATACTGAAGCGCCTAGAACCGCACGGCCACACTGGCCGGCAATTCCGGGAATATTTCATTGGTTTAGTTTTAAGTTAAATTTTTGTGATTTTGACGGGTAAGAATCAATACTCTAACAAAGTATATTATTGTATCCCGCTTCTGCACTATAATACTGCAGCAACAAAACATGAAGGGAAGAAAAAAATACGAAAATAAAACTTAAGTCGCAAAAGAAATACGCCTTATACAACAGTAAAACACGGTGCTCATACAAGCGTTTGCCAACTGCAAAGTGTGTCAAAGGCTTTGGGAAGTCTATGCAATGCTTCCTAACAACAAATTGTCTCCGATGAGCGTGACGTCACAACTGTTTACTTTAGATTCGTTTGAGCAGTTGCGGGCCGGCCCTTGTGCATGTGCAGTTGAGTCGCATATGAGAAGTACCTTCTCCCGCTTCTGGCTACAGACATGTGGTTGGGCGCCACTATCTAATGTTGCCCCGGTTCGGAGATATCGGAGATCCGGGGCTGATTCACAGAGCAGTCTGAGTTCTGGTGGGGAGTCTCCACGTGACCCGTGTTTACGTTTAGCGATTTTGCTGTTTCCTCTTCATTTACTGCTTTCACATTAAAAGAAAGAAAACGGATATCTATGGCCGTGAGCTATCAAAGAAATTAAAAAACGTTCGCATAATTACGGAAGGCTAAAATATGTTATTATTTTCAGGTTTTATCACCAACTTTCTGATAGTCAGGCATTAATCGCCTTGCACAGCAAAGAAGTTATTTTTGTCGGTTTGCTAAAGAAATTTGGCTTTTGTTAATCTTTTCCGCTGGGGCAGTCAATTTATTTGAAACTAAGTGTTCAATTCCATACTATGGGCTAGTTTCAACCATTCGCTGCATTTCAAAAGTGCATGTTTTCATCTTCTAGCACGTATGGCATTGTGCCATAATAAAGAACCAAACATGAGATAATACAGTACCGGTACTCAAGAAAATTTACATCCGGATCTGGACATACGAATGTGCACTTTAAGACGAATTTCGCATTGCAGTATGGTTCACGAAATTCCATTGTTCTTGGAGTATCCTCTGATGTCTTGTTTCTATTATGACACAGTGTAAGATCTTTTAATGTTTTACACCTACGAACATAAGGGCTTCCTGCATCATCGTAGCTGCGCAAGCGCGGGGACGCCTGTTTCTAGCGCTCTCTGGCAACTACTGAACCGAACCTATTTCTAACAGGTCACGAGAAAATGGTTGTTTGAAAAGCGTGACTTTCAAAGTAAATTTCCTTTTATGCAAGATGAATTATGTGCGAGAATGTACGACGAATTTCTTAAATCACAGAGCATTTGACCCTCATTTAAAAATCAAGCCATTGAGGACGTACATTTAGAAAAATTTCGAGCCCAGAAGATCAGACATTTATATCTTTATCAAAAATTTTACTGGCACATTTGTATGATGTACCTTAAAGTGTAATGCGCGCAAAAAAATCAACATTATATGTGAAAGCTTAGCTTCTCTTGCAGCTTATTAATCTCCGAGACCAATATTGTATGTTAATGCTTTGCTTTTCTTGTAGTAACGCTGTATATGTTAATTTAAACCATTAACTTTACCTATTTGTGTGTACGCGCTACTTAAAGATGATATTGCTATTGGCTGACTACGTCATGTATCCTACGCTAGAAGATCCGCTGTCATCGGCTGGCGAGATCACGTGACGAGCTATGACTGGCTACAAAAGCGCATTGCAAACTTGATTTCAATGCTTTGGAAAGTAACATGCAGCGTTTGGTGGAATTTAAATTTACACTTTCGTAATACGAAAATATGCAGCGTACATGTTGCTGCACATCAGAAATCTTTCCAAAACGTGTTTTTTACTATAACCATTCAAAGGATTGATAAGTTTTACAGTTCCGAGGAAAAGTATACTGTCACTTATCAGGGAAAAAGTGTATTTTCACCGGGGAGAAAGTGTAATTTTAACCGGGAAATCCGGGAAAAATCCGGGAATTTTTGTTTCCTTGTCCGCGTATACACCCTGTAAGTGTTTTTAATATTGGTGAATACAGCACTTGTAGTATTCCTCAATAGAAAAGCACGGACACCACGGAATGTCAAAACAGAGTTACGGCACTGAACGTGGGTCTGGTAGCTGTCAAGGATGTATTACGCGTCTCCGCCCAACCTAACGTCACCACGCTGCAAGCTCCTCAGCGTGTGGCAATCTTTTACAGCAGCTCTTAAGCGTAGATCCACTAGCTAGAAGATAAACTGAGGGAATACTCTCGGCTTTACCTCATAATTACCAAGACATTTAACGAGTATAAATCTTCGAGATTGCTTCACAGAGTGCGAATACGTTAGTGTTTATGACTTTCCAGCATTCCATTCTTATTACAACTTCATCGTAGTGCTATCTCACTTATTTCTGTAAATGCATACCTGTCACTTTTACGATATTTCCAAATTATTGACGTGTAGACCACGGTTTGTGACATACACTGAAAGAATTACTTGTGTACAATGATATATGCAGCGGAGATGTGATTTCGTAGACTCTCATAACATCAACAAAACTGTCATTGCGTTTCGAGTCCACAATGATCTCAAGAGTTTGTACGCAGTGTCATTACATACTGTTTGTTGGAAATAAAACAATATATTACACTACAAACACCACTTCAGACAACAACAACATTTGTATATCGTTGACATTGTAGAAGATACAAGCACAAAATTATTTCACTTTGTAGAGAAACTATACTGTTCCACATTATTGCAATCCCTGTCAACACGCAGTTGCATGACCATCTTGACAAACGTGGTGATATCTAGAATACCTCTAGACTAACTAAAATCTGTGCCAGATCTCTAATCCGGATATTTGGTTTTTGGCGATCAGTTTTCTCTAGGCTTTCATTGTCACCCCGACTATGTGACGTCTGTCACTTCTGCTACGGCGCGGTTCACCATTCTTTGGACTGTGCCTCAACATTCTCGAACTCATTCTTTCACATGTGAGGGAGAAGATTTTCCTCCTTCAGTAGCAAATCCACGACGATAATCTCCATTGATATGTACAGTTTTCTGAACTGCTGAAAGCTCTGTAAAAGCTATATGCTCTCCTTACTCTAGCAATTCTAAAATTCTATTTTATTTTCTGCTGGAACCCAAGTTCCTTCGAGAGGGCCATTCCTTTATTCATTGACTTCCGTGGATTCCATCAAGTAGAAGAGCCTTTGAACATGTGGAACAGATGTAGACATACATCAACAAAAAGGAAGCAACTCCTCGAAACTTCATCAATGTACTGTATTAGCAATAAAATGAGTCGCCACCAGGAGACAACATACTAGTACCATACAGCACCCTCAGTTCAGCTAGGAATAGAGTCCGTATGTTTGTCCAAGTATGTGTAGTCCATCCGAAACCGCTCATTGGTGACTAGATACCACAAAGCTACCACACTGCTGACATGTTCTCTGCTGCATTTTACCTACTGTTCTATATAGTCCCAAACAGTTCCTGTAGGATTAAGATAGGGGCTCCAAACTTAGTGTCCAGTCACTTATGGACAGGAAAGGAACTGAAATTGAGAGTAGCAAAGCAAAACCAGAAATGGTAGATCTGTTTTCAAATGATCGTTTACAAAAGAAAACAGAAGAGTTTTGCCCCAATTTAGTTCTCGTATCATTTCTAAGGTGGCACACTACACTTTACCTCACATGGCAAGGGTAAAATACAGGGGGCGAAAGGCTATTTATAATTTGTACAGAAACCAGATGGCAGTTATAAGAGTCGAGGGGCACGAAAGGAAAGCAGTGGTTGGGAAGGGAGTGAGACAGGGTTGTAGCCTCTCCCCTCTGTTATTCAATCTGTATATTGAGCAAACAGTAAAGGAACCATGGAGAAGGAATAAAAACTTTGAGGTTCGCCGAGGACATTGTAATTCTGTCAGAGACAGCAAAGGACTTGGAAGAGCAGTTGAACGGAATGGACAGTGTCTTGAAAGGAGGGTATAAGATGAACATCAACAAAAGCAAAACGAGGATAATGGAATGTAGTCGAACTAAGTCGGATGATGCTGAGGGAATAAGATTAGGAAATGAGAACTTAAAGTAGTAAAGGAGTTTTGCTCTTTGTGGAGCAAAATAACTGATGATGGTCGAAGTAGAGAGGATATAAAATGTAGACTGGCAATGGCAATGAAAGCGTTTCTGAAGAAGAGAAATTTGTTAACATCTAGTATAGATTTAAATGTCAGGAAGTCGTTCCTGAAAGTATTTGTATGGGGTGTAGCCATGTATGCAAGTGAAACATGGACACTAAATAGTTTGGACAAGAAGAGAATAGAAGCTTTCGAAATGTGGTGCTACAGAAGAATGTTGAAGATTAGGTGGGTAGATCACGTAAATAATGAGGAGGCATTGATTAGGATTGGGGAGAAGAGAAGTTTGTGGCAGAACTTGACTAGAAGAAGGGATCGGTTCGTAGGACATGTCCAGAGGCATCAAGGGATCACAAATTTAGCATTGGAGGGCAGTGTGGAGGGTAAAAATCATAGAGGGAGAATAAGAGATGAATATACTAAGCAGATTCAGAGGGATGTAGGCTGCAGTAGTTACTGGGAGATCAAGCAGCTTGCATAGGATAGATCAGCTTATTTGGAAAAATATGTTTGTATGGGGTATCAGATGAAATTTGTGACTGAACTGAGGAGTTCTAGCCGGCCGCGGTGGTCTCGCGGTTCTAGGCGCGCAGTCCGGAGCCGTGCGACTGCTACGGTCGCAGGTTCGAATCCTGCCTCGAGCATGGATGTGTGTAATGTCCTTAGGTTAGTTAGGTTTAAGTAGTTCTAAGTTCTAGGGGACTAATGACCACAGCAGTTGAGTCCCATAGTGCTCAGAGCCATTTGAACCATTTGAGGAGTTCTTGGTACGGAAGACGCAGCATGTTATCTGGAATGGAGGGTCGTCGACGGATGTTGAAATAACTTCGGGTGTACTCCTGGGATCCCTTCCTGATCATATTGTATATTAATGACCTTGAAAATATTATTAATTGTAACCTCAAAGTTTTCGCAGATGGTGGAGTTATCTGTAATGAATCACAATCTGAATGAAGCTGTACAAACATTTAGTCAGATTTCAAAGTGTTCCAAAGAATGGCAACTTGCTTTTAATTTTCAGAAATGTAAAACTGTGCACGTCACAAAACTAAAAAACATAGTAATATGTAATATCAGTGAGTCATAGCTGCAGTCGGTAAACTCAACGAATATTTTGATGTAACACTTAATAGGGACATGAAATGGGAAGATCACACAGGTTCAGTCGTGGCTAAAGCAGGTACCAGACTTCGGTTTATTGATAAAATACTAAGGATATGCAATCAGACTGCAAAAGAGATTGTTTAAAAATCACTCGTGCGACACGTCCTAGTATATTGCCCAAGTGTGTGAGAACTGTACCGAATGGCAGCAGTAGCAGATACTGAACGTATACAGAGAAAGGGCAGCACGAATGGTTAAAGGTCTGTTTGACCCACGGTAGAGTAACACAGAGATGTTGAAACAACTGGATGGCAGACCCTTGAACCTAGACGGAGGCTGTCCCGAGAAAGTCTACTAACAAAGTTTCAAGAACTGCGGATCGTGAGGACGAGATCAGATTAACTCCTCATGTTCGGGGTTTACAATAATGTAGAATTTTTGAAGGACATCAAACACTCTCCTGCTTTGATGGGGTCCAGCTCCGTCTTGCATGAACCACATCTTGTCGAAATCAGGGTTGCTTTGGATAACGTGAATGAAATCATCTCCCAAAACCTTCACGTACCGTTCGGTAGTCACTGTGTTATTAAGGAATATCGCACCGATTATTCCGTGATTGGACATTGTACACCACATTGTCATCCGTTGAGAGTAAAGAGAATTCTCGATTGCGAAATGCGGATTCTCAGTCCTCTGCGCCAACTTCGGTTACTGACGAACCCATCTAAATGAAAGTGAGCTTCAGCGCTCAACCAAACCATGCCTGCTCATACTAATACGCATCATGGCCCGCAGCCAGCCGTGCAGTTTGAAGGTCCTAACGCATACCGTTCAGAAGTTGTGACGATTTTATTTCATATAGTTCAATAATTGTCATCATGTACGTATCATCGTCAAAAATAAGCCATTTCACTATAGAAATACAGTAACATCAGATGAGGGAAGCTCTCTAAATCGTAAAATTATGCAAACTATGTGTAACGTAACCATTGCTAATCTTCTTCACATAAATCGCTACAAGTCAGGGTTCTAACAAACTATTTTGGATCACGCCAAGTGATAAATTACTTTCCTAAAAATAAATGAGTAATTGTTAAAGTGAAGTTGATGCATATTTATGTTTGTTATTTCAATAGAGTTTATTCTGAATAACCTATAAAGTGCATTTTGTTACTTAGCCTCTTTAGCATGATAACCTCACAATTTCTCTTGGGTCCCTAACCGATTATCATTGCCAAAGCGTGACACTCTTCTACGGTCCCCGTCGGTTAAAATGTTCTTACGACCATAGGTCACACCAGTTTTTCAAGACAAGTTGTATTGCCCGTACAGTTACACCAACAAACGGGACAGCTTTACACACAGTCGAAAAACAACAACTCTTTTCTGTCGTTCTTTCTCTTCTCCATTTCAATCCATGACAACTTGTCGTGCGGTCCAACTCTAAATGAACACGTTCTATAACAAATTTGTGAAGATCTGATGATGACAGCAGACTCTGTCGAAACCGGTTGTTTGAAAATGCAGAAATATTTATGTGATCTTGGCTTTAGAAAAATTTTACACACTACAAAAAATGGTTCAAATGGCTCTGAGCACTATGGGCCTTAACTTCTGAGGTCATCATTCGACTAGAACTTAGAACTACTTAAACCTAACTAACCTAAGGACATCACACATATCCATGCCCGAGGCAGGATTCGAACCTGCGACCATATACACACTACACTTTACCGTCACGACTTAGGAGAATGGTGGAGGGACAGGAGATCACCCGTCGCTCCAGAGCAACGACTGTACACTTTGCAGTAGGGGGTGACTAATTTCTTGTTCTGCAAGTTTATAATTGCACTGCTTAATGCCATTAGTGATTAGTGATTACGTCAGCTAGCTGTAACTTAATAAATTAAAAAGTAGACGCTGTGTTGAGAAAAGCTGTTGCTTCCTCAGTAAAATACACTTCACGTGATCCTGAAAACATTGCCAATGTAGATCTCCCATTAAAGAGATTGTGTTCTGGAAGGAGGGGGGGGGGGGGGGAGGGATAGGAGGACGCTTTGTTCTCATTTTGCATCATGAGGCTGGAGTTGACTTATGAAGGTACTGTTTTACGGAACCAATCCATCTCTTCCCACCATTCCCCTGACCAAGCCATATTTGCAGTTATACACTAATGACATTAACGTGACCACCTGTCATTTTCCAGCGCGGAACCCTGTGAGATGTGCAGGAAGAGAGTGAATGCGTTCTAGAAGGTACCAACATGGATATGGAGCCATGATGACTCCAGTGCCATGGTCTGCTTGGTTGAGGGTACATGGCGCTTCCAGCCCGATGGAGGTGTTCCATCATATTCTCGACTGAGGTCAAATCCAGAGAGTTTGGTGGCCAGGGGAGTACGGTAAACTCATCCTGGTGCTCTTTGAACGACGCACGTACACTGTGATCTTCATGATACATTGTGCTGCCCTGCTGATAGATACCATCGAGTTGAGGAGAAACAAACTGCGTGTAGGTGTAGACTTGCCATCTGTGAGTGTTCATTGCACGTTGACGCCGAACAGAGGTGACGGTTACATTAATGTGACTGAACCATGTATATTACTAGTGTATAGTGGTGTGCAAGCCGTGAGACAGGTGCGTGATACGTTCTGAGCAAGTGGAGACACAGAATACTTTGCGGCATATCCAGTGCTCTGTCTCCCTCCCTCTCTCTCTCTCTCTCTCACTCTCTCTCTCTCTCCCTCTCTCTCTCTCTCTCTCTCTCTCTCTCTCTCTCTCTCTCTCTCTGTCCCATGCCACAAGCTCCAGCCGTTGCCTAGCTTCGTAACAGACAACGCTAGAATAAGTGCCACATTGGAGAATTGATCCGCTTTTGAAACTCCCTATGCTCAAACAACTATCGCTATTGCTTCTGAGCGTGTCTCCTTAATTCCAACCGTAGTAAACACTACATTGAGTACCGTGAGTAACCACAGAAATTTATTCGGGGGAAGGAGGGTGCAAAGCTTAAGTTGCCGTTTTTGATGTAAATGAGTTGCTTAGTTTCATAATGTGTAGATCACTGTAACTAAATTTTATAGGCGACACAACTGATGATTATCACACTCACTTCCGTCACGAATAAAACTCTGTGTTGTTCTTGTGGAGGCCTGTAGTGACAAAGTACCTCCACCATACGAAAACCACGTTCTTTTAAGCGCACGCTACATTCATATGTAGCAGAATGGCGCTCTCAGCTGCGGTGTCACGCGGTACTCGCCGTCTTGTTGTTGTGTGTCACACCACCATCTGATACCTTACGTGCAAAAAACTATAATCGCTGCTGTGAGTCTCAATGGTGGCTTCTATAGTGACATTTCAGGTCACTCTGCTCAGCCATTTGTATGTTTACCATAGAAATAAATTAAAACATTAGAAGCTTTATCACAGGCTAGGAGGTGGAGGTGTCATTAGCATAGCTGAACTGGGCACCGCCCCCCCCCCCCTACAACAAACCATTGGTCACATAAAACATGTGGATGACTCAGGCGTACGAGTAAGGAACCTGGCTTTCAAGGGCATAGCATGGGTTGACCTTATGCTCAACAGCCAGCAACTTTGTCGTCTTCACACTGAAAGTGTTGGCAATGGTCTATCCTGTGCAGGTTTGTTTATCTATGCGTAAGTATTTCAATCATTGTTTTCAAGTCTTAGTCTCCCACTACAGCATTTCACAGTCACGTATCAAGGCTAAGGCCAACCATCGCATCTAGCTCATATAAAGAAAGAGCATTTTATAATTCAACTAGCTGACAAACCCAGCATTTTGCCAATTTTCTATTAGAAACTAAAACAAAAAATGAACTGTCTTCGTAGTATAATATCGAAAAAGTTTCATTTTCACGTTTTCTTGAAAACGCCTTTGAAATTATGAGACAGTCGTACAAAGAAATGTGCATAATGTACAAATTTATGAGAACAGTAACTGGGACAGTTTCTGCTCGCTGAGCCAATTTCTTCACGTGTCTACAACGCGTTTTTGTATACGTCTGTATGGCATCGCTCTCTTCACTGATCAGCCAAAATATTATGACCATCAACCTAATATTGATACGAAACAGTACAGGCGATAGCAGCGTCACCTGGCGAGGAATGACTACAAGCCAGACACACGCACGGTGGATGTAGTATCAGTGAGTGTGCTGTTAGTGTGTAGGATTATGATGGCGCCCCATCTATCATCTGAGTCTGACAGAGGGCAGATTGTTGTGGCCTGGAGGCTCAGCACGAGAATTTCGGACACGAATTGTCGTGGCAGTACGATGTGGTGAATGTCTTGAACATGTGGCAAAACCAAAATGAGACCACGTCCAAATGTTTTGGGATTGGGCGGCTACTCCTCATGACAGACATTGTAAGCTGGACAGGTTGGTAAAACAGGACAGACAGCGAACTCTGGTAGAAAAAACATCAAACTTTAATGCTGGGCAGAGTACAAGTTTGTCTGAATACACAGTGTACCGAGTTTCCCTAACGACGGGCTTCCGCAGCCGTCAACCAATGGACATGCCAAGGTTAACACCACAACATCGGCCACTACAGACGCCTGAAATGGGCACTGGACGTTGCCGCAGTGCTAAAGCGTTTCATGGTCTGATAAATGGTGATACCTTCTTCATCATGTTGATGGGTGGGCGCGAGTCAATCGTTTTCCAGGGCAACAGCTCCTTCATACCTACACTGCCGGACGAAGACAAGTTGAGGCTCCATTATGCTCTGGGAACATTCATATGGGCATCTGTGGGTTCAGTGGAGCTCGTGCAAGACAACAAGACGGCCAAGGGGTATCGTACATGGCGATCATGTTACCCGACGACAGTGGCATTTTTCAACAAGATAATGCTCCATGTCACAAGGCCAGGTGTGTGATGGAGTGGTTCGAGGAACACAATGGCGAGTTTCA
This sequence comes from Schistocerca gregaria, assembly GCF_023897955.1. Classification (NCBI taxonomy): domain Eukaryota; kingdom Metazoa; phylum Arthropoda; class Insecta; order Orthoptera; family Acrididae; genus Schistocerca; species Schistocerca gregaria. The sequence goes on along the minus strand of NC_064925.1, from coordinate 176,718,866 downwards.
ATTGATGTGCTGGCCCACTACTCGTCAAATCTGAACCGACTGAACACACCTGGGATGTGACTGAACATGGCGTCAGAGCTCATTGCTGCCTCCCTGGAATTAGGTGTGTGTACAGACGTGGAGCCAACTCCCTCCAGCCACCAACCGAGGCCCCATTTCTTCCATGCCAAAACGTCATGCACACTGCATCCGTTTTTAACGCATCTCAGTATTTATGACGTCATATCTCTGAACTATGTATGGCATCAAGACATACTTTTGTAGACATATTTAGCAGAATATGGGAAATTTATTCCTAATAGAGTTACTAGCACGGAAGTATTAAATTTAAACACCATGTGTGATGCGACAGTTTTTCACTCATTTCATTGCTTATGCATCATATCTTCTAAACAGTGATGGGTAGGTGGTTCTTAGCCCCCCACCGATGGCTTCTTGCCTGCCAGCAAGGGATATGTGTACCAAGTTGAAATCGGTACAGTGGATTAGGAGGAGATATGGAACATACATACATTTTTATAATATGTTTGTATGGATTAACCCAAATTCCAAGCACATACTCTAACAGCTGATTAAATTATAAATCGAGGAACCACAATCACGGGTCAATTATTTTCAGACAGCTATGTCAGAATAACTATATTATCACCGTTATTTCTTTTATTATAAATCCGAATTTGGCATTGACCATTAGAAAAAACTATTTCCATTCCAGTTTTGTTCGTAAATCACGCAGTCATAGCCCTATACATTTCCCTATGTGTCATCGCATTGGTGCTATAATGAAAGGGCAAACCTAAACTAAAAGAATTCTCGCCCATGCCAAAAAGCCTTAACAAGGATAGGTGAGTCTGGCTTCTCTGCGGGTTAGCAGTTCGGGCTACGTTACAATATCACTGGAGATACCGCACTCCATCTCATTCATAGCTCAGTCATCTCATTCATTTCTCGTTCTTTTGTTGTGGCATATTCGTTTTTTCTTAACGTGGACTTTGGTGCGCAGTCTGCCGCCAGCAATGCGGGAGGTATGTTTCAAGACAGACTGCAGTGTTGTCAGATTCCTTCTCTGATATCACTGACAACGTCACCTATTGGTGCCACATCCTCTCTACACTCGTCCTCCCATCGCTCTGTTGTCACAGCGGACGTAGGTCAGCTGACCTATATATAAAATGGCGAGAAGTTCAAGAAATCGTGGGAAAATACCCAAGTTGGTGGACCTAGCCCAATCGTCGTAAGTATAAAATCTAAGAGACAGATATGAACCACTTGTCCTAGAGCATCTTTCCCAGTTATTTGACGTCAGAAAGCAGGATGGCAGCCCAAAATGGCGGGCATAGCCCAACTGTCTTCAGTTAAAATCCATTAGGCGGGCCTTAAGACAATACCTATCATGTTATAATCCAAGAAGGCAGACTTTAGGACAGCCTGTGTGATGTCACGTGCCCTCTGTGCTACGTTCAGAATCCAAGATAGCGATCGGAGATGACCATTTGTCCTACTGGATTTTTCCTCCTGGAAGGACCATCAGTCCATTGACACACGTTGTGGTCTGCTGACACGCTGTCCACGTGCTTCAATAAATAAGAAATACCACTATGCTATTATACACTTGGAAAAACAGCTTCAGCAATATTGTGGGACACTGTGACAGTCAACACAGCTGGTGTAATGATCTCAACATGCGGTTTGGCAGCCTGGCGGCACAGGCCCGAGTGGAATTTCTTTAAGTAAATAAAAGTTCCTGTTCTTTCCTAACTTACAACATACACGCAGTGTTAATGGTTTAAACATTAAAAGTCTCGTATTTACCATAATCTACTTGTGTCTTTGGACAGTGATCTTGAAGAGTAGATGAAATTGGTTAGTTGGTTGACATTAAAACCTAGATCAAACTGGATACTTAAAGACACTACATGCTTCGTTTCTTACTGTATGTGATATGACTTGACTGCCTCTTTATCTAGATTACTGAACATATAAATCACTCTAGTTGTTTCAGTTGCTCTTTGAACTTTAGTAATCGCGAATTCATATTTTATTCAACATGTTGGAGGCTTGGTACAATGAAACACAGTTTAGATTGATAAAACATCGTTTATTATTCATTTTTAATTTGATTTAGTATATTTGGGTATACAAATAAGTTCATACATGCATGTGATTCTGCGCCAACGTCTGGCAGTGATTCTGATGTGTGGTACGTACTGCATGTTGAAGAGTGGGCTCAAGAAGCCTCGTCTTTTGTGCAAAAGGTAAGGCTACGTTCAGGTCTGCAGCATCAAGCAGAGATTACAGCCCTGATCTCTGCTTCTCATCACAAAATTCTCAAAATCAACCTCTAAATATGTCCACAATAGCTCTTGGTGACTTTCCAAACACTGGCCAGTCATTTATGAAGTGAAGTGTCACATTGCAGTTATTCAATCCATTCCTTGCCGAAGATGGTTGTTTGAAAGGCCAAACTGGAAAACATTCTCCAAATAACTGGAGAAAATTATCAGACTGATACCAGATTCACCTGAAAATTATGACAGATTTGTTGGTGCTATAATCTCGACCGCAAAGAAATGTATACCAAAGGGCTATTGTAAAGAATATATTCCAAGGTAGAGCCATGAATGCGAAGAACTTTAAGAATCATACATGGTGGATGGTGATTCTGATCTAGTTCGTGACCTGATACAAAAATTGAATCAATCAAAAAGAGAGAAGTGGGTCAAACCAACAACTGCGTTGGATTTTAAGAAATAAAGTCGCCAGTCCTGGAGCTTACCGAAGAAGTTGGGTGGAAGTAGCCCACCATTTCGGCTAGTTTAATTAGTGAGACCAGACCAAATAGCAAACAAAATTCTTTCACTGTCGAAAACGCCATGAGACAAAAAGCATACAAGAAAAGTATAAGAGGAACCTAGTAACATTCGCCAAATGACATCTGCTGTTATCTCTAGATTTCACACTGAAGGAAACACAAACAGTTCTCCAGAATGTAAAGGCAGGGAAGTCCCTTAGTTTTATAGGACACACCCTGAGTTTCTAACTAGCTCTGAGAAAAGCACTAGGGTATGGCTGAACAAACCTTTTACACCGGTTCTAAACTCTTTCAAAATTACTAAAAAATTATCGCTTCCGGATAAAATTTATCATCCAATAGAGCTTCTCAGTTGTTGCTACAAACTTTTGGAGATACTTCTATTAAACAGGTTAGGCACAGGTCCCTGTAGAACAAATTGGTTTCAGACGAAACAGGAGCTGCACAGACCAGATTCCGTGCCTAAATACACACATCGAATCTGGCTTTCAGAAACAACTGGAGACCTCTGTAATCTTCCTCGACTGTCGCTTATGACTTAGTGTGGAAAGAAGGGCTCTGGTGTACGCTCATCAGAGTCATCCCCTACCAAACCTTGCTAAACCAAATCAGTAACTTGCTCTCAGACAGACACTTATGAGCAGTAAAGCGTAATCTTATAAGCAAAGAAAGGAAATTAAATAATGGGCTTCCTCAGGGGTCAGTAATATTCCCTATACTTTTCAACCTTTATATTTTTCACATACCTGAAAATAGAGCAAAGAAATTTGGATATGCTGACGATCTAGCACTTGCGGTTCAGCACAAAGAGTCCAATGATGCTGAACACTCTCACTGACAAAATACATTAATATTTTGCCATATGGATACTCATTCGAAACCTCTCTAAAACCGAAATCAACAATTGCCTCTTTCCCCTAAGAGTTTCTATCAATTTCCTGTACACGCCATATATGTTTGCGGCAGTCATGTGTACAGCAGCACATGCCATAAGCAGTGTTATTTTCTTGTAAATTCAGAGTATTTTAATCTGTTGAGTTTAGCACGACGACTATTCCAATTAAATTAATAAAGATAAAAAATACAATGTGATATCTCTTCCTCCCTCTTTCTACACTTCGATCATTTATTTATTATCTGGCACTGAAATTTGACTTGCTGCATACAGATCTTTTTACACCTTTTATTAGACATTTTAACTGACTGCAAATGTATGCCCTTCAACAAAATGAGGGCGCTATCCAGCAATGTTATTAATGTGTTAACAAATTAAAACTACGTTTCTTAGATAATATGTTAGTATATTCATATTTCAGTCAACTCCTGTGAGATCGTTTGCTTCATTAACGACGCCAACTTGTAATACAAAGAGACCAAGCCGTTTTCTTCTTTGCTCGCTTCAGTGAAATCACAACTGTTACCAGTTCTGTTCTGCTACGGCTGTAGCGGTGGGAAACTGAAACTGATTAGTGCCTACCAGTTCTCCTAGAGTGTCAGAGCAGGAATGGACTGCATGTATGCTCAAAAGGGAAACCTTTAAATGATAAACTGTCTTCTGTCATGCGCGAACCGGCTCCTAAGTTCCATTACCAAAGCACCTTGTATCAGTGGAATGCCATACGATTTGTCCTTAGGGTCGACCTATTGGAAAGTTTGTGATAAATCTGCAGAGGGGAAAAAAGTCAGGTAGCGGAAAAGTGAAGTGTATGTGAATACCGTAAACAGGGTGATCCAACGGAAGGAGCAGGGAATTGGACACACACAGGGTGACAATTGTTTAACTGTACAGAATACGCGTAAATTAGTTACGAACTACGGCGTGCACACACTTTATTCAACATGTAAGCGTCACTACAAAGATTCCGCTTTAGATTATAACATGTTCGATAAGCCTGCCATCATTGTGCATGATGTGGCGCAGACGAATATCGAAATTCTGCATGACCCGCTGAAGTGTCAGAACATCGATGCTGTCGATGACCTCCTAAACGGCTGTTTTCATCTCAGCTATGGTTTTGGGGTTATTTCTGTATAATTTGTCTTTAATATTGCCCCACAAGAAGAAGTCGCATGTGTTCAGATTCGGAGAGTATGGCGGCCGATCGAAGCCCATGCCAGTGCAGTGGCCTCTGGGTACTCCAGAGCCAGAGTGCAATTCCCAAAGCGCTCCTCCAGGACATCAAACTCTCTTCCGCTTCGATTGGGTCGAGCTCCATCTTGCATGAACCACATCTTGTTGAAATCAGGGTCGCTTCGGAAACTGGGAATGAAATCATCTTCCAAAACCTTCACGTACGGTTCGGTAGTCTGTGTGCTACTAAGTTGAACTACCATGCCAATTTTCAAAACTTTCGAAAAATGGAAAGACAAGTAGCTTTATTCAATTTTACAAGCTCGTGAATTACAATTCACGTAATACATTTCTTGCAAGCTTTGTAGTCAAAGTAAAATGTAAATGAGAGTTCTTATACTAAGACTGAAAGTCAAATATCAGAAAACATATAATCGGGTAGAAAGCTACAAATACTGCATACTAAGTAATGTTGGCAAACCGTGGCGTCTGTAAAAACGCTGTTCTGAACGTGTTTGGCATTTTTTACCATGTGGTGCTGACTCCGGACAAATCGAAGAAGTGAAGAGCAAAGCAGTTTCAATTTTCTCACCTGATGCTTGTTGTCAAGTTACACAGTTAACAAGGCTAGTTAAGCCTTTTGTAGTCTGTAAAATGGACGCTGAGGATTTCAGAAACATTAAGAGTATTACCAAGCTCACTTCCACATCTAAGCTTAATGTACTTGGTAACAATATACATTTCAGAATATCTACGATGCTGAAGTTTTCAATAGGCTGGAGGGAACTGTTGTTTAAAGTAACATATTCTTCATTGGAGACTTGGAAGGCCAACATTTTGTGAACGTCACATCTACATCTACATCTACATCCGTACTCCGCAAGCCACCTGACGGTGTGTGGCGGAGGGTACCCTGAGTACCTCTATCGGTTCTCCCTTCTATTCCAGTCTCGTATTGTACGTGGAAAGAAGGACTGTCGGTATGCTTCTGTGTGGGCTCTAATCTCTCTGATTTTATCCTCATGGTCTCTTCGCGAGATATACGTAGGAGGGAGCAATATACTGCTTGACTCTTCGGTGAACGTATGTTCTCGAAACTTCAACAAAAGCCCGTACCGAGCTACTGAGCGTCTCTCCTGCAGAGTCTTCCACTGGAGTTTATCTATCATCTCCGTAACGCTTTCGCAATTACTAAATGATCCTGTAACGAAGCGCGCTGCTCTCCGTTGGATCTTCTCTATCTCTTCTATCAACCCTACCTGGTGCGGATCCCACACTGCTGAGCAGTATTCAAGCATTGGGCGAACAAGCGTACTGTAACCTACTTCCTTTGTTGTCGGATTGCATTTCCTTAGGATTCTTCCAATGAATCTCAGTCTGGCATCTGCTTTACCGACGATCAACTTTATATGATCATTCCATTTTAAATCACTCCTAATGCGTACTCCCAGATAATTTATGGAATTAACTGCTTCCAGTTGCTGACCTGCTATTTTGTAGCTAAATGATAAGGGACCTATCTTTCTATGTATTCGCATCACATTACACTTCGCTACATTGAGATTCAATTGCCATTCCGTGCACCATGCGTCAATTCGCTGCAGATCCTCCTGCATTTCAGTACAATTTTCCATTGTTGCAACCTCTCGATACACCACAGCATCATCTGCAAAAAGCATCAGTGAACTTCCGATGTCATCCACCAGGTCATTTATGTATATTGTGAATAGCAACGGTCCTATGACACTCCCCTGCGGCACACCTGAAATCACTCTTACTTCGGAACACTTCTCTCCATTGAGAATGACGTGCTGCGTTCTGTTATCTAGGAACTCCTCAATCCAATCACACAATTGATCTGATAGTCCGTATGCTCTTACTTTGTTCATTAAACGACTATGGGGAACTGTGTCAAACGCCTTGCGGAAGTCAAGAAACACGGCATCTACCTGTGAACCCGTGTCTAAGGCCCTCTGAGTCTCGTGGACGAATAGCGCGAGCTGGGTTTCACACGATCGTCTTTTTCGAAACCCATGCTGATTCCTACAGAGTAGATTTCTAGTCTCCAGAAAAGACATTATACTCGAACATAATACGTGTTCCAAAATTCTACAACTGATCGACGTTAGAGATATAGGTCTATAGTTCTGCACATCTGTTCGACGTCCCTTCTTGAGAACGGGGATGACCTGTGCCCTTTTCCAATCCTTTGGAACGCTTCGCTCTTCTAGAGACCTACGGTACACCGCTGCGAGAAGGGGGGCAAGTTCCTTCGCGTACTCTGTGTAAAATCGAACTGGTATCCCATCAGGACCAGCAGCCTTTCCTCTTTTGAGCGATTTTAATTGTTTCTCTATCCCTCTGTCGTCTACTTCGATATCTACCATTTTGTCAACTGTGCGACAATCTAGAGAAGGAAGCACAGTGCAGTCTTCCTCTGTGAAACAGCTTTGGAAGAAGACATTTAGTAATTCGGCCTTTAGTCTGTCATCCTCTGTTTCAGTACCATTTTGGTCACAGAGTGTCTGGACATTTTGTTTTGATCCACCTACCGCTTTGACATAGGACCAAAATTTCTTAGGATTTTCTGCCAAGTCAGTACATAGAACGTTACTTTCGAATTCATTGAAAGCCTCTCGCATAGCCCTCCTCACACTACATTTCGCTTCGCGTAATTTTTGTTTGTCTGCAAGGCTTTGGCTATGTTTATGTTTGCTGTGAAGTTCCCTTTGCTTCCGCAGCAGTTTTCTAACTCGGTTGTTGTACCACGGTGGCTCTTTTCCATCTCTTACGATCTTGCTTGGCACATACTCATCTAACGCATATTGTACCATGGTTTTGAACTTTGTCCACTGATCCTCAACACTATCTGCACTTGAGACAAAACTTTTGTGTTGAGCCGTCAGGTACTCTGTAATCTGCTTTTTGTCACTTTTGCTAAACAGAAAAATCTTCCTACCTTTTTTAATATTTCTATTTACGGCTGAAATCATCGACGCAGTAACCGCTTTATGATCGCTGATTCCCTGTTCTGCATTAACTGATTCAAATAGTTCGGGTCTATTTGTCACCAGAAGGTCTAATATATTATCGCCACGAGTCGGTTTTCTGTTTAACTGCTCAAGGTAGTTTTCAGATAAAGCACATAAAAATATTTCACTGGATTCTTTGTCCCTGCCACCCGTTATGAACGTTTGAGTCTCCCAGTCTATATCCGGCAAATTAAAATCTCCACCCAGAACTATAACATGGTGGGGAAATCTACTCGAAATATTTTCCAAATTATTCTTCAGGTGCTGAGCCACAACAGCTGCCGAGCCCGGGGGCCTATAGAGACATCCAATTACCATGTCTGAGCCTGCTTTAACCGTGACCTTCACCCAAATCATTTCACAATTCGAATCTCCGTCAATTTCCTTCGATACTATTGCACTTCTTATCGCTATAAACACGCCTCCCCCTTCACTGTCCAGCCTATCTCTGCCGTATACATTCCAATCAGAGTTTAGGATTTCATTACTGTTTACGTCTGGTTTCAGCCAACTTTCTGTTCCTAGTACTATATGGGCGTTGTGACCGTTTATTAATGAGAGCAGTTCTGGGACCTTTCTATAGACGCTTCTGCAGTTTACTATTAGCACATTAATATTGTTATTCCTTGTTGCATTTTGCCTACTCCTGCCTTGCCGCGTCTCAGGAGGCGTCTTGTCGGGCCTAGGGAGGGAATTCTCTAACCTAAAAAAAACCCATGTGCACTCCACACGTACTCCGCTACCCTCGTAGCCGCTTCCGGCGTGTAGTGCACGCCTGACCTATTCAGGGGGACCCTACATTTCTCCACCCGATAGCGGAGGTCGAGAAATTTGCACCCCAGCTCTCCGCAGAATCGTCTGAGCCTCTGGTTTAAGCCTTCCACTCGGCTCCAAACCAGAGGACCGCGATCGGTTCTCGGAACGATACTACAAATAGTTAGCTCTGATTCCACCCCGCGAGCGAGGCTTTCCACCTTCACCAATTCCGCCAACCGCCTGTACGAACTGAGGATGACCTCTGAACCCAGACGGCAAGAGTCATTGGTGCCGACATGAGCAACAATTTGCAGTCGGGTGCACCCAGTGCTCTCTATCGCCGCCGGTAGGGCCTCCTCCACATCTCGGATGAGACCCCCCGGCAAGCAGACAGAGTGAACACTGGCCTTCTTCCCCGACCTTTCCGCTATTTTCCTAAGGGGCTCCATCACCCGCCTAACGTTGGAGCTCCCAATAACTAATAAACCCCTCCCCCCGTGTGCCTGCTCGGACCTTGCTGAAGGAGCAGCCACATGTCCACTCACAGGCAGAGCGGGCGATGCCACACGGCCAGCCTCCACATTGACCCTCCGCCTCGTGCGCCGCGAACGCCGCTGAACCCGCCACTCCCCTTGGGGAGAGGGTGGCCCAACCGCGCCCGGTACCCGCGAAGATGTCTCGACAGCAGGGACAGTGGGTGAAGCATCTAACACCTGGGGTGCACCATGCGACGCACCAGACTCCCCACTGCCGCTACACTCCGAGGCAGCAGCCTGAAGACGGCTGACCGCAGCCATCAACAAGCTCAGCTGTTCGCGAAGAGTGGCCAGCTCCTCCTGCGTCCGTACACAGCAGCCACACATCCTAGCCATCCTAAGAAATCAATTTACTATAGAGTGTTAATCAGCTTTTAACTAGACTGCTAATTCACTAAAGGCGGTTGATTATTGACTAAACTGTGATTGCTAACCACTTCTTGTAGAAACAAGGAAAATAGCACTACCTGTCTCTGGACGGTATTGAAAACAAACACTAGCACTACGAGCACTATGGCTGACTAAAGGGACTCTCTGACTGTATTCGAAACACACACGAGATCTATGGAAAACTTAATAGCACTCTACTATTAAAGCTTCCTAAAAGCAAAAACACGCAGAAGAAGAAGTGACAAGTAAGAAAAATACAGATAATACTTAAATTAAGGTAGCTCGCTGCACAGCAGACGTGAAGCAGACGGCGGTTAGGGCGACACTGACACTACTGGCACTATGGCTGACTAAAGGGACTCTGACTGTATTCAAAACAAACACGAGATCTATGGAACACTTAATAGCACTCTACTATTAAAGCTTCCTAAAAGCAAAAACACGCAGAAGAAGAAGTGACAAGTAAGAAAAATACAGATAATACTTAAATTAAGGTAGCTCGCTGCACAGCAGACGTGAAGCAGACGGCGGTTAGGGCGACACTGACACTACTGGCACTATGGCTGACTAAAGGGACTCTGACTGTATTCAAAACAAACACGAGATCTATGGAACACTTAATAGCACTCTACTATTAAAGCTTCCTAAAAGCAAAAACACGCAGAAGAAGAAGTGACAAGTAAGAAAAATACAGATAATACTTAAATTAAGGTAGCTCGCTGCACAGCAGACGTGAAGCAGACGGCGGTTAGGGCGACACTGACACTACTGGCACTATGGCTGACTAAAGGGACTCTCTCTGACTGTATTCAAAACAAACACGAGATCTATGGAACACTTAATAGCACTCTACTATTAAAGCTTCCTAAAAGCAAAAACACGCAGAAGAAGAAGTGACAAGTAAGAAAAATACAGATAATACTTAAATTAAGGTAGCTCGCTGCACAGCAGACGTGAAGCAGACGGCCGTTAGGGCGACACTGACACTACTGGCACTATGGCTGACTAAAGGGACTCTGACTGTATTCAAAACAAACACGAGATCTATGGAACACTTAATAGCACTCTACTATTAAAGCTTCCTAAAAGCAAAAACACGCAGAAGAAGAAGTGACAAGTAAGAAAAATACTGATAATACTTAAATTAAGGTAGCTCGCTGCACAGCAGACGTGAAGCAGACACAGAGGGAAACCACAAATTGTCATTTGTTTGTAGATGCCTTGAAAGACCTAGTGCCTACATACGTAGATGAAAGGTAAATATCAACCTTGAAACACAAAAGTATAACAAAACTACTAGATTTCATGCCTAAAGTGGACAGACTTCTATCCGAACCTCATTTCACAAAATATACTTTATGAAAGCCATGATAAAAAGAACTATGAAGTGTTGTAGTATATCATCATAGTGTGTGTGGTGCATTTAGTATCTAATCCTTATGTTCATATATAGTTTCACATTAATTATAACCTTTACAACTATCAAAAAAGACATTGTCCCGCTAGCCTATAAGTGACAATTTTGTGAATTGACATTAATAACAATAATTCTAAATACAAATTAAAATTTCGTGACATACACTACTGACCATTAAAATTGTTACACCACGAAAATGACGTGCTACAGGCGCAAAATTTAACCGACAGGAAGAAGATGCTGTGATATGCAAATGATTAGCTTTTCAGAGCATTCACACAAGGTTGGCGCCGGTGGCGACACCTACAAAGTGCTGACTTGAGGAAAGTTTCCAACCGATTTCTCATACACAAACAGCAGTTGACCGGCGTTGCCTGGTGAAACGTTGTCGTGATGCCTCGTGTAAGGAGGAGGAATGCGTACCATCATGTTTCCGACTTTGATAAAGGTCGGATTGTAGCCTATCGCGATTGCGGTTTATCGTGTCCTGACATTGCTGCTCGCGTTGGTCGAGATCCAATGACTTAGCAGAATATGGAATCGGTGGGTTCAGGAGGGTAATACGGAACGCCGTGCTGAATCCCAACGGCCTCGTATCATTAGCAGTCGAGATGACAGGCATATTATCCGCATGGCTGTAACGGATCGTGCAGCCACGTCTCGATCCCTGAGTCAACAGATGGGGACATTTCAAAACAACTATCTGCACGAACAGTTCGACGACGTTTGCAGCAGCATTGACTATCAGCTCGGAGACCATGGCTGCGGTTACCCTTGACGATGCATCACAGACAGGAGCGCCTGCGATGGTGTGCTCAACGACGAACCTGTGTGCACGAATGGCAAAAATTATTTTTTCGGATGAATCCAGGTTCTGTTTACAGTATCATTATGGTCGCATCCTTGTTTGGCGACGTCGCGGTGAACGCACAGTGGAAGCGTGAATTCTTCATCGCCATACTGGCGCATCACCCGGCGTGATGGTATGCGGTGCCATTGGTTAAACGTCTCGGTCACCTCTTGTTCGCATTGACGGCACATTGAACAGTGGACGTTACATTCCAGATGTGTTACGACCCGTGGCGCTACCCTTCATTCGATCCCTGCGAAACCCTACATTTCGGCAGGATAATGCACGTCCGCATATTGTAGGTCCTGTACGGGCATTTACGGATAAAGAAAATGTTCGACTGCTGCCCTGGCCAGCACATTCTCCAGACCTCTCACCAATTGAAAACGTCTGGTCAATGATGGTCGAGCAACTGGTTCGTCACAATACGCCAGTCACTACTTGTGATGAACTGTGGTATCGTGTCGAAGCTGCATGGGCAGTTGTACCTGTACACGCCATCCCAGCTCTGTTTGACTTAATGCCCAGGCGTATCAAGGCCGTTATTGCGGCCAGAGGTGGTTATTCTGGGAACTGATTTCTCAGGATCTATGCACCCTAATTGTGTGAAAATGTAATCATATGTCAGTTCTAGTATAATATATTTGTTCAATGAATACCTGTTTATCATCTGCATTTCTTCTTGGTGTAGCAATTTTAATGGCCAGTAGTGTAAGATGCTCATTATTTTTTCACAGGAAATATACGAGTTGAAAATTATTTAAACCGACACGGGACACACAAAACAAACATAGTTCTCTAATCTCATAATTTCCTATAACCATTATTTAATCGGATAGATGGCTTATTCGCAGTTTAGTTGTACCCACTGATCTGTCATTGTGTCGCTTCGCGTTGTACCGTCAGAGGAGAAACTTCGCTCTTCAGTTGTAATAGTAGTACATGTTGACCCAGTACAATACTTGTTTACTAATGGAGCGAAACACCTGGAGTGAGTACACTGACCTGGTTGGTGCTTACTACATTGCGAATTACGACGGACGAACAGCACAGCGGGTCTCTCGACAACAAAACCCCAGTCGCTGTACCCGCATCATTCGGCGATTACCTCTGTGTATCAACGCCTGCGCGAGACCTGGTCATTCAGCTGATTACCAGGACAGGGATGGAGTCGCACAGTACGAACTCTGCAGTTTTGAGGAAGCTTCCCGCAGCATGTGGAGCAGGATCCTTCCATAGGCACTCGTGCAATTGTGCGTAACATGGCAACGAATCAAAGGAATGTAACAAACGTCCTTGGTGAGTAATTGTTACAACCATTTCACTTACAGAGTGCGCACAACATGGAACCAAATGATTATCCGCTCAGAACAAGTTTTCGTAGTGACACCTGTAACAGAGTGAAATGCATCCTATACTTCCATCCTCTTCGCTGTTTACAGGGTGTTCGGGCGTGACGGGGTCTTTAGCGTCCTCAATTCGCACTCATAAGCTGCCGTTCTGCGTGAATGCCTGGGCGGATATTGGTGACTGTTTAATTGCACCTAGATCATTAAATGTCAGACATTATTACCAATTTCCTCGCCAGATAATGCTAGGGTTGTTGAATGACTTGCCGCTCGTTACAGGAAAGGGCATGTGGTCCTAGCATGACGGAGTACAGGCACATTTCAGTCGTTCTGTGCGTCCATTCATGAGTCGATAGTTTCAAGAAAAGTGAATTGGCAGAGGTGATCCTATACTATCACCTACTCGATCCCCTGATCTGACGGTTCTGAAACTCTGAACTTTTTTGTGCGAGTAGAGATGCGCAGCCTTGCTTACAAAACCCCTGTTGAACCAGAAGAGGGTGTGATTGCCCAGGTAGTAGCAGCACCAGCAGAAAGTAAAAATACTCCTGCCCTCTTTGACTGTGTTGGACAAAAAGTCACGTCAATGGACGCATTTAAAAGATGCTCACAGGGAAATATGATATTATAAAAAAAATGCTTGTTTTGGTGTCCCGTGTAACCGTCCAGCGTTTGTCGGTTTAAATAATTCTTGGCCTGCAGAATGCTGAGACTTGGTTATATCACAAGTTAGACCTATGAGACAGATGGCTTACCTACAAATCTGATTTTCACAAACATCTATTTTCTCAAAATTTGGGCCCTTATGAGTATCAGTGCCTCATTCTAAGACATACTCAGCCTATCTTCTTCTCATGAGGATGCATCGAAGACGATTTACCATTTGAGTTTCCTTGTGATCCCTCGTCAACTAATAGGTGGGGTGGATACTAACCACACAGTACAAAAGACTCTCTACGCGGTATCTAATGGGAGCAGCGCAATCAACAGTACTCCCAGGACAGTATGCGACTTTGGACTAACGATCATTTGTTTCAGGTCGCTACCTACGTTAGCCCATCACACAGTGCAATGTATACTGGGACTGTTGTCACCATTTTGTGTTGTCTTCGCTGTGTTGGGTTTTGTTTCGTGTGTCGTTAACTGAGTGTCACGTCTGCTTTTATACACATAACCATACGACGTGCTAAACTCAGTGCTGTCTACCAACGCAGTTAGGCTAGGGTGGCAGTAAGGTGAAGGTGTCAAGGGGCGGTCGAGTGTCTTAGATTTGTGGCGATTTAGCTAGCCCCCTCCATCATCCAAATGGCCGTGTCTCTAAGGAGTGCGCGAATAGTTGTAAATTCCGCCATTTCCTTTGTTGGAGCTAGCTGCTTATGTCCCCTGCTGATGTACTCAAAAATCTGAGCCAAGCTGAGGAGATCGTTTTTCAGTTCTTCCTTTAAGAGCTGAATCGATTTCCTGCCGTTTGGAGATTATTGGAATCAACGGCTGCCGATTTTTGAGGGAAGCAGCCCTGTTTCGTAAGGTAAGACGCATGGAATTCTTCCAGAACTGCTTTCCTGCACTCCTTAATCAGTAATTTTCAGCACTGGTCCATATTGCTTCCGGATCGCGGAACATCATTAGTCGACTGTTTAAAAGCCAGGTCAGCAGAGCAGGCAGACCGATTTGCTGTAACCAATCAGGGACCTCTTATCAGCGTCACTTCGAATTCCGAAAGCAGCAACGTCAACTGACGAGAAATGTCCGTGACAAGTTTCTAGTGCTGGGTTGCTCTTATGTTCTGTGTGACATCTGCCAGCTGCAATTTACTGGTATGCTGCATTATTTTGGCGTGTTTGGACACAGACAGATACCTCGAAGAGGAATGTAAGAGCTCGATTGCCGCGACAATTTCGTGAATGTCATGCCATGCATTTCCATCTTCAGTCGCACGTGTCGGTTTGACTCTGGTGTGATGTAAGAAGACTAAATTGCAGTTGTTTCAAAGAATATATAAATGAATAAAAATAGTAATAAAAATAAAATAAATAATTTTTATCTTATTTATAAAAAAATTCTCTCCCTCTCTAATACACACACACACACACACACAAAACAGACTTAGAAAAACAAATGAAACTCTGTATTAAAAAGATGGAAGTTACAGTGATGTGTAACATAAACAGTGAACTGGAAGTGAACTGTAAGATGTCCACCTGGTTGCCACATCAGAAAAATCAGTTTGCTTGGATGCAATGAATTAGAAGTTACCTGTAAGTACCTTTCCATTTCATGAAAAACGTTAAGAAACTGTTTATAAATCTATAACCTTGATGTGAAACCATAACCTATGTGTAAAAATGGACAAATCATGTAATATTTCAGGACACCCACTGAAGATGCCTTGTAAAAAAGACGAAACGCGCCTGGATGCACAAATAAAAATAAAAATTTCGATGTGCAGCATGCAAAATGGGCATTTTCTTTGAAACAACGGCAATTTATATACAGCTGCTGCGAAAATGACCACTACAAGATACGTGAAGACTAAATGTTTGCACTTTCAGCTACCAGGTGACGATCAACCACAGTTTCATACTGTCGATAAGAAAACTCTGCCGATGACTGGGAATCGGCATCCAGAATAAGGCTCATGTTCCGTGTACAGAATGTAAATAATCTTCAGGTTCTTCCCAGCTAAAACTTCCGCTGCATTTTTCCGGTACCATCCAGTAAAGATCACCGCCTTTACTTTTATCTGTTGCTCTACGCCGACCTCTTAATACTGTTTAATAAATAGTCATCTTTAGATCTTGCAAGTGTTTCTAAAGGTTAGCCCCCTTGTGTTGAGATTATATCTCTTATTTAATTGTTTCTTTACGGAATTCATGTCGACGCAATAAACGTTCTCCAAAAATCACACACCAATTCATTTACTCGCAAGTTTTCGGTTGTTGTTTCTGCGAAGTCTTGGCTAACGCATTTTCACTAAAGGTTTCTGACGCTTCTGCTTACACTAGGGACCAGACTCTCATTTCCTCAAATAGTTTGCTTTTTTAGAGTATTCAGTTCTGTATATTTGTATATTTTTTAATCGTTTTAATCAATTTTTTTCCTAAGATCTTCCTTGGTCCGGTGTTATACACTCCTGGAAATTGAAATAAGAACACCGTGAATTCATTGTCCCAGGAAGGGGAAAATTTATTGACACATTCCTGGGGTCAGATACATCACATGATCACACTGACAGAACCACGGGCACATAGACACAGGCAACAGAGCATGCACAATGTCGGCACTAGTACAGTGTATATCCACCTTTCGCAGCAATGCAGGCTGCTATTCTCCCATGGAGACGATCGTAGAGATGCTGGATGTAGTCCTGTGGAACGGCTTGCCATGCCATTTCCACCTGGCGCCTCAGTTGGACCAGCGTTCGTGCTGGACGTGCAGACCGCGTGAGACGACGCTTCATCCAGTCCCAAACATGCTCAATGGGGGACAGATCTGGAGATCTTGCTGGCCAGGGTAGTTGACTTAGACCTTCTAGAGCAATTTTGGTGGCACGGATACATGCGGACGTGCATTGTCCTGTTGCAACAGCAAGTTCCCTTGCCGGTCTAGGAACGGTTTGGATGTACCGTGCACTATTCAGTGTCCCCTCGACGATCACCAGAGGTGTACAGCCAGTGTAGGAGATCGCTCCCCACACCATGATGCCGGGTGTTGGCCCTGTGTGCCTTGGTCGTATGCAGTCCTGATTGTGGCGCTCACCTGCACGGCGCCAAACACGCATACGACCATCATTGGCACCAAGGCAGAAGCGACTCTCATCGCTGAAGACGACACGTCTCCATTCGTCCCTCCATTCACGCTTGTCGCGACACCACTGGAGGCGGGCTGCACGATGTTGGGGCGTGAGCGGAAGACGGCCTAACGGTGTGCGAGACCGTAGCCCAGCTTCATGGAGACGGTTGCGAATGGTCCTCGCCGATACCCCAGGGGCAACAGTGTCCCTAATTTGCTGGGAAGTGGCGGTGGGGTCCCCTACGGCACTGCGTAGGATCCTACGGTCTTGGCGTGCATCCGTGCGTCGCTGCGGTCCGGTCCCAGGTCGACGGGCACGTGCACCTTCCGCCGACCACTGGCGACAACATCGATGTACTGTGGACACCTCACGTCCCACGTGTTGAGTAATTCGGCGGTACGTCAACCCGGCCTCCCGCATGCCCACTATACGCCCTCGCTCAAAGTCCGTCAACTGCACATACGGTTCACGTCCACGCTGTCGCGGCATGCTACCAGTGTTAAAGACTGCGATGGAGCTCCATATGCCCAGGCAAACTGGCTGACACTGACGGCGGCGGTGCACAAATGCTGCGCAGCTAGCGCCATTCGACGGCCAACACCGCGGTTCCTGGTGTGTCCGCTGTGCCGTGCGTGTGATCATTGCTTGTACAGCCCTCTCGCAGTGTCCGGAGCAAGTATGGTGGGTCTGACACACCGGTGTCAATGTGTTCTTTTTTCCATTTCCAGGAGTGTAGATCATACAGGTACGCGCAAGATTCACCGGGGAAAATTACTTTTATACCACTGGGTACACCGAAAAATGTATGCTGCACGGCTCCAACGTAGAATCGTTTACACATTACAATTAAATAGATTTTATACAACGAAAATATTGTTGTGGTCTTCAGTATAACATAGTATGATGCAGCTCTCCATGCTACTCTATCCTCTGCAAGCCTCTTCATCTCCAAAGAACTACTGCAACCTATATCATTTGGAACATGCTTACTGTATTCGTCTCTTGGTCGCCCAGTACAATTTTTAACTCCCACCCGCACTTCCTTACAGTCCTAAATCCACGACAGCTTGGTGTCTCAGGATACGTTCATCAACAGCTCCCTTCTTTTAGTGAAGTTGTGTCACAAATTTCTTTCCTTCACAATTGTATTCAGTACCTTCTCATTAGTTTTGCGATCTGCCCATCTAATCCTCAGCATTGTTCTGTAGCACGACATTTCCAAAGCTTCTATTTTCTTCTTGTCTGAAATGCTTATCGTCCGTGTTTCACTTCCATATATTGCTGCACTCCAGATAGACAGATAAATACTTTCAGAAAAGATTCCCTAACACTTAACTCTATATTCGGTGTTAGCCATTTACTCTTTCTCAGGAACGCTTTTCTTGCCGTTGCCAAATCCACATTTTATATTCTCGCTACCTCAGCCATCATAATTTATTTTACTGCTCAAACGACAAAACTGCTCTACTTCTTTTTGTGTCTCGCACCCCAACCTAATTTCCTCAGCATCATCTCATTTAATTCGACACAATCCATTAGCCATGTTTTGTTTTTATTGATGATCATCTTACATTCTCCCTTCAAGACACTGTCCATTCCGTTTAACTGCTCTTCCAGGTCCTTTGCTGGCTTCTGTCAGAATTACAATGTCATCGACAAACCACGAAGTTTTTATTTATTCCCCCCCCCCCCCCCGAACTTTAATTTCTTCATTTCTTCTCCAGTTTTTTCTTTGGCTTCCTTTACTGATCGCCAATGTACAGACTGAACACCATCGAGGAAAGGCTACACCACCGTATCACTCCTTTCCCAACCACTGCTTCCCTTTCAAGCTGCTCGACTCATAACTGCCGTCTGGTTTCTGTACAACTTGTAAACAGATTTTCGCTTCCTGTTTTTTACCCCTGCTGTCTTCATAATTTCAGAGTGTGTATATACGGGGGTGATCCATCTGAAGTATCGGAAGAGATTATCTCGAAAACTATAGGTCGGGTAAAAATAGTGGGTAATTCAAGCTCGTAACCTCAAAGTCGGACATCAAATGATACTACACGTGACCTCCAGCCCCCACCGTCTTGGATGGGGCGGTGGGCAACTTTTAAATCTTAAATGGAAACCCCGATTTTTTATTGCACATTCGGATTCTCCGTAAAAAATTAATCAAGTTTTGTCTGAAACATTTTTTAACCATTGACAGATAGCGCTGAAATCGGGAAAAATTAAATTGGGAAAGAACTCCGATTTATTTAGAAAGATCCGAGAAGGACGCATCGAATCGATACAAAATGTGCACCAATTCTTTATGCTATTTCTTTTTTTACAAAATGTATCCTACCCGCCACAGTTTTTGATGTAGTGAGGCAGGATGATATTAAAATCGCGTTGGGGAACTCTTCACAATTGGATTACTCACCCGAATGTGGCGCTACCGTGGCGAAACTGTTAACTATGGCTCAGTATAAACGTCGATGCAGTGCGATCAGACGTCACTTTACTTTCAGATTCTGAACCGTAAAGATCAACTGACGGAAGTAAATTATGCTTCAGCGAAGCATGGCTCACTATCCTCATAGAGAGATTGTTGATATGATGTTAATTTTAGGTGAATGGCATAACAATTACGCTGCAGCAGCGCAGTTGTATACAGATCGTTTCCCAAACAGACGACATCCAAGCGAAAATATTATTCGAAATTGCACTCAATGAGCTCGAAATGGATACATGCACTGTCCACCTCATCGCGAGTACAATGAAAATGACGCTCGTGCCCTTACTGTTCTCGCCTGGGCTCAACTGGATCCCGAAATGAGTAGTCGTGCAATTCAAACTGGAATACCGAAATCAACTTTTTTACGATTTTGGAGGCACCTAAATATCATGCGTGTCATATCACACTGACACAGGTATTAACGCCAAAAGATATGCAAATACGCGTGCATTTCTGCCAATGGGCTTTGGAAACGATAAGAGATGACAATAATTTCTTTATATGCGTTATGTTCACCGATGAAGCCACATTCAAAAACAATGGTGAATCAAATCGTCATTATTGTCATTATTTGTCCCCTATCAATTCACACTGGCACAGACCCGTTGACAATCAACACAAATGGTCGTTAATGGTCTGGTGTGGAATGTTAAACGGTTGCTTGATAGAACCGTATTTTTTTTTTTTTTTTTTTTTACCGATATGTTACTGGGGAATCTTATTTACAACTTCTCCGCGATGATTTGTTGGAGCTAATGGAGGATGTTGATTCAGAAACTAGGCAAAAAATGTGGTACCAACAGGACGGAGCAGGTCCCCATTATGCTAAATATGTGCGAAACGTTTTAAATTTACGGCACCCTGGTCGGTGCATAGGATGCGGCGAACCAATTCAGTGGCCACCGCGTTCACCAGACCTAACATATCCTGATTTTTTTCTTGTGAGGTTATTTAAAAAATATTGTTTATGACAGGCAGCCCACAACCCGAAACAATATGGAGCAACGCATTCGAATAGCGTGTGCAGCCATACCACGGGATGTGCTGTTCAAAACTGTGGACAACTTTATGCATTGAAGCAAATGGAGATAATTTTGAACAATTTCTTCGTGGCTAATTTCATTATTTAAGCACCCCATATTGTGAGAGGCAAGGGGACTCACACTAATTAAGCATCCCAACATGTGAGAGGCAAGGGGACTCACGCTAATGAACCACCCCATGGTAAAATCATTCTATTACGTCCATGTCGTTGTTCCTGGATAACGCTAAACGTATGATGCAGTCCATTTTGTACCAAAATAGCTTAATTTAACGTAACGAAAGAGCTGGTGCACATTTTTTTATCAATTTGATGCGTCTTCCTCGGATCATTCTAAATAAATCGGAGTTCTTCCCTAATTTTAATTTTTCTCCATTGCAGTGCTATCTGTCAATGGTTTAAAATAATATTTCAGACAAAACTTGATTACTTTTTTATGGAGAATCCAAATCTACAATTTAAAAAAAGTGGGTGTTTTCATTTAAGATTTAAAAGTTGCCCCCCCCCCTCCCCCGCCCCAACCAAGGGGGTGGGGGAAGGTCGTCACGTGTAGTATCATTTGATGTCCCCCTTTGAGCTTACGAACTTGTCTTACACACTATTTTTATCCGATGCACAGTTTTCGAGATAATCTCATCTGAAACTTTAGATTGACCACTCTGTATAAAGAGTGAACATGCAAGGTGATTCAAATAAAGGTTTACAAACTGACATGGCACATTGGGCATACAACAATGATCAGTAATGACATAAGGACTGTGGATCGCAAAGGCCATCTGGAGGTACTAAATGGAGTTGCAGTTATTTAGTCAATTGCTACAATTGGAACCCACAACTGGAGATGATCAAAGTTTTGTCCAAGTGCATTGAGACACATCTGACGACACTGCATAGAACGGTTCTCCCTTTCAAAGACACCTGCTGTATCTCGAAGACATCCCGCTGCCCTAACAATGCTGCTCACTAAGTCCTCCGGCGATGTAACAGGTGTTTCATACACAAGGCCCTTCAAATACCCCCTCAGGAAAAAAGCTATGAGGAACAGGGTGATCACGACAATCCAGCGGCCGGGGAATGTTGCCTGCAGATGTGCCCTCACTTGCCTGCTGAAATGCGCGGGGACTCCGTCGTGCTGAAATCAAATGTGGTGACGAACAGGCATGGAACGTCATTCAGCATGTCCGGCAACACTCTCGAGATAAGAGACACATGCGACCATCAAGTCGATCCGGGAGCCCAATTAAACAGTTTACAGCAGTGCGAGCCCACACGTGACCGTAGCGCCCTCTCCTGGCATTTGCGAACCTCGGTTCATATCTGATTACTGATCCTTGTTGTATGCCCGATGTTCCACGACAGTCTGTAAACGTTTTTCTGAATCACGCTGTACAAACGTAAATAAATGAATTTAATGAAAACGATACAAAAGCTACTTCAATGGGTAGTTAGTGTGCAAATTGCAACTAGTTACATAATAATGTTTTAAACACTTTCATTCTCCCGTTAACCAGTTTTGGAGCCACTGTTGACTCCTCATCGTATGGTGGGTATTGTGGCGTTCACTGTGTTATTCAGTGGTTTGGTATTTAACTAATTTGTAAATGGAAATGATAATTTTATTTTATTACATTGAGTAATTACTAAATAATTTTTCCTCCGGCTAAAGATTTGATCAAGTTGCTAAAGAACTCCAAGTTAACGTCGTGTTAAATTGTTGTCTGTAAGTTGCGTAAGTGTCACTAATTCACAGTTCACACATCAGATTCTATACAACTATTTATTATGATAGAAACAGTTATCTTCAGCAAAATGATCATTAAAACCGCCGAATATCAGCCGCGCACACAACTGACGTATGTTACCTGAAACAATATTCTTCGCAACTCGTGCGTAATTAATTTCGGCTTCATACATCAGCTATAAAAGTTTGTTATAACGATCGTGCTATGAGCACTGTTTTAAAGAACCAATATGATTCGAATTATTTTCCTTAAAATGAGTTCGGGGCCACTGGTGCACATTTATTTTTACACATTTGTTTACGTTCGGCATTTATGTCTGCAGAGTTTGGTAATTTGAATTTGCCGCTGAGATAATTGTTAAGAAGGCGGCAGATAATTGATAGAGACTTTCTATTGTTAGACCAAATAAGTAAGTATTTGAAATGATTATTAAACTCTATAAACTATACCTTCATATTGTGCACTATTTTGACTTCATCAAGAAAACAATTGATTTGTTTCTAAGGAAAACACAGACAAACACGCGATACAAATCGCTGTCATCAATGGCTGCGCTCGTTGCAGCGGAAAGAAATAATTAACACAGATAATGCTTACTGAGAGAGGAATTAAAGTTACAAATAATTATTCACTCATGTTTTATAATAATAATTAACTCTACTTTCAAGTAATAATTAACAAATAATTACAATTTCTTAACAGACCTCAGTTTGATATGCGTCCGCAACTTACAAAAGCCAACCAACAAAAGGTAAAAACAAAGGAAGACAAGCGAAGATTATAAAAGGAATTTACAATTATCATTGTCTTTGTATGATACACATCGGTATGTCTAATTACATTATACAATATTATATAAATAAGTAATATTTTTACGTTTTAACTGTTTTTTCATACGTCGAATACATAATGTTTACAACTGTTGGAGGCATAATTTCCTCTCGTCGCAGTTTAGCCAAAAATTTATCACTTGGATGTTACAGTATTTACAGGCACTTATTACAAAATACACTGAAGAGCCAAAGAAATTGGTACACCTGCTTAACATCGTGTAGGGCCCCCGCGAGCAGACAGAAGTTCCGCATCACGACCTGGCATAGACTCGACTAATGCCTGAAGTAGTGCTGGAGGGAACTGACACCGTGAGTCCTGCGGGGCGGTCCATAAATCCGTAAGAATACGAAGGCGTGGAGACCTCTTCTGAGCAGCACGGTGCAAGACATCCCAGATATGCTCAATAATGTTCATGTCTGGGGAGTTTGGTGGCCAGCGGAAGTGTTTAAACTCAGAAGAGTGTTCCTGGAGCCACTCTGTAGCAATTCTGGACGTGTGGGGTGTCGCATTGTCCTGCTGGAATTACCCAAGTTCGTCGGAAAGTACAATTGACATGAATGAGTGCAGGATGCTTATGTACGTGTCAACTGTCAGAGTCGTATCTAGACATATCAGGGGTCCCAGATCAGTCCAAGTGCAGTCGCCCCACACCATTACAGAGGCTCTACCAGCTTGAACAGTCCTCTGCTGACATGCAGGGGACATGGATTCATGAGGCTGTCTCCCTCCATACCCATACACGTTCTTTCCGCACGACACAATTCCAAATGAGACTAGTCCGACCAGGCAACATGTTTCCAGTCATCAACAATCCAGTGTCGTTGTTGACGGACCCAGGCGACTAGTAAGGCCTTGTGTCATGCAGTCATCAAGGGTACACGAGTGGGCCTTCGGCTCCGAAAGATCATTTCGATGATATTTCATTGAATGATTAGCACGCTGACACTTTGCGGAAGGGTTGCCCTTTTGTCGCATTGAACGAATCTCTCCAGTCGTCGTTTGGTCGGTTCTTGCAGGATCTTTTTGCGACGCAGAGATGTCGGAGATTTGATATTTTACAGGTTTCCTCATATTCACGGTACACTTGTGAAATTATCGTACGGAAAAATCCCCACTTCATCGCTATCTCGGAGATGCTGTGGCCCTCGCTCAAGCGCCGACTATAAGACACGTTCAAACTCTCTTAAATCTTGATAACGTGCCATCGTAGCAGCAGTAACCTATCTAAGAACTGCACCAGACACTAGTTGTCGTATATAGGCGTTACCGACCGTAGCGCCGTATTCTGCCTGTATACATATATCTGTATTCGAATTTGCATTCCTATACGTTTCATGGCGCTTCATTGTATAAAGTTCCTGTACACAAGGTGTGTCATAAATGACAACGAAATCCGATACGGACCAATGTATCCGACAACAGAAGCAATAACGTTACATAAAGCATTGGTCGGTAAACGAGCAGTTTGCGAGTTAATTGAGGATGTGTGGTTACGGTCCACTACAGAGTTCGGTGTGGAATGTTATCCTTGCTAACACAAATTTATTTGAAGTGTAAACTTTTCAATTAAATCCTCATCTAATTGGGGTTTTTTTGTTTCTATTATCGTATGTTTTTATATTTTACGTTACTAATTATAATACACTTTATACAGTCACCACTTGATGATAAAACTGCAGTGGCTCAAAAGCTAGCTAATGGCACAGTAAAAGTGTTTTTAAAACCTAGTAAATCAGCTGGGGCCGGCCGCGGTGGTCTCGCGGTTCTAGGCGCGCAGTCCGGAACCCTGCGACTGCTACGGTCGCAGGTTCGAATCCTGCCTCGGGCATGGATATGTGTGATGTCCTTAGGTTAGTTAGGTTTAAGTAGTTCTAAGTTCTAGGGGACTAATGACCACAGCAGTTGAGTCCCATTGTGATCAGAACCATTTGAAATCAGCTGGGTGTTGTCTTTATGCAAACCACCCACTATTTTTATCACGATCACAGCGTTTAGCGTCCAGAATGGATACGACAAATGAATATAAAAGTTATTTTCTCACCAATGATGACAATGGACTACTTGTACTGTCTTTAAAACGCACAACAAACAATCAGACATCTGTTTCGACAGAATTTCACTCGTAACGAATGTTCCATGTGCCCCAAGTTATTGAGAAGTTCCGTGCAATTTACACTTCTTTTATTTTTCATGATACTGAGTTCTGCTCAAAATGAGCTAGTAGGAGGTATTCGAGAGATTGCTCCAAAGCTATTTTTGAAAGTCCACAGTTGTAGTCGCCTGAGCATTTTTCCTAAATCCAAGACAGATGATAATTAAACTTCCGTTACCTGACAGGGCCCCCATGAAACTTCGTTGAGTCCTGAGTAAGGACATGCGGAAGAAAATAACGAATAAAACACTGAAAGAAACACATTTTAATTTCCACATGCGGATAATATTTGTTAATTGCGTACCATGTTTACGTTCCAGGCCACAAACGTTGGTAAATGTGACGACCATCTGCATGCATGAGTCCGCAGCTCGTGGTCGTGCGGTAGCATTCTCGCTTCCCGCGCCCGGGTTCTCGGGTTCGATTCCCGGCGGGGTCAGGGATTTTCTCTGCCTCGTGATGACTGGGTGTTGTGTGCTGTTCTTAGGTTACTTAGGTTTAAGTAGTTCTAAGTTCTCGGGGACTGATGACCATAGACGTTAAGTCCCATAGTGCTCAGAGCCATTTTTTGCATGCACGACAGTCTGGAACGGCACTATGCTCTCCTGCTGCCCGAAGCAGGTGGAACGTTGGCTACATGCCTCGCTAAGCTCATCTTAAATCTCCAATGTGTTTTAGCGTCCCATTGATAAACCATGTCTTTAAGGTAACCCCACAGCCAGAAATCACAAGGATTCCTAGAGCGCACTGTCTGGATATCATTCCTAAGAAGTTGGGGAAAATAGTTTTCCGTCTACACTAGATGAAGTAGCGAAAGCTTAATTATGACCGCACTGTACATAATAAGACGTAGAACATGGACATGTTGGTATGGAGTAAGACATAAAATATTATTAAACAAGCGAGAAGCTCTAGGTGT
Organism: Schistocerca gregaria; assembly: GCF_023897955.1. Lineage (NCBI taxonomy): Eukaryota > Metazoa > Arthropoda > Insecta > Orthoptera > Acrididae > Schistocerca > Schistocerca gregaria. The sequence continues at coordinate 176,692,683 of NC_064925.1, read as the reverse complement.
AAGAGGGGGGGGGGGTTGGGGGGGTTGTTTGAGGAAAGAGACCAGAAAGCGAGGTCATCGGCTCATCGGATTAGGGAAGGACAGGGAAGGAAGTCGGCCGTGCCCTTTCAAAGGAACCATCCCAGCCTGGAGCGATTTAGTGAAATCACGGAAAACCTAAATCAGGATGGCCGGACGCTGTATTGAAGCGTCGTCCTCCCGAAAGCGAATCCAGTGTGCTAACCACATCGCTCGGTGGGAGTAAGAGGAATAGTAAACGGATGGGTCCAGCCCTACGTGGAAAACGGTGTGTAAAAGGTAAAGATGATAAATTTTTAGTAAAACAATTGCCAGACAAATATAGGTGTGGTCGTGCGGTTCTAGGCGCTTCAGTCTGGAACAGCGTAACCACTACGGTCGCAGGTTCGAATCCTGCCTCGGGTATGGATGTGTGTGATGTCCTTAGGTTAGTTAGGTTTAATCAGTTCTGAGTTCTAGGCGACTGGTGACCTCAGAAGTTAAGTCGCATAGTGCTCAGAGCCATTTTTGAACAAGAAATATACAAACATGGATGTCCCTCAGGACTGCGTGTCGAATCTAATTCTGTTCTTAAAATGTATCGATAACTTTCCCAACAACATAAGACATGGAGAAAAAATTCTCATTTCTGATTATAGCAACGCCATAATCACTGATAAAACACCAATTAGGGAAAGAGAATTAAACCCTGGAAAACAATTACGATTGAACAGTATGTAATAAATTTGCATTGAACATAAAGTAAAAAACAATATGCACTTCAGCACAAAGAGAGAAAACAACTGCTTTGCATCAAGTATAGATGACAAATCTGTAGATCGTGTAATAAAGTTTTTAGGAAAGAATAATGATTATCGATTAATATGAAATGAACGCAAAAAGATACTGGCAAAAAAGTCAACAGCTTGTTATACTCTTTTGGTTCTATGAACAGTTTGTAACAGCCAATCTCTTGTTGTGACACACTGTTGCTACGTACCCTCAGTTCCTTTTTCGGGCATCAACAGCACAAAACATGGTCACAATTTTTAAACTGCAGAAAAGAGTCCTATGAATAATAACAGATGTAGTAGTCGAGCTCATTGTAAAGAACTACTCAAAAAGTTTGTATCCTTGCTGCATCACGTGAGTACATCTATCAGTTTTTTGTACAAATCAGCAAAAACTTTTCTATTTCACAAATAATTCCATACAAAACGCTGGAACAGGAGTCAGATTAGACTAACATTTACCGACGAGGAAACAAACAAACATAATTTTCCCCCGGTCAATCAAACAGTGTAATACACTCTTGGAAATTGAAATAAGAACACCGTGAATTCATTGACACATTCCTGGGGTCAGATACATCACATGATCACGCTGACAGAACCACAGGCACATAGACACAGGCAACAGAGCATACACAATGTCGGCACTAGTACAGTGTATATCCCCCTTTCGCAGCAATGCACGCTGCTATTCTCCCATGGAGACGATCGTAGAGATACTGGATGTAGTCCTGTGGAACGGCTTGCCATGCCATTTCCACCTGGCGCCTCAGTTGGACCAGCGTTCGTGCTGGACGTGCAGACCGCGTGAGACGACGCTTCATCCAGTCCCAAACATGCTCAATGGGGGACAGATCCGGAGATCTTGCTGGCCAGGGTAGTTGACTTACACCTTCTAGAGCACGTTGGGTGGCACGGGATACATGAGGACGTGCGTTGTCCTGTTAGAACAGCAAGTTCCCTTGCCGGTCTAGGAATGGTAGAACGATGGGTTCGATGACGGTTTGGATGTACCGTGCACTATTCAGTGTCCCCTCGACGATCACCAGAGGTGTACGGCCAGTGTAGGAGATCGCTCCCCACACCATGATGCCGGGTGTTGGCCCTGTGTGCCTCGGTCGTATGCATTCCTGATTGTGGCGCTCACCTGCACGGCGCCAAACACGCATACGACCATCATTGGCACCAAGGCAGAAGCGACTCTCATCGCTGAAGACGACACGTCTCCATTCGTCCCTCCATTCACGCCTGTCGCGACACCACTGGAGGCGGGCTGCACGATGTTGGGGCGTGAGCGGAAGACGGCCTAACGGTGTGCGGGACCGTAGCCCAGCTTCATGGAAACGGTTGCGAATGGTCCTCGCCGATACCCCAGGAGCAACAGCGTCCCTAATTTGCTGGGAAGTGTCGGTGCGGTCCCCTACGGCACTGCGTAGGATCCTACGGTCTTGGCGTGCATCCGTGCGTCGCTGCGGTCCGGTCCCAGGTCGACGGGCACGTGCACCTTCCGCCGACCACTGGCGACAACATGGATGTACTGTGGAGACCTCACGCCCCACGTGTTGAGCAATTCGGCGGTACGTCCACCCGGCCTCCCGCATGCCCACTATACGCCCTCGCTCAAAGTCCGTCAACTGCACATACGGTTCACGTCCACGCTGTCGCGGCATGCTACCAGTGTTAAAGACTGCGATGGAGCTCCGTATGCCACGGCAAACTGGCTGACACTGACGGCGGCGGTGCACAAATGCTGCGCAGCTAGCGCCATTCGACGGCCAACACCGCGGTTCCTGGTGTGTCCGCTGCGCCGTGCGTGTGATCATTGCTTGTACAGCCCTCTCGCAGTGTCCGGAGCAAGTATGGTGGGTCTGACACACCGGTGTCAATGTGTTCTTTTTTCCATTTCCAGGAGTGTACATTGCCTCAGGAGATGAAAAAGATTGCTTCAGTGCGTTCGTTTAAACAGGCATCTAAAAAATTCCTCGAAAGTAATGCATATTACACAGCTAAAAAATCACTTGGGGGACCCGGAGTTGTAGGTAATAGCGAAAGGGGAAAAGTAAAGCTTCCTGTCACATTACGATACATTATGACAATGTAATGGCGTGTACAAGAAAATCATGTCGCAAGATCTATAGTGCAGCCCAGTAATGTTTTATCATTCTCCTGAATTCAACGTCTCTTTCATCATAGGAGGAGAGAGGTGAGGGATGCTGACTCGATTGTTCAGGATGACGAGAGGACATAAAGACGTGCAAGCTTACTGGAATGTTTATGGACCTGTAACCAATTTTCTGAACAGACTGAGGTTAGTGCAAGAGGTGTAGCGACATATTCATGCTCCAGGAAGCACCTGCGATTTGAGTTAGTGCGTGCAGTGCTGCAGCGCACAACTATGTTTTACACCATCAGGTGGCGCGCGGAGTGTCCGCGCGGTTTGAGGTGCCATGGCAGGGATTGCGCGGCCTCTCCCGCCGGAGGTTCGAGACCTCCCTCGGGCATGGGTGTGTGTGTGCTATCCTTAGCATAATTTAGTTAAAGTTGTGTGTAAGTCTAGGGACCGATGACCACTGCAGTTTGGTCCCTTAGGAATTCACACACACGCCATCAGGTAACTGGTTCAAGTTGTGTGTGAATCAAACAACATTGTGCAGTAGGAACCAACTGAATAAGTACAGTTGTAAAGATCTTATATTTGGAAGGATGGAGTCTGCTCAGTCGTTGCGTCCTGATTTAGGTTTTCAATGGTTTTCTTAAATCATTCCGGGTAAATGCCGGGATTATTCCCTCAACAAGGCCATGGCCGATCGCTTGCCTTATTCTCATAAAAGTATAATCATATATTCCGTGTGTATTACTCATAAAAGTATACTCAAATATTATGTGTATATGTATATTTTGAACTACTGTGATGACAAATCCTATATCGTTGTGAGGTGGTACATAGGTGAAAGAGTAACTCAAATTCTGATCAAGTACAACTAAACTAGATAGTTGTAAGTAACTACGCAGGGTGTTGTAAAAATCCTATTACAGGTTTCTAAGGGCTGTAGAAGGTACTCGGCAGATAAAGTTGTGGTGAGGAACTCACATCTGGAAATGTATCATTTGTAGTTTGAAGTTAGGATCATTTCCACATTTCCCACTTCACAGTAGGTACATGAAGGTAGAGCTGCACAACGCATGTATCCAGAAAGATATCCTGATCGCCTCAGTCCGTCACATACGCTTTTCGTCCAACTACAACAATGGCTACAAGAAACTGGTACGTATGCAACTAGGAGGGTTGTTTGTGGTGCTCCGCGGACGTACGCCAGAGTTTGTGCCTCGCATGTGTGGAAAATACGCGTCGCAAATACATCTTCTGCAACGAACTGCAGGGCTGGCATGTGGAATATCTCTCGTGGAGACGGCACGTCAGAGCTCACTGGCTCAGCTGTGAGCGTACCATAAAGCGGCAGATTTGTAAGCGATCCGATCTCCCAACTTATTTTACATCCAAATGGTAAATTTCTGGGGATGGGCCCCTTATTAAAACTATACCGACTAAAATATTAAATATATTCGCAGTTGCGAATATGGCCAACCATCGGCTTTAAAGGGGAATGACGACATGCATGCATGTCAGAAGGTACGTTGCATCGTAATTTGGAATAACGCACGCATTGCAATATCGTATTTATCTGCCGAAACAGGGCGAGCGACTTTCAAGTAAGGTGTCTTCCGTGTAAGGGAACATATGGGTGTAAGAGTATAAGTTGTAGGTACATGGTTGACGACATATGGAAGCTTGGGTCTGGCCGTGAATTGTACTCGGATAGCCAATTGGTAAGTCGTACGCTCGCGATAAGCGGTTAATCTGGGGTCGAGTCGTGGTCCAGCACAAACTGCCACTGCCGTCATTTCATTTTACAGCTGATGGTTGTCCACATTCGCAACTGCGAACACTTTTCATGTACATCATGATGATGCAGTCGCCGCAATGAAGGAGGATTGCCATCGTCCAGTATTAAAGTGATTTCCCCTCCCCCAAGTGTACTCCGCTAGTGCAGCCATGCGGTACCATTTTCATTGTCAGATCAATAATTTGACCAAAATGCTTCAAAACTACTCTTATCTCATTAAGAGAGAAAAAGAAACCGAGAAAATTACGATTCCTCTGCTTTCACAGTAACTATCACCCCAGCCCGTGTAAAGCATCAACTTTAAAATAATCAAAGTATCTAATTTTATGTATGATGTTCTCGTGTACGTTTCACAATTCCTCCTTCGAAATTAATTTACAATTCTAAATTTTGCTCTGCCTTTCCTTTCCATGCCTATTATGAAAATATATTGATAAATCTTGTACATTGAGTATCATTTCGGATCTACAGTGTAAGTAACCTAAAAATCAAAAGTTCCTAATTGGGGTCTTGATCCCTCAACCCACTGATTGCCGTTCTTTACTCCTTCCGCTATCTATACTCTTTCCCTGTATATGTAACTAAATTACCTTTACACGTTTTTAGGACATGCAATGGAGACCAAGACGGCAAGTCGGCGTGTTCCGCGTGTTCACCATGCTCCACAACAACACATTAAAAAGGATGTGTACGAACAGCTTCCATTTTGTATTGTAATGAATGATTACCACTGTACAGTAGTGCAGTTTGAACAAAGCCCACAAGCACAACAGCAGGTACAAATCTCTCTCGGCAGGTCATAAACCCAACTGAACGGCATGTAAACAGACCAGCAGCGGGCACGGGACATCAGGAGTCGATGAGGACGTGCGTAACGCCCTCGCCACTGCCGCCAAAAAACGCACGAGAGTTAAACTTGTTTCGTAGTATTTTGCGTGTAGCATTCCCGGACATGAGTTCCCATGCTAAACTTAACCGTCTTGGTCCCCACAGCCAGTCGCCAACGTCTATAAAGAGAATTTAGTTACACGCTGTGCGCAAATATATTTCTTGGTGACTGAGGAACAACATTAAATTAGTATTTACTTAATTTGCAGAGTAGTAATTATAGCTATCAGGAGTAGTATCCGCCTAGGTTGGTTAGTATTTCCAAGTATATGTGGCAAGAGAAAACCACTAATAGTTATTTTTCCCTGGCAGCAATGTGGACCCAGAATGATTATAGAGAGGCGTAGTCCATTTAGTGGTGCAGTTACATGAGATAGTGAATTATGTGACATGTTTGCGGGAAGACAGTTAGTCACAGAGAGAAAACAACCAACATGCTGAAGTGGGTAGATATTACAGTACGAACTATAACAATGCCTCCGTCTGACATTTAATATACACTCCTGGAAATTGAAATAAGAACACCGTGAATTCATTGTCCCAGGAAGGGGAAACTTTATTGACACATTCCTGGGGTCAGATACATCACATGATCACACTGACAGAACCACAGGCACATAGACACAGGCAACAGAGCATGCACAATGTCGGCACTAGTACAGTGTATATCCACCTTTCGCAGCAATGCAGGCTGCTATTCTCCCATGGAGACGATCGTAGAGATGCTGGATGTAGTCCTGTGGAACGGCTTGCCATGCCATTTCCACCTGGCGCCTCAGTTGGACCAGCGTTCGTGCTGGACGTGCAGACCGCGTGAGACGACGCTTCATCCAGTCCCAAACATGCTCAATGGGGGACAGATCCGGAGATCTTGCTGGCCAGGGTAGTTGACTTACACCTTCTAGAGCACGTTGGGTGGCACGGGATACATGAGGACGTGCATTGTCCTGTTGGAACAGGAATGGTAGAACGATGGGTTCGATGACGGTTTGGATGTACCGTGCACTAGTCAGTGTCCCCTCCACGATCACCAGAGGTGTACGGCCAGTGTAGGAGATCGCTCCCCACACCATGATGCCGGGTGTTGGCCCTGTGTGCCTCGGTCGTATGCATTCCTGATTGTGGCGCTCACCTGCACGGCGCCAAACACGCATACGACCATCATTGGCACCAAGGCAGAAGCGACTCTCATCGCTGAAGACGACACGTCTCCATTCGTCCCTCCATTCACGCCTGTCGCGACACCACTGGAGGCGGGCTGCACGATGTTAGGGCGTGAGCGGAAGACGGCCTAACGGTGTGCGGGACCGTAGCCCAGCTTCATGGAGACGGTTGCGAATGGTCCTCGCCGATACCCCAGGAGCAACAGTGTCCCTAATTTGCTGGGAAGTGGCGGTGCGGTCCCCTACGGCACTGCGTAGGATCCTACGGTCTTGGCGTGCATCCGTGCGTCGCTGCGGTCCGGTCCCAGGTCGACGGGCACGTGCACCTTCCGCCGACCACTGGCGACAACATGGATGTACTGTGGAGACCTCACGCCCCACGTGTAGAGCAATTCGGCGGTACGTCCACCCGGCCTCCCGCATGCCCACTATACGCCCTCGCTCAAAGTCCGTCAACTACACATACGGTTCACGTCCACGCTGTCGCGGCATGCTACCAGTGTTAAAGACTGCGATGGAGCTCCGTATGCCACGGCAAACTGGCTGACACTGACGGCGGCGGTGCACAAATGCTGCGCAGCTAGCGCCATTCGACGGCCAACACCGCGGTTCCTGGTGTGTCCGCTGCGCCGTGCGTGTGATCATTGCTTGTACAGCCCTCTCGCAGTGTCCGGAGCAAGTATGGTGGGTCTGACACACTGGTGTCAATGTGTTCTTTTTTCCATTTCCAGGAGTGTAGTTTCCAGTTTTAGCTGACAATATATACTAAAACTGGAAAATCAGGAAGGCAGAATGCAACTAACGTCAAACCGGCACGAAATACGCAAGTAATGAGAATTTCAAAGCAACTACTCGAAGTAGATAGGAGTAACGCCATCTACGTCCTGTATCAAGGAAATATTTTATGCAGCAGGGTTCTCATTTATTTCAGTGTTGATTTTTTGCGAGGAGATCGTGTTAGGCCTCTTGTACGAAGTAGAAGCGTGTACTAGCGTGTACCGCAATTCGCCACTGCCAGAATCTTGGCCTAGCAAGACTGCGGTTTATAATTCCACACTACTGCTATTCGCTTTGGGATCCGGCGTCTGTCAAACCAGCATAGAATCTATGGATTCAGAAGGGCCACACTCAGCACCATGTAGAGCCACACGGCTAGCGCCCGAGAGGACAGACATAGCGTTCACTCGGACGTGCGCGACTCTACAATACGCGATACATACCTTGCGTCAGAGTATGAGTTTTTTCTCTGTAGGAGAAGTATACACAAGGACAGTGAGGCGAAGTCACCATGGACTGCCAACACGGCGACCATTGTCGCGGTTTCCCTTGACGCGGCGGCAGAGAAAGACGCATCAACAGTGGCATATTCATTGGACGCAGGAGTGGCACACATCGTCTTTCCAGAAGAGTTCATATTCAGCGTGCAGCAATACAATGGATGTATCTGTGTACTTAGGCTCTGAAGAGAACGAATTTTGCCAGACTGCATTCGTCGTTGTCATTTTGGCCGAGCACCTGGCGTGGTGGTATAGTTGACTAGTCGGTACATAACACAATCACATCTGGTTCGTACAGCCGGTAAATTGGACAGCAGGTGTTACATTTCTGACGTGTTAAGGCCCGTGACGGTGCCTTATCTTCGAGGTCTCTGTGACGTTATCTTTCAACAAGATAACACAAGACCGCATGGCGCACGTGCTGCCCTGACCTACCTGGATACAGAGCGCATTTGCCTTTTACCACGGCCAGCTCGGCCTCAGATCCCACACCGAATGAAAGCATTTGATTATGGATTGCTGAGAAATTGGCAAGGTAGCACTCGGATTCCACAATAATTGATGAACTCCGACCCAGAGTTGAAGCATCCGCGGTATCGGTAAGTCATCCAAGCTCAATTGGACACCATGCCAGTTAGTTGCGATCCATTGTTACTGGTAGAGGAGGCAGCTCAGTTTACTAAATTTTGCATCCTGTGTTCCTTCAATATGCTATAGTAAATAAAATTTCTATGATACAGTGTCTCTATTTAACAGTCAGTGCATTTAAGTCCAGAGGGACATTGCATCAAACTTTACAGACACACTCAAATAACTGATGAGTTTCATGCCAAATCCAAGGCATTCTGACGAGGGAGCTGTGCGGGAATACAAATTGTGCAGGCACTATTGGAAGCAGACACTGGGGCATAAGGAAGTTTGGGTCTGTCCGGATAGCTGGAGCCGCGACATTCGAGTCCCGGCACAAATTTTCATATGTTTCTAGTAAATCGTATAGCTGTTGTTCAACCGCATTCGCAGTTTGAGAATATATTTCATAATTTAATACAGCTGTTACTTGTAAGCAGTGTCTCCTCCTTCGGACATAGATGCGTGTCTGAAGGAACACTGCATCGAGCTAAACAGACACTGTTAAATGCAGGCATTGTACCACTGCATTCCATGACAAAGCAAAGCAACCACACTAGAAAATCGAATTCTCTCCGTTTGCGACAGTCACATGTCGGACGTAAACACTACGACGTGCGGAAGTTTGGGTCAGCCTACGAGACATTCTCGGATAGTTCTCGGACAGCCGAAGTAAATAAGGTGACAGCTCGCGAGAAGCGGGAAGTCCGGGTTGGAGTCCCGACTGAGCACAAATTTTCATATGTTTCTAACAAACTGCGAATACATTCCATAATTTCATAAATAAAATTTCGTTATTTACAATTCTTCCTGGTGTTTCAAAATGGCTCTGAGCACTATGGAACTTAACATCTGAGGCCATCAGTCCCCTAGAAAATACTTTTTTCATTTGGAGACCAGCTTAGGTGCCTAACATATTACATGAAACAAGTTTAATAAAACCAATAATAAAAATTTTATTGTGGAAGAGAGAAATATTTATTCTTATTTACATGATAAACGTTTTTAGAAGTGACAAAAATTACAACTACTCATTTATGTGCTTGATATAAACAGCTCAAAAAAGTTTTACCTCGCCTAAGGTTCTGCGAAAGTGTGTGAGTTTAGAATGAAGGGGAGCAGAAAGTGAAAGAATGATCATTATGAAACTAAAGAAAACTTCACAGTCAAATACGATAAAAAGCAAAGCAATACCCAAAATAAAGGCAGTCTGTTCGAAAAGGCAGATCTTTGGCCGTCTGTGGAAACGAAATCCGCTGCTGGGTATTATTCAATACCGCGTTGTTTTATCAAGTGCTTTGTAACATGCTAGCATACTCTCTGACATATTTTCGTCAAGTTGGTGCAAATGTCGGTCTCAAATCTGTCCCCTCTTTGAAAGGAGCTCTCAGTATACGAGGCAGGGGGGGAGGGGGAGAGGGCGGGGGGGGGGGGTGATCTTGCGACGACAGGTGCATTTCCAATTGATTCAAAGAGAATGCTCAGAGCGGTTCAAGTCAGAAGATACCTCAGGCCATTACAAACCGTCGCTTCTCGCCTCCTGGAGAGAGGTGTTCTCGAAGTGAGCACAGTGGATTGGTACTTTTTTGCCTACGTCGCAGAAATGTAGGGCTGTTCAATAGGTCGAAGAATCTTGACACAATATCGCAGAGTCCTCAGACTGCCCTCGATAGCAACGAGTGACGTCCGGGGTCCCTACACGATACCATGTGTCGACTCGTTCAGTGAGGCTCTAATCTGAAGGTATCGGTAAGCTCGATGCTCTTCACTCTTTGTCCGCCCCGATAGCTGCATGGTCAGCGTGACTGAGTGCCGTCGTTCGGGCCTAGGTTCAATACAATTGGAAACAAATATGGGGAAACGTCTCAAAAAACGTGTTGCCTAAACATGCGAAGGAGACATGCTACAAAATAGTTAACAGAACGGTACCAACCAACCAAAGACTGGCGGAGATAAAACTCGTCGCAAGTTACAAGTGGGACGGATGTGCCATGACCGACACCCTCGAGCACGGATTCACCTGCAGGAATGCCAGCAACATATGGGGAGCGTGCCAGCAGATGGTGGCCCACATCAACAGAACGGCGCCGGGAAGCGTCAAGGTGGAAGCAATCACCGCCCTAGAGTGCAACCCATTTCCACGACCCAAGCGACTGGCGACTCTCTGGATCCTCAGGACCTCTGGGAGGAGAACAAGACGGCCCAGTAGCACAGGCGCTACCGCGAGAACTTCAGAAACTTCCTGCTGATTCCACTGCAGACAGCGATCGCCAGACTCCTCCCCAGCCTGTGACCCTCAGCACCACCACCAGCCACCTCACCACGCTCACCACAAGAAGAACGTGTGCAGTGATAGTGAATAAGTGCAACAGAAAAGATAAAGTGCTTTCTCCTCTCGCCTGAAATAGTCAAGTATAGTAGTATAAAGTGTTTCTCCTTAGTGAAATGAGTGTTCCGCCTCCTCGATTTCTACATCACCATCTATGGCCGTCCTATCGCTTTCACCCCCACCCTAAAATACCTTGGTGTCTCCCTTGACGCCGGCCGCGGTAGTCTCGCGGTTCTAGGCGCGCAGTCCGGAACCGTGCGACTGCTACGGTCGCGGGTTCGAGTCCTGCCTCGGGTGTGGATGTGTGTGATGTCCTTAGGTTAGTTAGGTTTAAGTAGTTCTAAGTTCTAGGGGACTAATGACCACAGCAGTTGAGTCCCATAGTGCTCAGAGCCATTTGAACCATTTTTTCACCCTTGACCGTCGCCTCTCCTGGACCCCCCCACCTCCGGCAGAGCCAAGCCAAGGCACGCTCCTGACTCTCTCTCCTCAAGGTCCTTTCCAGCCGTACTTGGGGTCTGGACCCCTCCAGCATCCTCCATACCTATAAATTCCTCATCCGCGCTATCCTTTGTTACGCCCACCCTGCCTGGATCTCCGCTCCCCCTACAAATCCCTTCAGATCCTAGAACTCCATGCTCTTCGCCTCACCTATCGCATCCACCTCCCTTCCCCCACGCAGATCCTGTACGACCTTATTCCTTTCCCCCACCTCCTCCTTTTCCTCGAATGGATACGGATCCTCTACACCTCCCGTAAATTCAATCCTCCTCACCCGCTGGTCTCTCCCAGCCTCTCCCACCCCCGTGAGCTGCCGCTCCTATACTTCCACGTCCCACCTGCTCTCCATCTCTCCACTCTCCATACCCTTTCACAAGATGGCTTCCGACAGCTCCCCCTCCCTGATGATGCCCTCCTCCCCTCCCTCTACCCCTCCTACCAAATTTGATCCTCCCTCCTTCTTCCTGTGTTTGTTCCTGTAGGCACCCTCTCTCCCTTCTCTCCCCCTTCCCTCCCTCCTCGCTGTCTCCCCACTCCTCCCCCATACCCCCATACCTCCCCCATACCCCCATACCCCCATACCTCCATTCCTCCTCCCATCTCCTCTGCCATTGGTATCTTTGATCACCCCTCTCCCACCCCCTCCCCCTTCTTCCTCTCTTGCTAGATCCCCGGACTCAGACACGCTATAGGGACATTCGCGCGCCAGAGATCATCGCCGCCAGTTTCTCGTGTATGTGCCATCGTGTTTGTGTTTAGTTTTCGCCGTCACGCTCCAACGTTCACATGTGCCGTCGGAATCATCAGTGTTTGTGCGTCGTGACGACAGTGATTAGTGTGGTTTTTCGTCGAGTGCGAACGGCTTCTTGTTTTATTCTGTTCTGTGTCTACTGTTTTTTACCCGCCAAAGTGTTCAATCTCTTTTGTGTCTTCTATATGTTTTCTCATTGTTAACTCTGAGGCTGAAGAGCAGCGTAAGGTGCTGCTGCCAGCCTACCTGATGTACAGGTGTTGAAATTACAATAAAGGAAAAAAATAAATGAGTGATACAAAGTGCTTCTCATCAAACACCTGACAGTGTCAAAATAATGCCCAATAGTACTACCAGTCTTTTTTTCATTATTTGTGCTATATTGTCTATGATACAAGCATTACTTTGTGGAAAGTACCAACTACACATAATTTCTTTTAAATGATTTCCTTTACTATGCGCCCTATAAAATTTATATTGTTTACTCACACTTGCCTCTCTCCTTCTCTTATATAATATGACATAATTTTCTCTCTTCTCCAATTTATGTATAATCTGTTGTATATGTAGAAAAGATTCTTCCACTTCTGCTCCATCTATCATGCTGATGTTTGCTCATACTGTCCCACTTAACAGCGCAAACTAGAGCAAGAGATCAAACCAGAATGCACAATATGTCTGTAGCATCACAAGTGCATGAAATACAGAAACATGAACTCAGAATCAATGTGTCGGTGCTACATATAAATTATGCCTGTCCTGCAATGTTTTACCCAAAAAAGATGACAAATGGCCTTGTAAAACGGTTCAAGGAACATCAATAACAGAAAAACGAAAAAGAAAAGAAGATACAAACGAAAACCTATAAAATGACAGTAATTTTCACCAACACTAGGAGTATAATACGTTAATAGAATAAAATGTTTTTTTAAAGTGTATCGCTGCTAATATATTTAAATAAATATACACTCCTGGAAATGGAAAAAAGAACACATTGACACCGGTGTGTCACACCCACCATACTTGCTCCGGACACTGCGAGAGGGCTGTACAAGCAATGATCACACGTACGGCACAGCGGACACACCAGGAACCGCGGTGTTGGCCGTCGAATGGCGCTAGCTGCGCAGCATTTTTGCACCGCCGCCGTCAGTGTCAGCCAGTTTGCCGTGGCATACGGAGCTCCATCGCAGTCTTTAACACTGGTAGCATGCCGCGACAGCGTGGACGTGAACCGTATGTGCAGTTGACGGACTTTGAGCGAGGGCGTATAGTGGGCTTGCGGGAGGCTGGGTGGACGTACCGCCGAATTGCTCAACACGTGGGGCCTGAGGTCTCCACAGTACATCGATGTTGTCGCCAGTGGTCGGCGGAAGGTGCACGTGCCCGTCGACCTGGGACCGGACCGCAGCGACGCACGGATGCACGCCAAGACCGTAGGATCCTACGCAGTGCCGTAGGGGACCGCACCGCCACTTCCCAGCAAATTAGGGACACTGTTGCTTCTGGGGTATCGGCGAGGACCATTCGCAACCGTCTCCATGAAGCTGGGTTACGGTCCCGCACACCGTTAGGCCGTCTTCCGCTCACGCCCCAACATCGTGCAGCCCGCCTCCAGTGGTGTCGCGTCAGGCGTGAATGGAGGGACGAATGGAGACGTGTCGTCTTCAGCGATGAGAGTCGCTTCTGCCTTGGTGCCAATGATGGTCGTATGCGTGTTTGGCGCTGTGCAGGTGAGCGCCACAATCACGACTGCATACGACCGAGGCACACAGGGCCAACACCCGGTATCATGACGTGGGGAGCGATCTCCTACACTGGCCGTACACCTCTGGTAATCATCGAGGGGACACTGAATAGTGCACGGTACATCCAAACCGTCATTGAACCCATCGTTCTACCATTCCTAGACCGGCAAGGGAACTTGCTGTTCCAACAGGACAATGCACGTCCGCATGTATCCCGTGCCACCCAACGTGCTCTAGAAGGTGTAAGTCAACTACCCTGGCCAGCAAGATCTCCGGATCTGTCCCCCATTGAGCATGTTTGGGACTTGATGAAGCGTCGTCTCACACGGTCTATACGTCCAGCACGAACGCTGGTCCAACTGAGGCGCCAGGTGGAAATGGCATGGCAAGCCGTTCCACAGGACTACATCCAGCATCTCTACGATCGTCTCCATGGGAGAATAGCAGCCTGCATTGCTGCGAAGTTGGATATACACTGTACTAGTGCCGACATTGTGCATGCTCTGTTGCCTGTGTCTATGTGCCTGTGGTTCTGTCAGTGTGATCATGTGATGTATCTGACCCCAGGAATGTGTCAATAAATTTTCCCCTTCCTGGGACAATGAATTCACGGTATTCTTATTTCAATTTCCAGGAGTGTATATGGTTACAAAAAAAAAGGTTCGATTCCCGGCTGGCTCGGGGATTTTCTCCGCTCAGGGACTGGGTGTTGTGCTGTCTTCATCAACATTTCACCCCCATCCGGCGCGCAGGTCGCCCAATGTGGCAACGAATGTAATAAGACCTCCGCCAAGGCGACCAGACCTGTCCTGCAGGGGGCCTTCCGGCCAATGACGCCAAACGCTCGTTTCCATTTCAATTCTTGTTCAGTCTTTGGTTGAAGGTGAAATGTGGGAAAGCTGATGCCTTGGCCACAGTGAGTATATCACGCTGGGTAATGGCATCTGGTGAAAGAGTGGGAACGGGCAATGTTGTGCGAGAAGATGGCAGGAAGGCCTGCCTACGCGCTCAGGTACAAGTGACAGAGGGACACCGGACACGCTTTCACACAGTGTTTGCTACGAAGCCTAGGAGACACATGGAGATGTTATGAAACTGTAGCGGCTCCGGGAGCTCCGAGGCTATTAACACACACCGAACGCTCGTGGGTCGGCAACTGTGAAGTTTTTGGTTTCCAGATGACAGGTACACCAAGAATTTCACCTGGGAGGAGCAGACTAGGCGACAGAGTAGAAGCGAGCCGAGTGGCAAACGGATGTTTATGATACAACTAATTTTAAGAATGGAGAGGCCAAGAATGTGTATCAGCGCACAGGAGCTGGAAGGCAGTGAAGTCTGTCGGTGTTAATCCGACCATACCTGCACAGCGGTCGACTGGCTAGTGTAAGGTGTGACGAGATATGTTTAAAGTGGGTTCACTGCACGATGGAAGAGACTGGGAATTCCGCCTGGAGTGGCGGAAAGCGACGGACGCCGCCTGCTTAACTCAAAGTACTGTGCTGAAGAGAGCTCGTTGTAGTTGCTATACTGGAAGGAGGAAGGAACTCTGTTCGGTAAAGGACTGGAGGTACATGTTTTTATGTTACTTTGTCTACTTTCCAGGAGAACCTATGAGTTATCAAGGATGTTACCGAGACTTAACGAAGTTTTAGCAACTTCTTCATTTAAGCTGGCCGCCGTGGCCGAGCGGTTCTAGAAGCTTCAGACTGGAACCGCGCTGTGCTACGGTCGCAGGTCCTAATCCTGCGCCAGCCGGGGTGACCGAGCGGTTCTAGGCGCTACAGTCTGGAACCACCCGACCGCTACGGTCGCAGATTCGAATCCTGCCTCGGGCATGGATGTGTGTGATGTCCTTACGTTAGCTAGGATTAAGTAGTTCTAAGTTCTAGGGGACTTTATGACCTCAGATGTTAAGTCCCATAGTGCTCAGAGCCATTTGTACCTTTTTTTTCAGTTAAGATACGAAACCAGGAATTGCTGGGCACCAATCTTCAGTTTTAAATTATGTTGACGTGTCCTTATCAGTTGTTAGCCTTTGCTTTTCTTTGCAGGTATTCCAGTGTGTGGCAGATGTAAGGGAACAGAAGATTTGCTCATTTCAAGCGATTTATTGCTGTCCGTTTTAAGGCGCTGGCATTACTATTGTTCGCCGATCCTTTGAACGTATGCTGGGCGCTCTGGAAATTTAGCAATCAGAAGGATCTGATGAGCCGGTTGGTGAATTACTCTTGAATTATAAAGGACGA
This sequence comes from Schistocerca gregaria, assembly GCF_023897955.1. Classification (NCBI taxonomy): domain Eukaryota; kingdom Metazoa; phylum Arthropoda; class Insecta; order Orthoptera; family Acrididae; genus Schistocerca; species Schistocerca gregaria. Next base: position 176,676,460 of record NC_064925.1, on the reverse strand, counting down.
TCAAAAAAGTTTCCGTCTGAGGGCGTTCCCGTGGCGTATACAAACGAAGCGCGACTCCGTTGCGGATATAGAAGCACCGACATGTAGACAAGAGATGAGTGTGGCATCCGTGTCTCCCCAACGCACGTGCGGTAAATGCTAAATGTGAACTATGGCGACGTTATTACGAAACGCACCCAAGCAGGGACAACGTCCTGTTATTCTTTCCTTGGCTGCCGAAGGACAAACACCGATAGACGTCCACAACACCGCTGTGAAATAATGTGCTAAGGGTGTTGCTGCTTCATGATAACGCACGTCCCCATATCGCAAATTTCGTAACGCACAAGTTACGCCAACTCACGTGGGAAACACTCGAGTACCCTCGCTGTAGTCCTCGTCTCTCCTCATGCGATTTTCACGCCTTCGGTCCCTTAAAAAAGGCCTTGAAGGGCTTTAAGTGTCGACGATTTCTATCGGAAGAGCATGTGCGGCAGCAGAACGTGATTGCCTCAATATTCACGGTAATTTTGCCTGATTTCCATATCGGTACTGGGCTATATGCCCTCGAATGGAAACTTTCTGATCGCCTCTTACACTCCTGACTCAAGGGGGACAATATTTTGTCATTTTAATCGATTAAACTGTGGGTTCTTGGTGAAACGATGTATATTGCAATAACTAAACGAAACACTTTTTTAGCATTTTTCGCCAACTTTATTATACTGTAAGACGTAAGTTTCGGGTCGTAACCTCATTTTCTAGTACACAGCCGATCCGAAAGATGGGAAACAAGCAAAGATAACCACCTCGACTTCTTAATCCATATACAGTTAGATAGACAGACAGATAAAGAAGTTGACGTGTTTATCTTTCATTAGTTCTCATCTTTGGGATCAGTTGTGTTCTAGGAAATTGTGTTATAACACGAAATGTAGGTCGCGCATTAATAATAAAGTTAGTGAAACAACGGTAAAAAAACGTTTCGTTTAGTTAGTCAACATTTTATAGTGAGACCGGCGACCCAATTATTTACCGTTATCGGCTTTGGAAGGTTAGTATCAACAGTAGCCAAAATCGATCAACTTTACTTAAGAAGCTAAGAAAAGGGATGATGAATTACAGGTAATCCATTATCAGGATTGATCCACCTCCCTATTTAACCCGAGAATTACATACCTCAAACGTGTATTTGTACCTCGAGTCATCCAAACTCTTCTACGGCGACCATCGTGCGTCATAAAAATCCCACACTCGCCAATTAAGAGAGCCGAACGCCCTGATCTAAGTTTCATCCTGTCCGTTCCCTTCCCCACCTTCCTCGGCCACGACGGTGTTGGAGCATTCGTACTGTTATTCGTAATGGACAATTGGAGGCCAAAGTAACCGTACGGACAAGGTTCATTACTGTCTGTAACGCCAAAACACTCCCACACATCTCTAAAGGAGCCCTCACGCATTCAATAATACTGTCAAACCGTCAACGTATTGTCCGTCTGAAGCCCGTATTAACGTATTGTCGACAATAGAAATACTGACGAGCAGTACTGACGGTCCCGAAAATATTCTCAGTACTGACGATATGTACTGACCGTGTAAGGGTGAGCATTGACGGTGTGATAATATTCGTCATTCAGATGTCGACAGAGCTTCATGAATCAGCCGCACTGCGTTTGTGTGCACTGCTCGTGTTTGTGCATATCATACCGCAGATTCTATTTTTCAGGTACTTTTTTTTTAACACGAAACAGTTCTAAAACCCTAATGCAAGGGTAGTCATGGAATTTGTCACTTTAAGACGCTTACTGAAGGATTCACTACGGTATTGCTTGCTTTATTCATTTCTAAAAATAGTGCTTCCTTGTTGAATTGCCGGCCGATGTGACCGAGCGGTTCTAGGCGCAACAGTCCTGCCTCGGGCATGGATGTGTGTGATGTCCTTAGGTTAGGTAAGTTTAAGTAGTCCTAAGTTCTAAGGTGGACTGATAGGTAAGGAATGAGGAGGTTCTACGCAGAATCGGAGAAGAAAGGAATATGTGGAAAACACTGATAAGGAGAAGGGACAGGATGATAGGACATCTGCTAAGACATGAGTGAATGACTTCCATGGTACTAGAGGGAACTGTAGACGGCAAAAACTGTAGAGGAAGACAGAGATTGGAATACGTCAAGCAAATAATTGAGGACGTAGGTTGCAAATGCTACTGTGAGATGAAGAGGTTAGCACAGGAAAGGAATTCGTGGCGGGCCACATCAAACCAGTCAGTAGACTGATGACAAAAAAAAAAAATGTTCTAGGGGACTGATGACCTCAGATGTTAAGTCCCATAGTGCTCAGAGCCATTTGAACCTTGTTGAATTACACAGCAGCGTGGAAAAACTTCGAAAAGTAAGTCATTCATTAGCAGTGACTGGTAAGAGGTCTGCGAAATGCATGCCAGTCTTGCAAAATTCTCATAAAACGTAAAAAAAAAGTTTTGCGTTAAACACTTGCACATATCCTTGCAGGGCGGATATAATTACGTCACAAGTCGTCCCTTTGCAGCCCGTCTCAGACCAGTTTCCTCCTTTTTGTTGTTTTTCATTGTTTCTCGGCAATTGTAGCTGATAAAATTGCGGCACACATTTCTTTTGGGTGTTCCATGTCATTCTTAGCCTTCTCAAAACCTCGTTGCCAACTGGCGTCTGACAATACTGGTAGATTTATCGATGGTATGACGATGGCTTGAGTTTATTGAAGGTTTGACAGTCTAGCACGCCGTGGTAGCTACGTGCCTAAGTTAGCGGTCGTCAACTGGAGACGTTCGCTGCGAGCGACATCGTAACTGTCTCTCACGATAGGACTTGAACGTTCCAATGACACTGCTGTGATGTACGCCATTTTGGCGAGTAACTTCCCGGCAGCTCTCTTTGCCGTAAAGTGACAATGCGTACAGAGCCTAGGTTTGAAGTAAAGCAACTAGCGGAAGGTATTGTAGAAGTTTTGTGACAAGGTTTCTATATGTTTTCGAGGGTGCTGAACCCAAATTTTCTAAGTCTCACCAAAATTTCGGCCCCAAATGAGTCAAAAAATTGAGAAAACTACGAAAAATGGGACTTTTTTGGTCTTTCGCTTATAACTCGGAAATGGTTAAATTTTCGGCAAAGCTGAGTATTTATAAAAATAAAGGGTATGGAATTTTCCACAAAATAGGCCTCAATGACTTTTTGTCAGCGCTTGTTGAAGTTAGATTTCGAATCTGAAACGCAGAACCTTTATTTTCATACTCAGTTTTGCTGAAAATTGTGTCGTTTCTGAGATACAAGTGAAAAATCAAAAAAAAAAAAAGGAAACGTTGTTTTTTCCATTTATGATCAACTCCCAGACCGAAGTTCTGATGGGACTTTGAGAATTCGGATTCAGTACTCTTGAAAACGTATAGAAAGCTTGTCAAAAATGCTTGTACAAAACTTACCACTATCTTTGACTGCACTATTAAGCGACGACAGGCTGAACGATGAACACAATCCACATTTTCCCATTCACGATTGGAGGGACAGCACACTGTACTGAACTGATTCATAATACAGATTTATTTTCAGCTCCCTTTGACTGGTGGCTGAAAGTGGCGATTTTCTATGCTCAAACTATCACATACTGTACTTTGCAAGTCGAGAGGCTGATGCGAAACTTGTTTTGATTAGTTCACTTTGAATCTTTGAGTCGGTATATGAAACTGGTATGGGTAACGCAATTGACAGCGCATTACACGCAAAACTCGGGTATCTTGGTTCGAGTCTCAGTCAGATACACACTTTTACCGCGATACAAATTTTCATCACAAAGTAAACTGCACAAAAGAGTGGAAAAATTTCATGTCACTGACAGCATTTAATTCAACATCAGAACATAGTGCCCCGTCTAAACACACAGCAATGGCTCTGTTGGAGAGGGATGGGGAAAGACATCGTTCATATTCCGTTCGAAGAAACAGTCAGTCGTGGAAAATCACAGAAAACGCAGACTGGTAGGGCAGGATTTGGACTAGAGTCTCCACCCCCGAATATGAGGCCAGAGGCCTAGCGAGTGCGGCAAGTAGAGTACAGACCGCGGTGATTTTGTGCAACACCTACGGGCAGGGAGTACGGGAAATGCACACTTCCTCAAACGCTGTCACGTGCCGACAAGTCTCTGCCTACGAATAAGAAGAATAAGTGACGTCATGTTCTTATTTCTGTCAGACTTGATGAGGCGCCAGTGCTGGTTCCGAGGATAGAGAGGGGGGGGGGGGGGGAATGCCATGTCTGCAACCTTGAACCTCGCCTCTGGTGTGCGGCGCCGAAGAAGATCGTCCTCAACCGCGGAGATCCCTACTGCCAACCCGAACCTGTCGCAACTTGTGCAAAAGCTCCGTCTGGCTACGCCTTCGGCGCGAGGACTCGGCTACTCTCGGTTCCCGTCGGCAGAGTTCGGGGTCGCCGCCGGCTCTGCGCCGGGTCTGCCTCGTGGTCTCGCTCCTCATTCAGTCTCCGACTGTCGCCGCGTGCGGACGAGGAGTGACGCAACTTCCCGACGTAGCCGGCGGCGTACGTCTGCGACAGCTAACAGAATTTGCAAGAACTGGAGTTTCCACCTGTCTCACACGTAGCACAAACAGGTATGAGACCGAGCACCGTATTAGTGAACTGAAGCTGAATATGCTCGTAACTGGGCATTTTTTGCCGGTCGTTGCGCAATTGCTGCCGGCGGCAAGAACATATGCAGTTCAAAATGCACGTCATTTATTACTATATGCAAGACTTCATTTTCTCTCCTGCAGTCGACAATACTTGCGCCAGTGACAGATTTTCCTCGCTGTTGACACTCATTGCTATATTGCAGCATTTGTAAACAAACCTCAAAGAAATGCTGGTGATTCGATCCTGATGTTCTTATGAGTGCTCCTATTTTCCTCACAATAGATATTGAACCTTAAGATTTTAGCGTACTGATTCGCCGTAATTATGTAAAATCAGTGAAACTGTATTCTCCAGTCTCTCTAAAGTGTCACTCGTTAGGTTTTGACTGCTCTGTTTGGTCTGGTCTGTTTATCCTTTTACCAAGAGAAAAGTAAACAACTGGAATTTAGTGTGGCATTTATCCGTAACCTGATGGCGTAATAAATAGCGCGCGTGTGTGTGTGTGTGTGTGTGTGTGTGTGTGTGTGTGTGTGTGTGTGTGTGAGAGAGAGAGAGAGAGAGAGAGAGTGAGAGAGTGAGTGATTGCACCTTTTACGGCAAAGATAAGCAATTTTCTGTTTCTAAACCATTATGGACGGGACGCTAAAGAAATTAAATTTTAGTCTTGCAGTGGTTTCAACGAAATCCTTGGTTCTTCTTAAAATGAAGAAGGCAAAGCGAGAGTAATCGGATAATATTCGGCGCTAGTGATTGTTTATTTACTTTTAACTACAGGAGCCGGGCTTAGTGCCGTCTCAACAGACAACCACATGTTTCGTTTGCAAGAGGGAAATAGTTCGTCCAGTGTTTCGCTCAATGCGTTTGTCATGAAATTAAACTGTTTCTCGGTTTCAGTGCTATTCTGATGTGGATAATACTTTCCACGATCCAGTTTTCGGTACTAACACATCATAGTAATACTATTCGTGGACAGCGTGTAGCTCACTGAATTGTAGCCACGTGAAGATAGATTGCCCTCTCGGACTCAGTTGTGGCAAAATATATATCTTTTCACTCAATTTCACAGTGTCAGCTGTCGTCTGCAACTGCATAGGAGCGCGGGACGAGAGTCAACCTGTTTGTATTCTCCTCGCAGCACAGTCTTCCTTATGTAGATGCCAAGAGGCTTGCAGAAAAAGGCGTGTTCGCCACACGACGCCTTCATCTAGGGAAGGGAGCGGTTTGTGTCTGCCAGGTCGTTGCCGTTGGTTACGTACTGCGGCATTTCCATAGCAGCGCTATCCTGAATATTTCATTCTGTCCATTTGAATGAACGCTCCCGATATTGTCAGAAACGTTTTACACAAGCAGAGCGGACAAATTGCCATAACGCCGTTAGGTGTCACCGCTATAATGGACAAGGTCCCTATCGACCAGAGCGCTGACTAAGCGTTTCTGGTTGTGACGTCGTCAGCCAGCTACCTGTTTCACGCCGGCTCGGCCGCGGGAAACTGTATACTTTCGCGATAGCGCCTTCTGCAGCGGGTGAAATCCGGCGACCCCGGAACGCTGAACGTCTAGCATTGTTGGTGCCTTCTCTTATGTAACTTGACGCAGTTTTTTCGTTTGTATATTAATCCATTTAGTTTGCTACTAATGCACTTTTTAGGAAAATAGCGATCGTTTTTCTAGCAAAATTCCAGAAACTGGAAGGACGCTCTCCTTTTTCTGCTTTTTCCGCCGGCACGAGACAAGATGTACAATGGAATTAGTATAACATGTGGACCAATCTTGGATCAGTTCATGAGCCTCAAACAGAGACTTCCCAAGCTTTGCACAAAAAGAAGCCATTAACACGAGAACTTGTTTGAACATCATAGTGCTAAATGTTAAACACGGCAGGTGCCTGCCTCTTAGCAACCGGTTCGTTCAGCCATTTATAGCTACACATAAAATTTAACGAGAACTGTAAATAGTGACTAGAGTCTTATCCGCGTGCGCGGGGGTCACAAGTCGAAGTAAAATGATTGTAAAATAGCTTAAACTTAGACCAGGTAATTAAATCCGTGGATTTTTAATCTCGATAAACCGCGCTGACACCGCACCACGGAAACCTGTTGCGCAAAATGCATCGTGGAGAATGCTTCGACAAACAGCTGTGTGGTTCCCCCTGCCATTATGCTGCTAATATAAGACGTAGAATTGTAATTGCCTACGATGGTTGGGGGCATCCATTTAGACTACCACTCAGAACTCCACTGTGTGTTTCTCAGCTGCTCTTTTAGTTAAGTGTATGTTACGTAAGTTAAACGCGCTATCTTTAGTGAGAATTTTGGCCACACAAATAGATAATTATCAGCCAGAGAGGTCGGGGCGGCATTTTTACCCATTACCCAACGAGAAAGGCAAGGGAAAGAAAAGATTGTCTGACGATATTTGGAAGCAGTAATCGTAGATATCTGAGAAGGACGTTGTGAACGTCCACTTCATTGCGTCTAACAATTATTCAGCTGTGCATGTCTATTACGAATCAACTACGCCATACGTCATGTAGGTATTTGCAGACATCGTCACCACATTTCGCTGTATTGCATAGATGATCACATCAGTCAGTCATTCTTATACAATATCTACCCAAACTATATCATATTCCCGAAGAGAACATCGAAACATTAAATAATAAAGCTGAAGAATCAGCCAATAGCATTATTACAAAAAGTTGAATCTTTTTTCTTGAGTGTTTGATGGTGAACGCCCCAAAGAATTGTTAAAATATTAGAAGAATCGGGACACTAAAATTGCCAAGCAAAAGTTTCCAGTAGCCTCCTGAAGGAAAATGTATGAGTAGACATATTAACTTACATGGTTCAGAGTAATACAGGCCTTTAATTCTTCTGTGCTATTGACGTCGGAACCAGAACGTTACTATAGATATCAATAGACCATGAACGCCATATGGCGGTTTGCGATTCTGGGCGAGTTATAGTTCTGTCAGTGGACAGTAGGATATTTTTTGCTTCGTTCAGGTTTTCTTTGGCACACTCTCTCAACCTTCCGCTTATTCTACCACTTTACGCATAGCTTCGTAAGAGGTAACTTTTGTTTAGGCATCATAGTTTCTCTGTTAGCGGCCTCAGAAGATCGGCAGTTGGTGCTTTTCCCTCACTTTTAGTTGCTACAGAAATGTGCATGTGTTAATTACAAATTTCCATTAACATGTATTTGCAGAAATCCAAAGAACCTAGCCCCATTGTTGAGAACGGCCTTTACTTTAGTTTCCTTCTCAAAACACCCCCCCCCCCCCCCCAACACACACGCACACGCACACACACCCACACCTTCTTCTTCTAACAGGTAAAGTGATTCTTTTACCACAAGAACACTATACGTTTCAAAGTGACGTCGTTGTTGGTAGTGTACCATCCAAAACTTTGTTGCGGATATTCTGCTGACTCCACACGTCTTTTCATTGAAGCACTTGTGACGGTATCTCTGAAAGCTGGGAATCAAAGTTGTGGTACCTTCCGGCGTCTTTTGGTCTCACTTTCTTGTCTGATAATTTGCTGTTTTGCTTTGTCTGATCAGGTGAGCATCTTTTTAGGCTAGAATTAGTCTTCTTAGCAGTTATGTGAATCTGTAGTATTTTTGAGTTTTTCGCGATTCTCTTAACTACCTCACGACTCACTCCCAGGATGGTTTCTTCATTGTCGTTGTAACTAATCTCCTTCCGCAGCTGAGTCCAAAGGTTTAGTGCTCCGTGTCTGATTAGCGTGCAGTCAATTTAGCTGGCGGGTTATTAACTTCAGATATTCATTATTCTATATTATTGCGAGGCTGTAAACGATGCCGTAAAATACATCTACATCAATACTTCGCAGTTCACACTGGCACACCGGGTAGAGGATTCTTCGAACCGCCTCCAGACTATTTCTCTACCGTTCCACACTCAAACAGCGCGTGGGGAAAAATAAACAAATATTCCTGTACGAGCTCTGGGTTATCTTATATTATTATGATCGTATCTCGCTTTGTAGGTTGGCGACAATAAAATATTTTCACGTTCAGCTGAGAAAGTTGGTGATTGATGTTTACTGAAAAGATTTCAAGGCAACGAAAAACGCTTTTGTTTTAATGATTGCTATCCGAACTCGCTTATCGCAACAGTGATACTCCATTCCTCGAGAATACAGAACTAGCTGCCCTTCATTGTGCTTTTTCTATGTCCTCCGTCAGTCTTGTTTCGTAATGATTCCAACAGCAGTTGTCTTGCAGAGGACGAACAAGTATAATTAAGCAGTCTCTTTAATAGACTTGTTGCATGTCCTGGAATTTTGGAGAGCGAAGTTGATTATGTGCGAGTGGCTGAACTTTGATAATTGACACACGATCACGTAAACAATACTGCTCTGTGTACCTATGCAGTTTCGCAAAATAATTGTCTGAAAATAAAAAATAAAACTTTTCAATCGAGGGAAGACTTGAACCAATGACCTCTCGTTCCGCAGCTGCTCACGCTAACCACGGCGCTCCTGAGGTCACACTATCCTTAATGTTGCCAATCTTGCGCATGGGCTACTTAGTTTGTATATTTTGCTTATTTTTTTCATAGCTCCACACAACTTCTTCCCGTTTTCTGGACTGATCTGTGTGCAGTTTTTCAAGGCCTATCCACTGTGCCAACTTATAACTAAATCTGAGGGGGGTGCGATGGGGAGGTTCCCTTGTAAGAATGAGCCTGTTGCATCAGTATACTCTGAAAAGAACCTTATTGTAATGCTATATGGACCGGAAGACTTGCATTTATTATGTGCTTTAAGCTGCTTCGCTACTCCGTGGACTCTTTGACCGCCAGTGCGAATTCGACTGAAGCCTGCCAGTATATACTACAGTAGTTGCCATCCGGTTGTGAACGCGCGCCCTTTGCCACTGTGCGAAATGGATCGCGGTAAGGGCAGGGCGACGCTTATCTGACCCCCAGCGTTTCGGCTGACGATAGCGTGCTGCCAGAGCCATGCGCCTGCACCGTATCGGAGCGACCGTGGGAGCTGCAGACGTGCCCGACAAGTCCTGACACGATCAGATTGGGAGCCGAGGTCGCGTGCCCTTTCCTCGAAACTCGGAACCACCAAGGAAAGCGGCGCAACGGTGAGTCGAGGTGCTACCGGAAGGTAGGTCAGATTTTGTTCCGGCCACGAAACTGGGCGTCTGTAAATACCGAAAGTGCAAAGCTTCCTTGGTTTACAGAATAGGCACGTAGTTTGACGGTGTTGAAAGACGCATCTTATCTATTACGTCATGCCTACCTGTGCAAGGTATGTGGAGTCAAGACAACGCGTCGATTTAAGAGCCTTTTGTCAGACAGCTGAAAACTGACTCGAGGTGTTATTTATGCCTTAGCACATGTCTCGTAAGCTATTTGATGAACACATCACACCATACTTCACTTTTTCCGTCTCGTAAAACGTGTGTCGGCCTGGTCTTCTTTTGCTTTGATGTTGACTCTGAAACGTCCTCTTAGAAAAGTTATAAATGGCTGTGCTTAAACTGACACACAATATTTTTTTTGCGCAACGCAATCTGACGTTCAAAAATCTCTACAAAAGAATTGCCCTGACTACCAATAACCTATACCTTTCATGAATCACTTACCTCACAAAAATCTTCGTTACTCGAACTACTCCAATACAGCGAGCGCCAATACTGCCAGATGAAAAAGATTCTAAATACTGAAGGCACTAACTACTGATGGCATAGTCAGCAAATGAAAGATTTTGATAGAGAACAAACAATGTATTTACCTTAATAGTGCTCAAAAGTCACCACTGCTCACCTCCAACTGCGCAACGCTACGCACTGTTCGCGTCCAGCTGCCCAACACTGCAATAGCGACTATTCCAACAATGCCACCCAGCCACAGACCGCACACAGCACAGCCAGTGATTTTCATACAGAGCGCTACGTGGCGTTATCACTATAAAAACCTAAACAGCCTACTTACAACTCCTACATGTGCCAGACAGAATGGGAAAAAGTTCAGAAAAATTGCCCTTAATCTGGAGAAGTAGTTGCACGTAGTATCTGCGAATGCGGACATGGAAGAGCTGAATTCATTATACTCAATCCTTCATTAGCATAATACAAGGATCATTTCAAAAGTTCTGCACGCTGTAAGACAGTATCGAAGAAAATAATGAAATTTGCAAAATCCGTTTACAGACCTTCAGTATAATCTCCCGTCTTGTTTGACGGCTTCCCAACATTTTGGCGACTTCAGTACTCCGCAGAGGGCACGTTCATTGGTGAGCTGTCTGATTATTCGCGTCAACCAACTGAAAGTTTCATAAATTGTACCAAAACTTTTTCCAACGCAGTCGTTCCTTCAATTTTGGCCTGGTAGGCTCATACCAGGACTGTATGGTGGGTGAGGAAGTATTTACCATCAATATTTGTCTGGCATTTCTCTCACTGGTAGGGCAATATGCGGTCTTGCATTATCGTGCAAAAATGACACCAGTTTGCAAACATGTCAGGCAGCCTTTGACGAATTTTCTGGCCCAAAACATTTTGCAGAAACAGCTTGTAGTACGCGTTGTTACAAAGTCCCCCCTTTTTTTTATCTCAGTTTTGTTCGCTTTCGTTCGTTGCATCTGCTCGGGGCGGACGTCTTAAGACACCAGTTTATGTTCGTCGTTGATCGATTAACTCAGTTGTTTTTTTGTTTCTTTTTTTTTTTGTTACAGAGGGCAGCTAACCCTCTCACCGAACACGCTGAGCTACCGTGCCGGCAAAATGATGATGATTAGGACAACACAACGCCCAGTCCCTTCGCGGAGAAAATCTCCGACCCAGCTGGGAATTGAACCCGGGCCCTTAGGATTGATATTCTGTCAGACTAACCACTCAGCTACCGGGAGCGGACGGGGACGCTGGAGCACTCAGTTTGTCGCTACGACTGCATTCTGTCATACGCAAAGATGATCATCAGTTTCGCATTTTATTGTTGGCGGCGGAATTTTTTCGGGCGTAGAGAGACAGAATTCTTCCATTGTGATGACTGAGACTTCAGTTCTGGCTCCAAATCTCATATCCAGGTTTCGTCAAGTGCAACAATGCATTTCCGAAACTGTTCTCCTTCTGTCCGATAAGATTGAAGCAATTCTTCTACTTTTTTGCGACCTGCTTTCTGGTCTTCACTCAGATCATGCAGAACCCATATGGAATTTCCGTTGAGTTCTTTCCCCTTAGGGATTAGATTTTGGTGTAGGAACGCTGGCCACTGGGTGTAATCCGACCTGATTTGGTTTTAATTTCCACTTTAAAACTGAATTAAGACGAAGCCACACGAATAAGCTACCGTAACGCCTGAAGTCTCGCTCTCAACTGACATTAATTTCAACCTCGTCACGCCACTGTAACAGTCTACAACTACATTTATACTCCGCAAGCCACCCAACGGTGTGTGGCGGAGGGCACTTTACGTGCCACTTTCATTACCTCACTTTCCTGTTCCATGGTTCGCGGGAAGAACGACTGCCGGAAGGCCTCCGTGCGTGCTCGAATCTCTCTAATTTTACATTCGTTATCACCTCTGAAGTTACAAGTAGGGGGCATCAATATATTCGAGACCTCATCCAGAAACGCACCCTCTCGAAACCTTGTACAACACTGACACCAACATTAACCATCCTCAGAACCACCACTAATAAGCACTGTCACTACTACCGTCCACTGTCACCATTTATATCACTACTACCTGAACAACTATTGTCACTATACGTACTGTTTACAACAGTAAACACAGCAGGTGAGTTCACTACGCTCGATTTAGTGTTTGACACTTCTAACCGTCTAGGACTGCATGGTGTACCGGTGAATTCGTGCAGATCCCAGTAAAGTGATTTTTTGTAATTGGCAGATAAAATTTTTTCCAATGCCTACTGTTTTAATGGCCACTAAGATCTTTTGGCACTGCTCCCAATGTACTGTCAGCCACTGGGACCACTTTCAATGCTTTTTTTTCAGTCACCGTAGTTCGCTTTTCAATTCCTCATATCTGGCAAGCTTTGCCAAGTTGTTTCTTATCGCTTCTGCTATCCCTTGAGATGGCAGTGTAAATTATCCACCCCTTTTTCCCTTCACAGTTGTTATATCTGGTGCATTGTGTTCCAGCATTCAGTGAGTTGAAGTTGGAAAGCCCACAGTAATTAGGTATGTACGTTTTTAGAGACTGCCTTGGGTCCCTGTTCAGTCACGAATTAGTTGTAATGAACAAGCCGATAAGCTTTAGAGCAGGGGTGATGACTCCATTTGTTGCACCAGAACCCGTCTTACCTATCGCTAAGGCGATGGTAAAACTACGTAAGTGGATTAGGACTAAAATCCAAAAACAAAAGCAAGGTAAGCTGATGATGCCGAAACCATGTTTTAAGAGAAGTTGTGCAGTTCTGAAACTTAACAGGAAGCAGGTTATTCTCGTAGTTCTAGTGACTCGCCATAGGAACTTCATGAAACACCTATACGCGATGGGTATAGGGAAAAAGCCCCGAAGTGCAGATTATGTAGTACAGGGGAAGAGGCGGGATGAAACTGCAACACATTTAATCTTCTAATTCGAAGACGAAAAAGATACAAAATACTTGGATGATTAACTCCTGAAGAAATTATGGCTGACAGATCCGGTAAAGGCACTCGTACTGTAAGGGTACTGGTTGGCGTTTCTAGAACGACGGGGATAGATTCCGTACAATAAATTCAGTTTCGGTGCACGCAACAGAGGGCTAGTGAAACGTCCCCTTTGAAAAATTGTACACAAATGTGCTTAAACTGACACAATATTTTTTAGCGCAACGCAATCTGACTTTCAAAAATCCCTACGAAAGAATGGCCCTGACTAACAATAACCTATACGTTTGACAAATCACTTACCTCACAAAAATCTTGGTTACTCGAACTACTGCAATACAGCGAGCGCCACTACTGCCAGCTAAATAAAAGATTCAAACTACGGAAGTCACTAACTACTGATAGGCACAGTTAGCAAATGAAAGATTTTAATAGAGAACAAACAATGCGCTGTTAACATCCAGCTGCCGCTGCCCAACATTACAATGGCAGACAACAATGCAAACTAGCCACAGACTGCACACAGCACAGCCAGTGATTTTTGTACAGAGCGTTACGTGGCGGCCGCGGTACCAATAAAAAAACCTAAACAGCCTACTTACACTAGGACCACCGAAGTTCTTCTCCCTGCTTAAGTCAAATCAAATTACATTAAATCCATCATGTATTATTCCGACCGTGCTTGTATATCACATGATAGCTGGTTCTGGAAAAGGGTGGAAACTGGTCGCCGACTGAGTAATAGCAATTGTTGCTGGATTTTGTGGTTTACAAAGTGGAGAGTGCAAGGACCTGCTGCTCGTACCTCTTGCTGGCAGTTAAATTCAACGAAAGTATCCGATCGTGGATATAGCACTTTCGTCGCCGTCATACTGCGCCGGAGACGAAGGCATAAGTGGTGATGTGGATGGTTGCTGGAAGCCAATGGTGCTGAACGTTGCAACCTTGCGGGCGACATCAGTTTGCAGATAACATAAGAAGCACACCGCGACGGAAGGACGTGAGCTTCCGTATTGTTGTTCGAGCCTCGCATCTGCGCGGCCTCCACCTGTTATCACTTATTTACAGCGTTTCACACCTAGCACGAACTTTCAGCTGCGTATCAGAAGAGCTCTAGACCTATAAACACAATACGCAGTGTAGCCATGAACTAGACACGTAGCTGGGCTGTAGAACAAAATCGAACACGGATTGTTACGATACTGACCTGCAGAGCGTGTTACTCATCAGTGCTGCAACAGTTTGCAAGTAGCAATTCTAAATCTGAGAAGTGTAATGCATGATTGAAGAAAATGTAGTGGATACAGTTTTATCGTACTTAGAATAAACTACTGCGGAAGGTTAAAAATTACAATTACGACAATCTTAACTCAGTTCAGGAACTCATCGATTTCGGAGTTCTAGAAAGGAATCTCTTAAACCTGTTTGTACGGAGAAACTCTAAACTTTTGAGGAAGCTAGAGAAACTCTTGCCAAACATTTTCTCAAAATATCCTGTTCCCAGTTTGTGCCACTATTATTTCACAAGAGCGAGGTAGTAAGGTAGTACAGTTAGCGGAAAATTCACTGGGATAACTGTTTAATAGTGTGACTGAGAGTTGGAAGCTGTTTCCCGTTCGATCAGAGATCGTTCAGACGCTGGGCTTGTACTGAGGAGGAGTAGGTGTTAGAATAAACAACCAGCCATACAGATTTATGTTTCACTTAAGTGGTGATACAAAAAACCTGACCAAGAATAACTGGGCTCGCTATGTTCGCGAAAAGCAAGTATTCTCCAAACTGTGCTGACTGGTCCTGCTGAACTGAGAGCATGTCTGATAATTCCCCTATCCTGACCGAGTGTTCTCGGGATCAGATTTCACGCCCTATTGGCAGGAGTAATGCTTAATCTCCGCCGACAAGATTAAAGGTATGAATGAAGCATGTGGGCAGCTTACAACACTCGCTAATTAGTCGCAATAGCACTAAAATTGGTAGCAAAGGGTGTTAGTTGTTCAGCATGTACATAGAATAAATCCAGCGGTCACTGATCGGTTAATTAGATAATACAAGAAATGAGAAACAAAGGCATTAATAAGACGAGTGGGCAGCTATCGTCGATACAGCGGCAGGAGCAGCAGCAGACTGGGTGACCTCGTGGCTCAGTGACCATTAGCTATTTTAGATAAGAGCTACAGCGACTGTCGAGCAATAGTAGGTTTTTCAACTGATTGCTCGTTGAAACCCGATAGCCTTCCCAAAGTTCACCGATCTTCGCTGTGGTGAACTACTTCAGATATTTTATGCGATCCAGAGACTGACTTTACTGTTCATGGAAGCACCTGTTGAAGTCCAGCTAAAAAGTAACGCCGACTGCTCTAGTGAGTCCTATTCAAAATCGTCGGACCCGAGAAAAATGGTCGACTGACTAGTCTCGGTGTTTCTTACCACCAACCTAAGTGGATCTTTCTGTAGCGACTCGAAAAACCACTCTACGTCTTGGAGGTTCATTCCAGTGCTTGAAGCCAACCTTTAATAACACAACGACTTTGTTTTGGGGAACTCGCATTGGCTAGATAAAAATCAGGGAAAAATACTGAAGTACCTCAGGAACATCATGTTGATATCTCTCGGTCGCACTCGAAACTGTAATAAAATTATTCAGATTATCGCACTCATTAAGATTTTTCGTAGATTTATAGCACCAGTGGATTCTCTTTCCTAGTTCTGCATAACCCTGATATCGTGGTCGTTCAAATCGACCATAAAGGCATGACTAAATGTTATTAGGTTCTGCTTCCCAGACTGCGCATCGGACGTGCCCTTTAAGACATGGCTTCCTCCTCCGGAGGGAAGATCCACTACTCTGAAGCTAGTGGCGTATCACTTTCAGCTCTGCATGTTGTGGCAGCGTGTGTCCTATATAATATTAGGGCAGCCATCGGTCGCGATGGAGATCTACACACCACGCTCGCAGATACTGATTCCATTGTTACAAGGATGGTGACATTTTGTGAACTGTCAGGCCTCATCCTGAATTTGGTGGGGAATGGAGGCAGGCTTTTAGACATTATAAATTTCTTTGCATGTGGGGACAGCCTTCGTCCCCACTCATGAGATTACCATGCTGACTTTTTGTCAGAGCACTGATGACCATGATGTCGAGCGCCCTCGCCTCAAAGAATCATCATTATTATCATCGTCATTATCATCATTACCGTCGTCATTATTATCATTATCTTTATTATTACTGTCATTACCCTCACCTGATATCGTAAGTTGTTGAAGATGTGACATCACATTCTGCCTCCTCCCGAGTAGTGGTCGAATGTCTCCACTGCGCAATCACGCTTCATTATGTGGCAACATTGAGACACGTCTATATTGTTGGCCGTCAGCCATAATACAGGGTAGACTGTTTTGCCCTGATTACAAAAACGTACTTCTAAGTAACTACGCTAGACACGCTTATGCAGTTTATTGCAAGTTGTATCGGAACTCGTATAGCTTTTTATGGATTCACTTCCATGTGTGTCCCGTCTCTCTCCCGTAGAAAGTCAAGGCGTACTCAATTTCTCTCCATGTCTTCGCCAAAACCTCTTCCGACAACGCCTTTTATCATTTCACAGTCGTGAACGGTACATGTTATCCTTAACGTACCTCAGAAAAAAGTAAAGGACGAATGCCTTGTGAACATGGTGGTCATGATGATATACCGTCTCGACCAATCCATCTGTCCCGAAACGTTTCATCCCAGAACTGGCGAGCAAATAACGTCCGGTGTAGCAATGCCCTACGTTGTATGTTGTTGAAATACCATCAGAGAGAGAGAGAGAGAGAGAGAGAGAGAGAGAGAGAGAGAGAGAGAGAGAGAGAGAGAGAAAGAGAGAGAGATCGGATGCTTTCAGAACAAACCTAGAA
Organism: Schistocerca gregaria; assembly: GCF_023897955.1. Classification (NCBI taxonomy): domain Eukaryota; kingdom Metazoa; phylum Arthropoda; class Insecta; order Orthoptera; family Acrididae; genus Schistocerca; species Schistocerca gregaria. The sequence goes on along the minus strand of NC_064925.1, from coordinate 176,659,321 downwards.
GTATATCCATAAAAGCTTCACGAGTTAAGGCAGAATTTCCATAGCTCTATCTATCTTTGTTCGTCTGAAATATATCAGTGAAGAACTTTGTGTTCATTCTGCATTTTAGTAACTACTGAAGTCATGGATGTGGGTCACCCACAATCGTGCCATCGTCCGACCGCAATAACCGCACGCTGTGCCCGCTTTAGCAGTAGCTTGTATTCACAAACTGTCAGATATTTCTTTAAGTTTCGAGCAGTGCTGCGAGTAGCAATACAAACTCCGCAGGTCATGGGTGGTCCACAAATCGTACTTTGCGGCCCTCCGGTTCAATGTACGCTCACTCGTCACTGCCTGTTCTCTTGCAAAAGCAGACGTGGTTGCTAGTACAGCGTTCATTGACAGTGTGTTCTCGAAGGAGGTCGTGGCGCTGGCTACCTACCGGCGACCTTCGTACGCGAAGATTGGACGTTTCCTTCGCGTTTTTCCTTTTCCTCGGCACCGTTACAAGTTAATGAGGTCTCTTGCGACACGCAGACGCTTAATCGAGAGGCGCATGAATCTTTGATACGTGATCAGGAAAGCCGGCACTACCACTGTTGTTTATAATAAGGACCGAACCATCTGGCGCAGTGGTGAGACACTAAATTCGTGTTTGCTAGGACTGCGGTTCACATCCCCATCTGACCATCCAGATTTAAGCGTTCAGTCATTTTTCAAAAAATAGCTTGAATCAAATGGTGGGCTGCTTCCTTTCAAACTCGAGCGTGTGCTCCCTCTAATGATGTGGTCGATGGTACGGTTAATTGTAATTTTTCTTCCTTTCTTGTAAAACACTGTAGTATAATTTTCTCACCGAGCGAGGTGGCACAGTGGTTAGCACACTGGACTCGCATTCGGGAGGACGACGGTTCAATCCCGTCTCCGACCATCCTGATTTAGGTTTTCAGTGATTTCCCTAAATCGTTTCAGGCAAATGCCGGGATGGTTCCTTTGAAAGGACACGCCCGATATCCTTCCCAATCCTTCCCTAACCCGAGCTTGCGCTCCGTCTCTAATGACCTCGTTGTCGACGGGACGTTAAATGCTAACAACCACCTATAATTGTCTCGAACATCATATCCTGTGGGTTAATATTGCGGTGATGGCAGGCGTACACACTCAAGTGTACACTTAACTGCAGTCGTATTCGCTACTGAAAAATCGGCCACTTACAACTAAAGTAAACATTAACAATCACTCCATCTTAAATGTGTGTGGCCCTTCTAATCAGTTACGAGAAATAAAAGATTGCAAATAACGGTGCTGTAAACTTCAAGTACACCCCAAGTGTAAATACTAGCTCTCAAGTAAAAAGGAAGAAAATATAAAACTTTATTTTTGTATTCCCTCATTTCTCAGTTATTTAAAATGGGACTAGTATAACTAGTAGAGTACACACCAGTACCATGGACGAGAGATTCTTGACTCCTACCAACACTGAAGAGCAACTGGCACCTTAGACGCTCGTGTGGCAACCTTTACAGCAACGAGGCTATCGGTGAATCGTATATATTTGGCTTTGATTGGTCAATGTGGAGCGTGGAGCTGTCAAAAGTGGGTTAACAACTGGTGGATTGTATTGACATGGCGATTAGCGACAGAAGAATTTTGACAGCAAATAAATCTCATGCCTGAAGGGTTTTGGCGAAGTGGGATAGTGTCTTCACTGCTGACTGACTTCCGTTTTCAGGAAGCTGGTACCCATTATGATACTCTGTTCTTAATCCTCAGGAACCTACACCGGCTTTCTGAAACTCCATTGTTCTACCATTCCCAGACGTATGTATATGTAAAGGGTGAGACAGTCTCCTCCATGCCACTATCCACACCCTTTCTATTTGCGAAAGCTGTGCAGAAACAAAGATGCTAGTACTTCCCTCTGTGTGACATCTCTCTTACTTCCATCATCCTTATGTTTACTAAGTGCCATATTATCTTACTGCAATTGTCACAGCAGATCCCTGTAATCTGAAAAGCGGCACTGTAAATATGTTAGGGTCCGTTGAGAAGCTAATTACCGAATAATGTTCATACAAATCCTATAGATCAAGTTCCTAACTATGATTCGTCAGGAACACAGTCTATACCCCGAAGACTGCTGTGAAATAATAATAAATTTTCGCAATGGTCTATACTTAATGTTACGCGACAAGGAAACCGTTTCTAATCAGTTGCTTATAACATATAAAACGGATGAAAGATACTTACTATAAGGTTTTAACGTGTACTTTCTAAGACATTTTCGCAAACTATAGAACGTAAATACGGAAGTTGATTTAATTCCATGCAACTGACACCCCCTTACGCGCTATTTTATTATTTTCTTCGGTTTCTGCCAACAACGAAGAATCCAAGGCGTTCGATGTAACATCAAACGTTACATAATTTTCTCCCCCACATACAATGCCTGGAACTCAAATGTCCCACATACTTTCACCGAAATTAATTTCGCCACGGACGAACCACAGAGACTGGAAAAATGGTGGTGGAGGGGAGGGGGGGGGGGGGAGGAAGCAGGCTCATCCAGTGTACCGAAGAGCTGCAGTATTTCAAAGCGACGACCAGATATTATTCCAGCACAGCGCATCGCGCACCAAACGTAGCGAGTCAATGACGATTCGTCCTCAGAAAGCATTACCGTTGTAGTGGATACCAACTGGCAAGCACATTTAAACGTGATAAGAGCATCACAAAAATCGCATAGATTCTTTACTGTCCAGAGCACTTCAGATGCTGGTTAAAGTTGCAAATACTTCGCCTTAGAAGCTCTGAGTACAAGGAAAAGACATTTTTTTTTTCTTCGGAGAAAACGTCAGCATATCACTGAACAGAAGACGAGAATTGAGATAATAAATTGACATAAGCTGACGTAACTCCCATCACCTGTAAAACTGCGATTGCGCAAGGACACCCCTGAAAACAAAACAAAAAAACAAAAACAAAGTGTTCAGTAATCCGAAGTTCAGTAGAATCAAGATGTTATTCATAAAAGCGAATTACGGAACATCTCATGGTTAGGCATGGCAACGTGACAGCGATTGCTGCACCTGTTGGGGAGGTTACGTAACATCTGGAAGTCGCCGGAGCATTTCTTGGCCTCTGGCATCGTATTTCAAAGATAGTAGTTAGTTTCCCGGTTGAATTACGTACCTGTTTCTTATGCCGCCCCCCCCCCCCCCACTCTCTTTCTTTCTTTGTAAAGTGCATATATATGTTATTGGCTGTCTGCAATATCCAAAATCGCACTCTACTTGTCGCGAAATTGGGGGACAAAAGTTGCAAAATGAGATCTCTGCTGGAAACTCGACCCTGAACTCGAGATATATTAAAATACGCTGTTTTCTCGAGAATTGGCATTTTGAGACTGTGGCTGTACGTAAAAAAAAAATTTTTTTAATTTACGCGTTGTGACAACGTATATATTAAAATATCCTCCAAGTCACATCCACCTAGTTCGCAGAAAACGAATAATCTTCAGGATGTCAAATTAAACACCTTTCAGCCGTCTAGTTATTTTATTTGGTGAGCAGTTTCAGCGTTTTACTACGCCATCTTCAGGCCCTTGACCGATGTGTAGGAATATTCTACTTCGGTTGTGATCAAAACAGGGGTCAGCAATACTGGTATTAGTAGATTTTTGCTGTAGAGATCATTTGAACCATCATTTGCAAACTGTTATCTAAGCATTGTTAGATAAAGATGGCGTAGTAAAACGCTGAAACTGGTTGCCAAATAAAGTAACTAGACGGCTGAGAGCTGTTTGATTTGACCTTCTGTACCGAGCAGCTGAGTCCCGCAGCCATATTTAAAAAGATGGACTTACAGAGACTTAATTATCTTCAGTCCAGATGAAAACAAAACTGCAGAATAAGAAAACTTTTACTAAAAGTCCGAAAAAATATTTTGGTCTGCATGTTAAGTACTAATATTACTACCCTACAATAGAATAACGATGCCGTAGGTGAAACCGATTATCTTTTTAGCTCTTGTCCAGGTTTATCAACTGGTTGTTGTAAAAACAGCTTTTTCAAGTGGAGAGCAAGTGTCTTGTCAGTGACAGTTCTCTCCTACCAGCTTATAAACAAAATCAGAGATGCGATTAGACTTATTGGCGGAATCGATAGCTTCAAAGAAACGAGAATGTTGTAGGGAACCAACAAACATACGATAACATAATTTTTTTTTAGAAATACAGACAGCCTGACGAGTAGGAGCAGCGTACGACTTAGCCGTGTAGCCAGCTCGTTACCCAGATGTCCCTGAGTCCATAATGTGGATTTCCTGTCATCAGCCGCGTCTCTACAGAGATTAGTTTTATGTGAATGGAAACAAAGCTACATCCCCTACTGAAAGTAGTTATTCGGATTCACAGCGAAATTCTATGTGATTATGACAATGCGAATATCTTATGCACAGTCCAGTATTGTTTGGTACATCTTCCATTGCCCGTTTTTTGTAATACGTATCGTTGCCCGAATTCTGCTGGAAGTCAGCTGGAGACAACCGGAGACGAAAGCATATCCGAAACTGATAACTTTTACGAGAACGACTGATAACTTCTCCTTCTGGTCTCTAATGAATCCTGCACGAGATGAATCGCAAGGAGATACGCGGGTGTGGCAGTCACAGTCGAATACTTGGCGTCAATTCTCGATCGCTCACAAAACACGTTGTAATCAGCAGCACCGTAAGTGTGCGTGTTCGGAACTACAGACTGGTTCACGTCGACTGATTACATGACGCACGCGGGATATTCACGGCGCGAATTCGCGCATGTGCACTATACAGCAAGAACGCGGAAATAGGAGCTTGAGGTTGCTATTAAACAAGTAATTGCAGTTACTGTACGTAGCTAACGTAGAATTATGTTATTACCGTTCTGAATTACGGGCTCAACTGTCCGTTTTATATTAAGACACTTGTTTCCACAAGAATATTTTATCAAAATTTACTTTTATACAGCTTTGTGGACATGGAGAACGGAGTTGTTTCTGGAGTTATTGCCTGGCACTGTCTCTAACACTTCAGATTAGACCAGAACGACGACCATGACAACTGAGGCGTTGTTGGGTTCGATCCTAGCTGGGTAGAGCGGAAGATGGTAGGGTGATATATTCGCTAGTAATGGAGCAATGAGGCCAGGAGATCCGAAGGAATTTCGGAACGTAGTGAGTGTCCGTGGATTGTTTTGACAATTTTCTATAACCGCTACTGGAAGAAATTCGCTAAGTGACACAGTAATGCAGGAAGCAGTTTCACCCAGACGGAAGTAAGAACTAAACCATTCGTTTATTGCTTTTGTGAGCGGGCTGTCTCGCCGACCAGTCAGTTTCTCCTTTGTAGTACGCTGAAATAACACAGAATTAAAACAAACGTGAACTTTCGTCAGTTATGGCTCTACGAATCAATTTGAAAATCAAGCATGTGACGGTGTAAAAGTATTTACTCTGGAACAAAATTTGCTGACGTATCTTTTTATGACACACCTTTCCGCGTTATACAACTATACTAGAAAGCTTAATGCTTGTTTGGTCCACTCCATTTCTATATAGGAAGCAATCAGTACAAATAACGCATCAGTACAAATAAGTGCAAATAACAGCTTGCATAAAAGTAAGTCTACCTGTGAAATACATTTCTTTCGTGTAATGCATTTATGCAAATTTGTTCACTGAAAACGCGCAAAAATCGCCAATACGAAAAAACCGGAAGTTACCTGCTGGCCCCAGATGTGAACTAGAACAGATCACCATACACGTTAAGTAGAAAGCGTACTCTGATGAGTATCTCCTGCATTTGCACGCGTTGTCACCGCCTATTAGCGGTACGCATGCGCGAATTCGCGAGAGTTTCCAACTGACGTCTATTTCCGAGCGCGGATAATGCGCCTGCTAATTCTCTTAGTGCCACCCATTCTACCAACAGATAGCAGTCGCGCTGGACCGGTGCCGTGCGCGACGGATCGTCGTCTAATACACGGTTTAGACGGGAGTTCCCGTGCATCGGTCTACCGCAAGGAAAAACGAAGGGACCTGCAGTGCAGACACTTTCAGCTGAGCGGCCCTTCACCATAAAGAAATGAAACGTGCCTAATGCCGTTATAAGACCTGATATTTTATGATTACACTATCACCGAGCACTCAGGGCAAACACCACAACCGTCAGATGCCTGTGGTATGTCTATTTGGAGCGATTTAATGCCGAACTGCCTCATCAACTAGATCTTGTGGAGGCATCTGCCAGACGGCCTGTTTTCATTCTGTATTGTACAAGTTTTTCTCCTATCGGTCGGTTTAACTCTTGCACCCTGCGTGCTTTAGCACCTGTTTTCTCTATCGTAGTCTTCCTCTACAACTTTTATCACCTCCCCCTCCTGCCAATATTGCCCGCCATTACCAAATTTACTAGTCCATGACGTCTTAGCATGTGTTGTCAGCCTGTCCCTTCTTGTAGTTCAGTTGTGCCATAAAGCACTGATCTCGAGTTCTGTCCAGCACCTCTTCTTTAGTTACTCAATCTACGATTCTAATCTTCAGCGGTCTTTTGTAGTACTACATTTCAAAAGGTTCAGTTCTCTGAACTATCTGTCGTCCAGTGTTAGACTTCACACAAATACTTCCAAAAAGAGAATTTAATGTCAAAAACACTTATGAAAGTGCTCCTCCAAAGACTATGACTGGGACAATGCCCATTAACACAAGATTTCGCTTTCAGCAGGAAAATTCGCCACTTTATGAAGTTTGCACTATTCCACTCTCGGTTAGCACGTTTTAGCTAGGTGTGTTCCATGTACTGACATATGGGCAACGCTCAGTTTCGCTGGAGATCAGCCCACCGTCCTCGACGCCACCAACAGCAGTGCAACACCGGTTTTTAAATTCTGTGAAATGTTGGGTCTCTTCCGAAAAGTATTGGGGAGGGGAGATCACCGGACTCCGAATGGATAGCTCACCCAGACACCATAGCATTTTTGTTAATCGGTTTTGTGTCGTAGTTTTAGTGTAAAATGACTACGGTGTTTACTCGTATAACTGGCCACAGTATTTTAATAGATTATAACTTTTGGCGATAGAGACATAGATGTTAATTTCAAATGATATGTGGCACCATAAGAAAGATATTAAGAAAAAACCCAAGATGAGACCCGGCTCAAGTTATATAACGTAATGGCTGTTCAAATGTGTGTGAAATCTTATGGGACTTAATTGGTAAGGTCATCAGTCCCTAAGCTTACACACTGCTTAACCTAAATTATCCTAAGCACAAATACACACACCCATGCCCGAGGGAGGACTCGAAACTCCGCCAGGACCAGCCGCACAGTCCATGACTGCAGCGCCTGAGAGCGCTCGGCTAATCCCGCGTGGCGTAATGGCTGTACGTATATTGCTTTATCGAGGAGGGAGGGAGGAAGGGAGCAGGAGGACGAGGAGGAGGCCACACACGAACAGTGGAAATGAAATTTCTAAGATCTGTAAAAGGATGTAAAAGACATTATAACTGCAAATATGACCTAAACGATAAAATACATTGATTGAAAAAAATCACAACACTAAAAAACAAAATGACATTTTCAGAATACATTTGTCTAGGAAACACATTGAAGTGATTAACATCGCAAGATCATAGGTTAATGTAAGCGAGAGATAAGCTATTGCAAATGTGAAATGCTGGATATATTAATAACCAGTGTAACCCCCTGACTGTTGATGCAAGCATGCAAATGTGTACGCATTGTGTTGTACAGGTGCCGGATGTCAATTTGTGTAATGGAGTTACATGCCTTTTGCACTTGGTCAATACAGGAATGGTCAATGCTGTTTACGGATGACGCTGTAGATGACGTCCGATGATGTTTCATAGTTGCTTGACTGGAGACATATCTGGTGATCGAGCCGGCCTAAACAACACATGGACACTTTGTAGAGCACGTTGGGTTAGAATAGCGGTTTGTTGGCGTGCATTATCACGTTGGAAAACACCTCGTGGAACGAACGGCAGCACAAGAGGTCGAATCACCATACTGTCGTACTGATTTACAGTCAGGCTTCTTGGGATAACCAAGAGAGTGATCTGTCAGACCGTAACTCAGGTGTAGGTCCACTCTGCCTTCCAAGCAGACACGTTGATTGCAGGCCTTCAGCTGGCCTCTTCTTACCTACACGCGGCTATCACAGGCGCCGATACAGAACAAGCTTTCATCAGGAAACAGCAGACCTCCATCCTGCCCTCGAACGAGCTCTCGCTTCACGCCAATCATGGCACAAATGGCGGTGATTTGGGGTCAGTGAAATGCACGCTACAATGCATTTGGGGTCAGTGGAATGCACGCTACAAGGCGTCTGGCTCGGAGCTGTCCTTGAGGTAACAAATTTGTAACAAAATTACCAAATAAGCAGCAACCAGTCGCAAAATCATGTCTAAAGCACAGGTCATACATAAATGACTTTATGTTGACCTGTGCTTTAGAAATTGTTACTACTCAGGGACCATATATGTTGAAAAAACCGATGATGGCTATTAATCAGTTGAAATCGATTTGCAAAAGTAAATAAAGAAAACATTTTGCGACTGGTTCTGCTTATTTGGTAATTTTATGGTTTACGGCCGCTGCACAACTTGGAACCATATGGAGCCCACCATCCAGAAATTTGTTACAGTTCGTCGTGTGACTGAGGTGCCAACTGCTGCTCAAATTGATGTTCTTTCCTGCCGGTAGTGCCATTAAACCGTCCGGAGCCCGGTCTTCTTTCGAGCGTATACTCCAGTGACGACCAATGCCAGCAGTCGTGTGTAGTGGCTACATTCCTGCCAACCTTCCTCCAATATCGCAGGAGAAATATCCAGCTCTTCATGGCCCTATTGCACGACCTCTTTCAAACTCGGTAAGGTGTTGATAGTGTCATTGTCACCAGAAAGTCATTCTTGATTAACAACACTTCACCACGTCCAATTTCAAAGATAACTAACGCTCAAGACCGTCACAGAGCGTGTATTTGCATACTCATGGTGACACGACTAGCATCATTCTTAAGCAACTGGTGCGAAATTTGAATAGACATCATCTTTCAGGTATCGAAACACGCATACCAACTTTCGTTTACGTCTCACAACTCCTTCTTTGCGCTCTCAATTTTTTTCCCATCAGTGTACAACTGCATAAAAATGGAAAGACCTCCTAGAAGTAGATTACTAAAACCGGCTACTAACGAAAAGCCAATCAGGTTCAGTAGTGTGGGAAGACCAAAGAAAAGGTTGGAATAAATACCACGAAGGCGAAACAGTCACTAAGGGCTAATCCTATTGGAGGAGGGGGAGGAGGCGGAGGAGGAGGAAGAGGAAGAAGAAGAAGAAGAAGAAGAAGAAGAAGAAGCTTCGCCTGTGGGGGCACCCGTCTTCGTCTTTGTCGCCCCACTCCCCCCCCCCCCCCACCCCTTCCCTGCCTCCAGATCGGCATACTGGCACCTAAATTTCCTAATATTGAAATTATTATTAGATATTAACATACTTCACTTCCCCAAGTGTATCTAGGTTACTGGAGATATGCAGTGCAGATGTAAGAATAAATCTGGATTAAAGCAAGACACTGAAAGTATGAGTTGCTCGGAGGTGAAGGAAAGAGGAGAGGGGAGAGACGGGGGGGGGGGGCGCGAACTTGCGCAATTACGGACTAAGCTTTCGCGGCATTGCGGTTGATACTTGCGGCGCACAACACAGATAAATCCAGCAGCATTAAGGTGTCTGCTGGAGGGTGTGTGATGGGCGTTCTTATCGCGAATATCTACGCTTTCGCAATTTCGTGACAGCACTCGGAGGAGAAGAAGCCGGTGCGAAACGTGGCGAACTGCGTGAAGGAGACACGTGATCGTGGTGTCGGCGTTTACGGACGTTATGGTATAATCGAAGTTCTCCACTGTTCGTGAACAATAGATTCCAATTTACTGACGGCTTGCATTGTAGCATACCGTCCGTTGTCTTACTGTTATTGCAGCTCGTCTACGTCACAGGCGTAAAAAAGTTTTATCACTCAATAGTTAAACCAGTTCGGATTGTTTCCTGGATCGGTTTGTTGGCAACTACATGACTAAACGACTGCAGTGGTGGTTTACACCACTGCAAGACAATGCATGATGTCAGAACACAATAAGGCCACAGACTGTAAAAATGTTAATTTACACGTGAAACTTGTTAGACTACGTGTACCAGCTAAACTGAAATCAGACCATTGCAACGGCACTGAGACCGGAGGCCTACAAAAGTTTGCAGATTCTCCTTAACCACAACTGGGTTGATCCGCCTTACACCGTTCCGAGTAGATACCCCTATATATTCGTCGCATGTGGTTGGAAATAGACAGTGGGGTAAAGAAGAAAGGAAGAAACATTGCAGCTCATCGTCCCCTACGCATCAGTCATTAACGAAGAAGTAGAAGCACGATAGGACGGAGAAAATAATGGAAATTGGCCTTGTATTTTTCACGGCAGTCGTCAGAAATTTCCCTCAAGTGATTTATTTAAACGAAGAACACCTAAATCTGGTTGGGTGACGGGTATTTGATCTTCGATCCTCCCAAATGTGGGTCCAGTGTTCCGAACACTGCACCAGAGATAGAAACAATGGGGGTAAAGAAGAAACGCAGGAACATTACAGCTCATCGCCCCGTACGCAACAGTCATTAATAATGAAGCACGATAGGACATAGAAACTAATGGTAATTGGCCGTGTATTATCGGCAAGGAGAGCGATGGGTCTTCTTGCAGTTGCTGACTTGTACACACTGTCTAGAAAAAGTTCATAAATTATTAAAACTCATGTTAAAAAGCGAATTTATTGTATTATCGTATCTCCCCTTACCTTCTCCCTTCTGTTTTTTGCAAGTATTAACTGAACGATGTTACTAGAACGAAGCAAAAGGCAAGGAAGAATGTTAAGATTTAACGACTTAGAGGAATCCAGTCAGAGAACTTCAAAGTCGAGAATTTCTGGGAGATGCATTCAACTTCTTTATTTTGGAGGTGGGGAGGTTGGTTCAAATGGCTCTGAGCACTATGGGACTCAACTGCTGTGGTCATCAGGCCCCTTGAACTTAGAACTACTTAAACCTAACTAACCTAAGGACATCACACACATCCATGCCCGAGGCAGGATTCGAACCTGCGACCGTAGCAGTCGCACGATTCCGGACTGCGCGCCTAGAACCGCGAGACCACCGCGGCCGGCGGTGGGGAGGGGGGGGGGGAGATTGTTATTTGGCTTCTGAATTTCATATAACATACAGTTACAAAATCAGACAGCCGAGGAGTGTCAGAGTAAGTGGAAAAGTATGGTGATCACCACCACTCAAATTATCGACAAGCAGAGCGATGTCTTGTTGCATTTGCTTCCTTGTACACACTGTCTAGAAAAAGTTCATAAATTAGTAAAACTAGTATTAAAAAGTTAATTTATCGTATTGTAAAAGCATAAAGTTTACGACTTCGGATACAAGAATATTTCGCGACACACTACATTGAATATCCCAAACGTTTTGAAGCTTCGTGGCGGAAGCTGGGAACCCAACACTACCACATTCATCGGAAAAGACTAGATACATTTTTGTATCTGAACGGGATAAACTTTGAAGAATTAATGGTAAACTGAAAGAAATCAGTATAAATAGGGTATATGCAAACTTCAACAAAATAAATTAGTGGAAAGAACGTAAACCAGGATGATTAGCTAGCACACTAAGTGAGCTAGATAACAAAACGCGGTCAAGAGAGACATGCAAATTATGTCACCGATTATGCTCTGGACTATCTCCCCGAGACTGCGGTTGACGCTAGCGAGGGCTGGAGGTGAGGTGTCTGCCAGCGATAAGGCACAACTAGTGGGCATTTTTGCTCGAGTGTGTTCTCAAATGTCTCTGGCAGATGTGCTGCCTTATCGTGCTGTTCCCACGCTTTTGTAATTAGGGAGACGTACGAGTGGGGGTGGGCGCCTGGAGATATGAAAACGTGTGCACAGCGTTATCAGTGTTTAAAACAGCTGCTTTATCAGTGTTCGCAGGAGAATGATGCAACACGGTGTCCCGTCTGGTTGTAATACACCGTGAAATCACTTTCAGATTCTAGATTTTTCCTGATTTCAATTGTGTTGAGGTAGTCACGTTAACTCTTCGTCGTGTCCAAATAAACCTAACTGCTGGCCAGATGATTGTGCTGATAATCGCAGGACTACCTTAATTCCACTCACGCTAAGTGTTAACCTACTAAAGGCAACCTGAGATGTGTTCAGAGCGTCTCTGTTCCTTGCACGAGGGTATTTAAGTCTTTGCAATAAAGGTCCACGTATGATAAATATCAACTTGGGAATCACTTCTAATCACTAGACTATGCGTTTGCGGACTCTTCCCGGCGAAGTTATAGTCCGCTTGAAATTACTCTATAGTTGAACATAACGCGTTGGAGCTGATTTCCTCAGCGCTCAGTGTTACGCACGAACCATCCACAGTTGCTGAACTGCCACAAAATTTGTCAGTTCACTTCCAATTCCTTGTCACACATTCTTTGTTGATGTGTTTGGATCCAGTATCATGGGTCTGGCACGTTTATTTCGTATTTCATCACATATGATAGCCACACGACCCCCCCCCCCCCCACATATATGGGGGGGGGGGGGGTCGTGTGGCTATCATATGTGATGAAATACGAAATAATTTCGTGTGAAGCTTATGTAATGTAAGCTTATATATATATATATATATATATATTTGACACATACAATAGTGAAGCCATAGTCACAGCACACAAATTTTTTTTCTGTAAAAAGAGAGAGTTATGTCACCGGTTTCAACGAACTACGTCATTTTCAAATGAAAAAAAAATCAGTTGCAGGAAAATACTTAATTCCCATTATATATTCTCCAATCGATGTTTTTACATTTGAAAATGACGACGTAGTTCGTTGAAACCGGTAACGTAACACTTTCTTTTTAAAGAAAAAACTTTATATACTGTGGGTATGGCTCCTCTATTTTAGTGCCAACTTTTAAATTATATTTAGTCACACTCCTTATGACAATCAGTCAGAATACAGACGCGCGTTTCACACACACCACTAACTAAACAGTATTGGATACTTTCGCACAAGACGCCATTCAATGTAATATGTACATTTACCATAATCATAGAAATCAGCTTACATTACATAGGCTTCACACGAAATTCCGTGAAGCCGAATTTTTGAACGCTGCAAATCATCGCTGCGACCGGGTCTCCACTGTCATATATATGAAACCTTAACCAAATGTTGTGGCGTAGCGCAGCGTTTACTAAATAAACCTGATGTCTAGAAGATCGTAGGTTCGACTCGTGTTAATATAGCAAAACTTATTATTAAATATAATAGTTTTCTTATTTTTAATCGATTTATTGGTTTGCGCGTAATTTTTTTATTTCTAATTCTTTGCCGCATCATTTTCAGCATCGAATTGATTTAGTTTGCTCTTATTTTTCTTCCTGCCGTTCTATTTTCATTTGGTATCTGCCTGTGTCACCTATAATCTGCAACCAATTGTCAATCAAGACTGCTCGTCGGTTGCTAATGCGGCAGCTTTTGTAGCTAGTGCGAGCATATTTTTAGGTAACCAATGAGAGCGAGAAATTACGCTTTGCTTTTAGCGCTGAAACTTATTTTTTTCATGAGGTTGTGGTTACCTTTTTAATTCAGGGCTACAAAACGCGTCGTGTGCCGCATTTCAGTCCTCGGTCACTTAAATTCAGCTCGCATTTTCAAGATATCTCGCGGCGGCCAGTTCCAACATTTCTCCGCGTTACACTTTAGCAGTATTTGTGATCTGCCGTGTTTGTGTGTCGCCTGTAACCCAGGGGTAGCCCCTATGCGATGTGGCAACACTGTTGCGACAAGTGACAGACGTAAACTATTTAGCAATTTTAATCCGACTGTTTGTTATTAGGCTCGCCTCTGAAAACCAAAACAGCATATGAACTCTGATGCGTGCATATACTTTCCAACCCAATAAATTTATTTTAAACAAGAAAATCTTAAAAATAAGTATCTCTAAGTGGAGAAAGACATTTTAGAGGTGAATCAGCAACTTTAAATTTCCGCCCCTGCTCCTTTCAAGCGGAGCAGCTGGCTGTACTATAGGCAACACGCATTACATGTCGACAGGACAGAATACCGACGCCCTGCCACAGCTCAGCGGGGTATCCGATAATAAACAGAATAAAAACGCCGAGAAGCGTCAGGAATCATTGTCTCTTATAAAAGTTGTTCGCGATGATATGATCCATCACCCTTAGACGTCTTATGCAGATAGTTAAACACCCTGTATGTGTCCCATTGGTTTTTGTTAATAGGAGGGGTGTTCAATAAGTAATGCAACACATTTTTTTCTCGGGCAATTACAGTTAATAAATGCGGAATTTGCTGTAGTACATAGTGGAATATTTCCGCTAGAGTCCCTAAAGTTTCGTGGATTGCCGGTAGATGGCGGTGCTATATTTAGCTTTCACAATGTCGTCTACAACGGGGTGGATTCCAAGCAGAGAACTGTCGAGTTTCTTTTGGCGGAAAACCAGAGCATAGTAGATATCATAGGCGCTTGCAAAATGTCTATGGAGATCTGGCAGTGAACGAAAGCAGCTGAGTCGTTGGGCGAGGCGTCTATCATCGCAACAAGGTTGCTCATACCTGTCCAATGTCTCGCGCCGACCGGCCACACACAGCTGTGACTTCTGCAAACGTGCGGACACACTCACTCGAGGTGAGCCAAACTAAGTTCTCCTTTTGCATGACAACGCAACGCCTTACTCAATGCTGTGCACCAGTGAGGAACTCTCAAAACTTCATTGGACTGTTCTTTCCCATCCATACTGTAGTCGGCGTCTCGCACTTTCGACTTCTATCCGTTTGGCCCAAATCAGTGATTCATTCCGCGGGTAAAAGTACGCAGATGGTAATGTTTTTGATGCAATAAGACGTTGGCTCCGACGTCGACCAGAAGGCATAATTGCTCTCTCAGTAAGGTGGCATGAGCCCATCGCATTGAACAGGGATTATGTTGAAAAATAGGATTTTGTAGTAGTGAGTGGACAATAATACGGTGTACTGGATCCTGAATAAAACCAACCTGCTTTCAGAAAAAAATTGTTCCATTACTAATTGAACGCTCGTGTTGATTACCCCTATTTAACAGCCTGAAAAAGCGAACATGTGTCTGGAAGGACAGCGTTCTCAATTTCAAACCATCCGAGGTGCAGTCTGCTTAGAACGTCGTCTTTATTATTGTGTTATACATTCATAAACCTTAACATTATAATCACTGCCCACCGCGACGTTGAAGTCTGTAGGCGCTGTGGGCACGTGATACGATTACAGAAGTACGTAAGCGGAGCGAAGATGTGGGCTACAAGTGGCGAAGTTGACATAGATAAACGACTTGACAAAGGACAGATTACTATTACGCAGAGCCTGTGTACGAGTATATCGAAAGACGGCCTAGTTGGTCGAATGTTCACGTGCTACTGTCGTCAGCATCCACGGAAAGAGGTAGGACAGTGAAACTACCATTAGGCGCTGCACAGAACGTGGGGTTCGGAGTCATGTCTACTCTGTAAAGGAGGACAGATGGTGATCTGTGGTATCTCTGCCGACATAGCACAGTGCTGGTGCACGCACAAGTTTTCGCAGCACACCGTTCATCGTACATTATTGAACATGCAATTTCTTAGCGGACCATCCCAACGTGTTCACATGTTGACCCAACCACATCCTCAGTTAAGATTGCGGTGGGCACGGAACACCATCGAGATGTGACCGTCGATCAATGGAGAGGTGTCGGCTCTTCGGGTGAATCACGTGTTTGCTACGTAGGCTTGCTGGTCGTCTCCGCAAACGCCGTAATCGACGGCGGCTCTAAAAGTGCAGCGCGCCATGGACGCAGGCTGATAGGACCAGTATTATGCTGTGGGAAAGATTGTCCTGCGCTTGCATGGTACCTATGCTAGTAATTGAAGACACGCCAAACTAAAATCGAATTACATAATAAGCAGCTTTGGCATCAGATCCACTGATACCTCTGTTCAGAACTGAAGGACTGCGTCTCAGGACCTGTTGTGTGGGTTCCACTAAGTGAAATTCAGTTGGTGGGTGAGAGCCAAAATACAGCAGAGGAACTACTGTTGTATTCAGAGCTGATACTTACTAGCTCTATTCACATCAAACGAAAAACATTGTTAGCTAAAAGGAGCGTTAGTTTCAGGACCCGTCGACGACGTTGTCATTAGAGACGAAGCATACCTTCTGGCTGGACAAGGCTAAGGCTTGAAACGAGTCGTGCAGCTGACGAAGGTCCCAATCCGGCATTAGGTAAAGCTATTTAGGGAAACCACGAAAAATTTAAATCTAGATGGCCGAACAAGGATTCTACACCAGATCCTCATGAAAGCGAACCCAATGACTTACCCCTGCAACGCCTCATCGGTATTAATTGTCGTTAGATAGGCGGCTTAGGCTGTAGGAGATTGTCATACTATGCAGTCATTCTACATCATAACCTAATTACTCTTATGTGATTAGCATCTCAGTGGTTAAATGCCACACTTCAGATCCAAAGGTCTCGAGTCCCTGGCCAGTTATAAGATTTTTACGTCACTTAAAAATGTGATATAAACAGAGTTGTACGGCGATTTGAAGACCATGTTAAGGTATAACTTGTTCGACAAGCAGGTATGACAGAAGTCTAGTAGGGGTGTGTGTGTGTGGGGGGGGGGGGTTTCAGTTTTCAGATTAAAGACGGAATTTTCATGATCAGAAAATCATTCACTGTCAAAACCCCCGCCATCTATTCTGATGTCCGTCTAATCCAAATACTTAAAACTGCTGTTAGTTGTTGCTGGAGTTAGTACGTTCTGTGTGACAGAGACTAAAAATGAACACTGTTGGTATCTTCAGGCACGGCCAACTGCCAGAACCAAAATATTGTATGAATTACCTAAAAGCTGATTGATTAGATTATAGTTTTGGCACAGAATTTGTGAATTTTCTACTGTCTATCCTATGTATGCAAACAACTACTTAAATGTCTGAGGTATAAAAGTGGTCTCTGCAAAGTAACCTCTATGAGAATTAAATTTACGTATAGGTATGGCATTTTCTAGTCATTTGTATATCTTATGTTAGAACTGAATTTTATTCTTCTCCCTGAATAATGTTTAATAGCTAATCTATTAGCATATATTACGTTTTTTTACTAAGCCAGTGCTTCGTAGTATCGGTTGAATGTTCATACGCCGACACTGCAGACCTATGAGAGTACCTCACCTATCAAGCCTGGTAAATAAAACACAGACTCACGCTCTTCTCTAAATATACTGAACGATTTACCGTAACCTGTTTGATATTCATTACCTGTTGCAAATAAAAGAAGCTGGCGCAAAGAATAACTCCAGCCGGAACAAACATGGTTAGTACGTCATTGTTCGAACAACCTCGAAGTCTGCTGCGGTACCAGAGACCAGTATTGTTCTATTTCTTTGCGACCCAACTCAGGAAACAACTGACGGCGTTACATTTAATTTACTTTACCCTCACCGTATCGAATTCCAGAAAGAAACGTTAACGAAATGTTTTTCATGAGATGAGAGACAACAATTGTAGAGGCCGTCGGTAACGTGTGGAGGTTGCCAGGTAGCTCTTCCGCGTGTATCTGATTTTCTTTGACATGCACGTGCACAAACTCTCCCTTTTTCCTCCACCTGGAGGCGACAGTTTGGCAGTATTGTCTGTCACAGTGAAGGCCGCACGAGAAACTGGCAGAGGTCCTTGTCCCACAATCACTTCTGCTTCCCAAGGTCCACAAAGCGAATCACATTCTCAGACTAGCCAGTTACTACTCGGTTTCATTTTTTTTTCTTCGTTGATCTAACAGCTGTCAGATTGTGGTGTTTACTGTTGTTTTTGTTTCCGTCAGCAGTCTAATGGAGAGTGGAAACGTAGCGAGGGCCAAGTCACGAATTATTTCGTAATGCCTGACGATGGTTACAAAGAAAAGGTTACTACAGTCAAGGAAACCGGTTGTCAGAAACATTCTTCATTGACACTGGAATTACACTGTTATTACACTGAATTGTAAAATACATGGATAAATTCTAGGTCAGGATCACTAAAACTCCTTTCACAATTAGGTCTTCAATTCTTCTCTCTTAGCCTGAATTGGTATATTTTTTTGCCCCATTGTTCAGTCTCCAGTATATAAACATTGATAAACAGTTATTGGAAAATTCCGTAAGACTTCCACCTTGTTAAGATCGTACTAAAAGGTGTCACTGTAGCGTGGATCCTTCGTAAAATGACTGAATATTGCTACCTTTTACTTGTAATTGTGATTTGGAAATGACATGAAATACAAATATTATAAATGTGCTTGACAATGACGCTTAGTTGAAATTAGCTAATTCCAGGATTAAATAAACATAGCATTGCAGCCTACTACGGACCATGTTCACGTTTATTAGCCGGCCGCGGTGGTCTCGCGGTTCTAGGCGCGCAGTCCGGAACTGTGCGACTGCTACGGTCGCAGGTTCGAATCCTGCCTCGGGCATGGATGTGTGTGATGTCCTTAGGTTAGTTAGGTTTAAGTAGTTCTAAGTTCCAGGGGACTGATGACCATAGCAGTTAAGTCCCATAGAGCTCAGAACCATTTTGAACCACGTTTATTAAGTATTCTATGGAGGAACGAGCAGACTAACAGCTTACTCCGGTGCGTCCTTCAGTAGGGACAACGGCCGCAAGGCCTATGCTTCTCGTGGCCGCACACCCAGCACCGCCCTTCAGCGGAACCGTGCATTGTCTGGCTCGCTACTCATCCCTGCTTTACAGCCTCGACGTGTCTGCGAGGGCATCAAACGCCACGGACCTCCTAACACTGCATCCGAGCAGCCGGAGCTCTTACTACACTACAGCCTTACGTAACCATTAGCTGTAGATGCTCCGACCTGTGAGAGGCAGTCACGGACAGTAATACCTTACCTAGTTTCTCAGAAACACTTGTGTGACCAATTACTTTGCCATTAACACTTTTGCCAATAACATCTCGGCCTCTAGTGATAAATATCGTAGGCTTTCTGTATTTCAAAGGATGTTGGCCTTTCTCAGAGGCAAAGGTTTTCTTTACATTTGGGCCGCGAAGCTCTTCATTCTTATCTCATGTTTCCCATTCACGCACTCATTCACCTTAATATTAGTCCCTGAAATGACTTCTTCCTTCCTTGCTATCCAAAAGCAAGAAAATCATTGTTTGCGCATCGAAGTAATTCAATAGCCTCCGAAATCAATGATTTTCTAATTTATCTCTTCGTAACACCTACAACGGTGAATATTTTTTATTTTTACTTAGGAGTAGCACTGTTACAAGCAAGCTCAACATAATTTCTCAGAATGTGTCGAGAGAGCTACAACCTTACTGCCCGCCAAGCTGATGTTTTTCCAGTCATCTTTAGTAGGGCCACCTGCAGAAGCATAGTTACGTAAGAGTTGTTAGCCGCAGTTGTTGGTGTGGATGTTGCTATGCAGTAAAAAACTGTTTCCCGCTCTTCGGTTGCTCAATAATGTCTGCAATATCGCATAATAAACTTAGGTATATTGTGACTTCAGGTAAATGTTAGTATTTAAATTGGAAGTGATAGCTGTGACGGATATTGCACAACGTCTGATCACACTACACTGCACCAACAATAGCAGTCTCCCACGAGCATTTAATTTACGTTAGAGCTACTAATTGTTTTTAGTTAAATTTTTAGGCACTAATTTGCAGTAAGTAGTTTTTTGTACCTGAGACTCCAAGTAATAAAGGAGCACTGGCCATTTTAGAGCTCCTGTAATCTAGAGTTCAGATTCCCCAAGATCCTATTCATAAGAATCGATTTGAATCTGGAGTTCGAAAAAACATGTAGCAGACCATATATGAAAATACGAGATGACTCTGATATGCATCCACCTAGTTAGATTGTTCATAGTTGTCCTCAGGAAGACCCTTCGAGTACGTCATTTCCAAGCGGTATAGATTTCCTGAATGTTGATTTCTTGCCTGTTCATATTCACGGCTTGGAGTTAGCGACATAATCTTTTAAAGTAAAACGTTTCTGTTGCTGTCCTAATTTAAACAAAAGGGCTTATGTTATACGAAGTTAATATTGCCGACTTGCCAACACGGCTTTTGCAATATTTTATAAAGATACAAGCCAAATGATGGCGCGAAGTATGTTCTTCAGATGTGGAATTAATGTTAAGACTTTATGTCTTAGTGTCTTACATGCCTTACGTCGATCAGCGTCTCGCCGACTCTGCCGTTTCTCACTTCTATACGCTTACGTACCACGAAATTCATGCGCAACTTACTTTATGGCCTTTCGATAACTACTCATTTTCATATTCATGCATGATACATATTTCTGCTACTTACTTCTTGGACTGTCAGTGACTTCTAAACAAGAGTTATCACTCGTAAGAGATTCTATGCTGTAATCCAGATAGACCTACAAGATACGACCCAAAAATTGTATATCCTGCAAACACTCTCATGGAACGTCGCAGAATACCTTGCATAATGTTAATTTCCTCTTGGAAATACATCCAACCAGCCGTTGTATTTACGTGAACTATAGATAACGGTTCGAGCGAGCCTAAGTAAAAAAAAAAAGAAAACTGTGTAAGCATACCCACGGGCTAAAATAAGTTGCTAATAAGTTAAACTACTTCACTAGCTTCACGGTACATTTGGAAAATGTTTTCGCCTCTTTTCGTGCCCGATGGACAGTTATGCTCTGTGTAAAAACTCTTCATAGATTGCATTTCTTCCTATCATGTCAGAGTTGCCTGTGTGCCATGTGATCAATTTGTTTCAGTATAAGTATGTGGTTGAAAGGAAAAGGTGTTTAAGATCAAAACAGAAGCATACTTGCGCATGTACAAAAACAAAGCTGCTGGGAAGATTGCTACAAAATACGTGTGATGACCTTTGGAGATTGGTGTAGAAACAGCAACCAAGAACATATAACAAATTCTGCTGCTCCCAACTGTGTTCCGAATATCTGGTGCCGTAAGGAAAAAATCAATGAAAAATGCTGAGTGTGTAAAACAAAGCTGAGAATAGGATCTATACGGTAATTGTGTAGTTCTTTCGTGATCTAAGATTTAATCAGCTGTGGCCGAATTTAAAAATATATGTTCCGAGCCGCAAATACGAATTGCAGTGCGGGTTTTCATAACTGACGACAGCTCCTCTTTCCAGCATCATGTCAGAGCTTACATCGAATTTCTCTTTACCTGTAAATAGATACCTGCATGAGTTTTACATAATACGCATCGGCACTTTTACGCTGCCCTCAAAACGATTGTAGACACTGCGCTTTCTGTGGAGACGTCATTAAGAAAACATTGGATACAAGAGCACTATTACCGACTGCACCCGAGATCGATCGAGTTGCCTAGCTACGCCATCGACCTGAAGGAATGTGTAATGCGGTGGGCAGTTTAATCATCCGTGAATCGGCTTCTGTCACGCGTTTTTCTAGCTACCCAGGTGACGCAGTTCGTCGCGCGACCATACCGCAGTGGAGAAGCGATATACGAGTAAAGTTAGGTTCTGTATGGTTTTCATGCGGTTTTATTTACACGAACAACAGCACTGAGCTGACCTTACCTTAACTCCACTTACACACAGATACCATCCGATAATTTTCAATAGTCAGTTTGTGGTTGTTTCGTAAGGAAAAAAAATATTTCGAATCGTATTCTAGATGCTTTGAAGAGAGTTGCATAATTATATGAAGATCATTATGGTCAGTAGTGGAAGTCTTTCTCGAGAACAGTTGATGAATATTTTAATTGTAAAGAAAGACTGCCGACAACAGCATTATTGCGGTGTTTTGCAACACGAACAACGGGGAATAACTGAGATACCTGCTTTATCCCGTAATCACCACTTGGTATTGTTTCGTCTCGTAGATACTGAAGAATGGATTGACAATAGCGGACCGAACACTCTCCAGTGCTAACTACCTATTCGCCCCATGTTGCAGCCGGTACAAGGAAACATTGTACACAAAATTTGTTTATTGCAAATTTCATTCCAGCTATTTGAATGAATGTGTCTTACTGACACTACCATTTGTACTGTATAATGCAGCATCCAGTGTTGACAGGGTTAGTTTCGTTCTAGCTTTTTCACGCGAGCTACTTTGATTTCTGGATCCAGCGTGGTATTGAAGTAGTGACTAGGTATGGTAAAACTCGCAGCTCGGTCGATACCCTGTGTCAGCGCTCCCGACATTATTCAGATGGAGGAGTGTCTGCCATCAGCAACTGTTTATGGATATAGGTCGCGAACTGGAGTGGGGATATTGCATTGCGTGACCGTATCCTGTTGTCTTGCTGACAGATTTACAGTTCGTCCTTCAGTGCTAGAATTCGCCGACACCAATATTCGTCTATAAACAGAGAAGGAAGGTGCTGTAGACAAGACGACACTGTTCTTCTACGTAATTGAGTCCTGAAATGCGTCCCGCGAAAGATAACAGAACAACAAGTTTCTATCGCATCTACCTCCTTTTTTCCCTGAGGTCTCTAAATCATGGACGCTGTTTTCCCGCATCTCGTTTGTGGAAAAAAAGTTAAGTCATTGCTGAACGGCCAGAAAGGAGGTGGTGCGAGCCCTAGAGAGCGGGGTTGATTTGGGGGCGGGGAGAATAAAGGTATGAGGCAGATAACACATTCGGGTGCCTTTTGTTCCTCACTAACCCCTTAGATGGTCAATACAGTTTTAAACTTTCTTATAGTCATACAGGTTTACGTCGAGTTTCATTATTTCACTTCTGTTTACTTCCATACATATCCATACGGTAATGATCACTTACTGCATCTGTGCGCTCTTTTATAGACACGGGCAGTAGACAAACGTAGACAGTTACCTGGGATCGCGTGTGCAGTGATGGTTATGAATTTCCGCGTTGCCGGGAACGACATGGGTCTGAAACGAATTCAAAGTACTTCTCACGTCAGTCAGTAATTATTTTTTGGGGAGTGATTTTGCACATAATTTTCATTCTCCCCGCACTTCATTTTCCAACGTGGTGGGACCGCTTTGACACCGACCACAGTGGGTGAAATACGGAATCTGATCAGGCAGCAGTGGTACCAGTCATTTCAAACGTGCTAGAATCTGTACGGGTGAGCTGTACTGTGTTGTTGAATGCCGAACAACAGAAGGAGATTATAAATATATTTACGTATATGCTTTTGTTACTGCGTAGTTTAAAAACAGTTCCAAGTTACTGGCTTCACAACAAAAAACAATATCATATCACCGGAAATTGTAACTGTTTTCAAACTACGCAGAAGACATGAGACAATAAATAATCATCTAATGGTACAGAGATCCGTCTTGTGCGACAGTTTGCTGCCCGCAAGTATAATCACTTATTCTTACACTTATTGCCAACCCGCACACTTTGCGATAGTAATGAAAGAATAGCGACCGCGAAGACTGCATCAATTGCATCCACAGCACGACAGAACATGCGTGCTAACCGCCGGCAATAAAACATTTCTTGAAGAGCTTGACTGGCGAAGACTCCACACTTCCCCATATAAACTTGAGTTTGCACCTTTCGGCTTCAAAGTTCTTTTTCTGCCCCCGCAAAAATCTGAATACTACAGCATTTTTCAAACTAGCTATGATTACTCCATTTCCAAACTTTTCCTTCCATCTTCTCGAAGCTACAGCACGGTTTACAGGAAGACTCTACTATTTACTAACTTATGTGCGTTAATCCTATCCGATACTTGAATCACGGCCAAAAAAACATGACCAGCTTTGTATAAATCCAACACGACTGTTCAGTTTTCTGGGGAACACGTAACGGACGTACTAGTGGTTGAAAAACAGCTTACTCCACTGTCACGAGGAAATATACAGGGTATTTAAAAAGTAAGGCAATCTTGGGCATAATGGATTTCAACGAATTTCAAAAGTTACTATTTTTCTCCAGTCACATAACTAAATACCACGTTGCTTATTCTGAAACACCTGTCGTAACGTTTGTTTAAAGATCGCAGCAAGATGTCGTTAATTTCCTTTCTGAAATTCAGCAATAATCAGGGGATTAGTTTTGAAAGCAACCTCCTTAATGTAGCCCCCATAAAGAAAAGTGAGGTGAAGATAAGTCAAAGGACTGAGGGAGCAACAAACATTCTGAAAAAACCTGACCAGGAACATACTCTTAGCTGTATGGGCACCAGTATTTTCCCACAGAAACAAAGTGCACTATAGCTAGTATTCAGCTAGTCCATTTGTAGCGGAATCTGAATTCAGCGCTCACTGTCCACTGTCATGAAAGGGTGTGATGAATATTCGCCTACGTAACATTACATACCAAGTATCAGTTTTCAGTGTGCGCATAGATGACCTGTGCAGCTCAGTTGTATTATCTACAGCGTGCACGTTTAGATCCTGTGCGGTAGCATATCCATAAAGGTCGAACCAGGCCTCGTCAGGCTAAATCCAGTCGTAGAGGTCCTCATCTGCTGTTAATGACAGGAATAACTGACAGAAAGCTACGCTTCCTCCATTCTCTTCGGGTAACAATTAATGATCAACTCTAAAATTTTGTGCACATGCATCCTTAAATACATGGGCAGACTTTGAAACGAGATTATGTAGCTTACATGTCGAATAAGCTTCTCGGGTGTTGACACTCTCCGTCTACCACTTTTGGCTGTACACGCTGCACTTCCTGTCTTCAGCAAGTTGTCGTACAGCTGCCTGAGGGTGAACGTGGCTGGTGCACCCTTTCCACACTTTGCAGTGACGCCTCGGTATAACCGGCACATCTAATGTATTGGGTGACAATGCAGACTGTCTGTTGTAGCGTTGTCACCCACTTCTTTCTTAGTTAAAAAATGACCAAATTTGCAACTAAAAGAATAAAACATACATATATTCACAGGTTGCGTCACATTTTGAACTCCCTGCAGTAGCAGCAAATGACTGGTCGCTGCGAAAAAGTGATTCGTTTTGGAACACAGGTGCAAAAGTAATTTTGCTAACCGTCCGTACACTTAGGGTACACTTACTTCTGAAAAAGCATTCGTAACATCAAAGTGCGTACAAATAGGCAATCGGTTGGCTGTAAGAAATTCGTCAATATTACAAAAAATGGTGAATGATGTGACACATACCAAGACAGCTTTTGGGTAACTTATAAGCAGTCTCAGCATCTTTCTTGCTTTCTTCAACATTTCTAAATTCCCTCTATCGATATTTATTATTATCATCATCATCGTTGTTGTTGTTGTTAGATCTTAGTAATATTCGGTGGTGGAGTTTGTGATGGGTAGTTTTTACGGCCAAACTAGTAATTTCCTTATTCCATAAGGTGCCACAGGTACAAATTTATTAAGACAATTAATTCTAGTTTCCAACTTGGGTGTGTTAAGATGTGCTCTATTTCACATGGTCAACTGATTCTACCCGATGTGCTATTTTGAACTCCTTACTCAAATCGTTTACGTCATTTGAATATGCAGCTGATGTAGTAGACGCAAACGTTCCACACCTGTTAATGACAGCAGTGTTCTTGAAATCCTTGACAGGTAGGGCAGCCTGTTACGTCAGCTACGTATTTACATGACATCTACGTCTGTACTCCGCAAACTACCAATGCTGTGCGCCGCTGGTGCTACGTGTACCACTTTTATTACTTCGTCCCCCATTTTCTTGTACCGCTCGTGAATGGTTCGCGGGAAGAAATAATGGGCTCGATAGGGTGGGCTCAAAGCTTTCTAATTTTATCTTCATGATCTTTTCGCGGGAAATACGCAGAAGGAAGCAATTTATTGGCTGACGCTTCCAGGAAAGCACGCTCGCGGAACTTCAACAGTAAAACACACAGTGATGCAGAAGGCTTATCTTACAGCGTCTGCCACTGGAGTTGTGCCAGCATCTCGGCGCTTAGTATATAAAAATGCAACGAAACGCGTCGCTCTTCTTTGGATCTTCTTTACATCCTATCTAATCTACATGGTACGGACACGTATTGACGGGCAGCATTCAAGTGTGGTATGAACAAGGGTTTTGTAAGTTACCTATTTCGTGAACGGACTAAATTTTGTTACGGATTCTTCTACTGTTTCTGTCTGGCATGCGTCTAGTCTGTTGTTTTTTTAATGCACAGTAGTACATGTTATGATTTGGTTTTTGAAGTCCGTCCTCTGCAAAACACATTGTATTTCTTTTTCTATAAGGAGCGATCGAAAAATTTCCGTTCGGGGCAGTACAGTCCAGAACCGCTATGCCAATCAGGCGAAATCGCCGTGACCACTGAGGCAATCATCCGACCGACGCACCATGTTGAAGATACTCGGTAGGTAAATACCGTGTACAGCCGCGCGAAGTAGTCCTTAACTGCCTCCTGGATATCGTCCTCCGACCCTTCTAGGCCGTCTGAAGGAGCCGGAGTGATCAGCGGAAGAGATCAGGACTACAGGGCGGGTGCTAGAGTGTCTCCCACTTAGTTCTCGTAACTTCTGCGTTACGACATTTGCAATATGGGGACGTGTGTTATCGTGAACCAGCAACACCATTTTTCATAGTTTTCCAGGACGTTCCGCCGTAACTTTTTCAGCGATGGACGTCTACCAGACGTTTGTCCTTCGGCAGCCAAGAAAAGAACAACAGCACATTGGTCCTGCTTGGATGCATTTGGTAACAACGTTTCAACATTTACCGCCCGCACGTCGGAAAGACACGAATCCCAAAATGATACCTTTCCTGCATGTCGATGCTTACATACCCGCATCGGAGTCGTGCTACGTTGCATATAAGCTGAAGTAACACCCTCAAATGGAAACAATTCGATCACCCCCTTACACACACCACAATACCATAGAGTTTACCACGACGACTTGTTATGGCACATCCAGTGATGTTTGCGCAATCCCTTCTTAACAAAATGAACATAATTCCTTTTGAAAACAAGAAATTTTTGGTTAGTTACAAAAAATCATTCAAAAACGAAGCACGCTCTCTCCTAAGTGTACACCAAAACAAAAACAATGATAATTTTTCTCATGACGACGACGAAGATGATGATCCGCGATGATGATCCGCGATGATCCGCGATTCAGTCTTTAGTCATATGTCCTCCCCTCCCACAGATGAGTCTTATTTGGTGGGGCATGCTCTGGATGAGACCATAAAGTTTATCGTAGGAAATGAGGTCGAACTCTTCAGTGAGGTCCTAAAGATTGTCAGGTGGATTCGGACGCTGCGCAGTGGCCATCTTCAACAGGGTTCATGCGTGCTAAATTGCGTTCACGTCTGGGGACTGTGCTGGCCAATTCATTCTGTTGATATTGGATCTTTGAAGACACCCATACATTGCTAAAGCATGGTGCGGTCTTTAATTGTCATCGACTTCGCTGTTTTCCCCGCCTTCACTTTTGTGGGGCCTTACAGTCGTTTGTGAAACCTCTTGGAGGTATCGGGAACCAGTCAAATTACCATAAAGGGGAATTACTGGACCTGCCGTCCCATCATTATTGCTGCCCAGAACATTACACTTCCGCCTGAAAACGGATAGACTTCCTGAACGTATCGGCGTTTCTGGTGTCGTCTAGCGCTTCTCCAAATCCTGACACATCTAGTGTCCGGTTGCAAACCAATGCTGCTCTCGTCAGCAAACATGACATTACTCCATTCTCTAATAGTTCAATGTTGGCATGCAAGAGCTCAGGATTGCGTCGGTTCAGTTGACTGCAAAACTTCTCATTGATCTGTTTGGTGTGATATGAAACCCGGTTTCCTGGGATGTCATTCCCAATGTTTTTGGCAGTTTCTTTGGCGGCGGTGAGCCCACAGATGAAAAAAAAACGATCCTGCGTTGGTGTTGTCATACGAGAACGACATTTCCAGTCTCCCTGCGATTTCTCCACAATTGGACACACCGCTTTGAGTGACATGTAACCGATCGGCAACTTCTTCCTATGTATGACGTCTGAAAGTAAAGACACTATCCTGACTGTATCAAAGTGTTGTCTCTACGCGCCATGTTACTGCAGTGCTGAACACAAGCCGAATAAAGCTCTTGTTGATAATCGGACTGCTCACGGTGTGCAGCTGCGACAGCGGCATATGTACATGACAACGAAACGGCCCCAAAGCATGCCGGTACTAAACAACGTCCATTATATGGGATCTAGGTGGATAATTCATGAAATGTCTACGCAAACGTGACCTCTGGTATCGTACACTAAATTTTACAATAATATTCCAAACTTTTTAGAGCCATTATAGAAAGTTCATAGTTTTTTATACTTTAAAGCTAGCAACTACAGCAAGTGCGATTATTTTATAATTTTATTTGCTCACGTGAAATCACATTAATTTTGGAAGTGGATATGTGCGCCGTAGAACAACCCGCCTTTTCCGTGTTCCAAGCAGGACAAGCAGGTTTCTGTAGTCAGTGCGAACCAGAAGGGATCTCAAATGACTGTCAAAACGCCGGAAAGTATCTGCCGAGTTCGTGCAGCCCTGTTACGAACGCGACAGATTAGTACGTCGCCACTACAGAACAAAGCTCTCCAGAGTTAGCGGAAAACTTTGAAATAGGCAACACTGTACATTTCAAAATTTTTGTTAAAAAGTTGTTCATTCTAAGTTGCCACATTTTATCCACTAACATGATAACTTCACGTGATGTTCCGACTCACGATGAACACGTTTTCTAACCAAAAAAATTGAATGTATGCAAGTGTACAATTTACTTTCCCGTTTCTTTTAATGTCAAGTGAGAAACTTTTTCTCAAATATTACGTCGTAATTCGTAATATGATATATATCCCATCTAAGTGCATTACAAGACGAGCGGAAAATTCTGTTGAAACCGGTTGTGGAAAATAAATATTTATTCGATATTGGCTTTAGAAAGCTTGTTTACCAAATTAGTTTGGCTACTATGTGTGCTATATTGGTGTGTAAACACAGGCTGAATCTCATAAAAGTACTCTTCCCATGGGCCACCCTCTAGGTGAGTCTAAGAAGATACAAGTGCAGAGGGACGTACAGTACCGGGACGGTCGTAGTCACCTGTAAGTAAATAGTGATAAAAATGCACGTGAACTGACAAATGCACCCTTCCACTGTTGGTTTGCCGCATTGCCGTGTGCGGGCGCCGTGGCCGGTGTGCCGCTGTCGGACGATGCGCCGTCTCCAGCGGGGCCGGGAGCTGGCAGCGCGCCCGTCAGACGCAGCGCCAGTAAATGACGCTCTCGCCCCCCCCCCCTCCCCCCCGAACCCCCCCCCCCCCCCCATCGGCACTCCCCTCCCCTCCCCCCCCCCCCTTTAGAGCCCTTCACGCTGCCACTTTCTGGAAGCAGCCGCGGCTCTACGGGGCGCAGTCTCCTGTGCCAAATCGGGCGCCCTCTCTCTTCTTACCTAGCACTGCAGCTTCAGTACGAATCTCCGTCTGTGAAGCGGCTACCCAGAGCAGCGGCCTCCGCAATCGGCAGGACGGCGTCTCGCATCCCCATTCGGACAACCAGATACACACAGCCTGGCAACAAGTGGAGCACCAAGAAACGGAGGAGGAAATGAAATGAATCTTCTACATCAACATTTATACTCCGCAAGCCACCCAGCGGTGTGTGGCGGAGGGCACTGTCATTACCTCCCTTTCCTGTTGCAGTCGCGCATGGTTCGCGGGAAGAACGACTGTCTGAAAGCCTCCGTGCGCGCTCGAATCTCTCTAATTTTACATTCGTGATCTCATCGGGAGGTATAAGTAGGGGGAAGCAATATATTTGATACCTCATCCAGAAACGCAACATCTCGAAACCTGGACAGCAAGCTACACCGCGATGCAGAGCGCCTCTCTTGCAGTGTTTGCTACTGGAGTTTGCTAAACATCTCCGTAACGCTGTCACGCTTACCAAATAACCCTCTGACGAAACGCGCCGCTCTTCTTTGGATCTTCTCTCTCTCTTCCGTCAACCCGATCTGGTACGGATCCCATACTGATGAGCAATACTCAAGTATAGGTCGAACGAGTGTTTTGTAAGCCACCTCCTTTGTTGATGGACTAAATTTTCTAAGGACTCTCCCAATGAATCTCAACTTGGTACCAGCCTTACCAACAATTAATTTTATATGATCATTCCACTTCAAATCGTTCCGTACGCATACTCCCAGATATTTTACAGAAGTAACTGCTACCAGTGTTGGTTCCGCTATCATATAATCATACAATAAAGGACCCTTCTCTCTATGTATTCGCAATACGTTACATTTGTCTATGTCATTTGCCACTCCCTGCACCAAGTGCCTATCCGCTGCACATCTTCCTGCATTTCACTACAATTTTCTAATGCTGCAACTTCTCTGTATACTACAGCATCATCCGCGAAAAGCCGCTTGGAACTTCCGACATTATCTACTAGGTCATTTACATATGTTGTGAAAAACAATGGTCCCATAACATTCCCCTGTGGCACCCCAGAGGTTACTTTACCGTCTGTAGACGTCTCTCCATTGTGGACATGCTGTGTTCTGTTTGCTAAAAACTCTTCAATCCAGCCACACAGCTGGTCTGATATTCCGTAGGCTCTTACTTTATCAGGCGACAGTGCGGAACTGTATCGACCGCCTTCCGGAAGTCAAGGAAAGTAGGATCTGCCTGGGAGCCTGTATCTAATATTTTCTGGGTCTCATGAACAAATAAAGCGAGTTGGGTCTCACGCGATCGCTGTTTCCGGAATCCATGTTGATTCCTACAGAGTAGATTCTAGGTTTCCAGAAACGACATGATACGTGAGCAAAAAACGTGTTCTAAAATTCTACAACAGATCGACGTCAGAGATATAGGTCTATAGTTTTGCGCATCTGCTCGACGACCCTTCTTGAAGACTGGGACTGCCTGTGCTCTTTTCCAATCATTTTGAACCTTCCGTTCCGCTAGAGACATGCGGTACACGGCTGTTAGAAGGGGGGCAAGTTCTTTCGCGTACTCTGTGTAGAATCGAATTGGTATTCCGTCAGGTCCAGTGGACTTTCCTCTGTTGAGTGATTCCAGTTGATTTTTTATTCCTTGGACACTTCTTTCGATGTCAGCCATTTTTTCGTTTGTGCTAGGAACTGCTGTGCGGTCTTCCTCTGTGAAACAGCTTTAGAAAAAGGTGTTTAGTATTTCAGCTTTACGCGTGTTATCCACTGTTTCAATGCCATCATCACTGGGTTACAGGGCATATGATATTTCGGTCATTTCAAAAGACTCAAATCCAGTCTGGTGGCGACGGGAAGGGCATCCGGCCACCACTTAGGCTGGTATTTCACTATCAAATTTCTTTGTCAAAGATCTGATCAAAGATGTGATCAAATATTCCGTCAAATATATTTGACAAAGATCTTTGACTTGGCGCTAAAAAGAGGTATTACACTGTCATCATATTTCTCGTAAAAGTTCAAGATGGCTGACAACAACTCGTTATTAACCGCAGCAGTTCCGTGTACCACAATTGCACTATGAGCACATGCGGAATAGAAGCTGGGAAAAAAAAGGAGACGTACCTGGG
The DNA here is from genome assembly GCF_023897955.1 of Schistocerca gregaria. NCBI lineage: Eukaryota > Metazoa > Arthropoda > Insecta > Orthoptera > Acrididae > Schistocerca > Schistocerca gregaria. Next base: position 176,627,668 of record NC_064925.1, on the reverse strand, counting down.
TGAAGCCGTGGGTTCTGCGATGACCCAATAAAAGCGTTCAACAAAACTTGTTAAGAGAGTTTATAGTGGAGGACGTGAAATCGTACATCCATTACTTAAGAATGGATGTGCATAATTTCTGTATGTGCTTAGTGAAGTCTATCTTCATATCAAAAAGCACAATACTCACTTATGAACTGCTATATCTGCTGAAGACAGGCTCTCTGTAACACTCAGATGTCTTGCTACAGGAGAGGGTAGGGGAAGGGTTAGGTTAGGTCAGGTCAGGTCTCCAATCTTTGTAATCTGTTTTTGTATTCAGGGGGGCCTCACATTGTAAAGCGCATCAGCAGCTTCATACATATCTATTAATTTTGTAGTTGTCGGTACACAACAATTGTATTTACTGTCAATGTTAATAAAAACACTGCAGATGACAGAACTCTGCAGCGATGCTAGCGCTCCATGAGGTGACATGTCACATTGCAGTGAACAGAAGACAAGCGACTTCTTTGATCAACTCTACAGCAAGGCCCTAGATTTGATCAAATATTTGACGAAGTTCCATATGTCACCATCAAATTTCTTTGACGAAAAGATGTTTGACGAAAAGATGTTTGACGCAAAGATGTTTGACGCAAAGATGTTTGACGCAAAGATGTTTGACGCAAAGATGTTTGACGCAAAGATGTTTGACGCAAAGATGTTTGACGCAAAGATGTTTGACGCAAAGATGTTTGAGTGTGTAATATCGGCCTTAAATTAACTAGCCAAATCCGTTAAAAACTATGCTGGCCCAGCGCCAGAGCATGACAGTCACGACGAGGAGGAGGAGGAAAAGAAGAGGTGGTGGTGGTGGTGGTGGTGGTGGTGGTGGTGGTGGTGGTGGTGGTGGTGGTGGTGGTGGTTAAAGCTGTACGACGGGACCGCACTTACTCATCGCAAATTTGTGGTATGTGCAGTGCTTGGGCATAAACGGAAGTGGCGGAAGTGGAAGCGCCTGATGGCCAAGCGTTTAGAAAAAAATAGTACTTTTGTCGCGGGTCGGACGAGGCATGAGCCATTTATGTCCGCGTTGTTTCCAAGAAGTGGTTCGCGCAGCGCAGTGTGTACAGAATAGCAATCTGAGGCCCATGGGTCGAGTCACGATGTGGGAGCAGTTTATCTTCCATTTTTATTTTGTTTCACCATAGTGTTTATCGTCGATAAACAGCGACCTGCGTCTTCCACTGTCTCAAGTAGTGTCATTGAGTTTTAATTATCTGATAATGATAGTACAAGGATCGAAACAGATCACAAGATTTAATAAAATTGAGGCACCTCTGCCGAAAAGGCATAATACTAGTGCACATTACTGAATATGGACTTCCGCAGCTGAAATGTACGCAACGACATCAATTACGATTGCACCCCTACACGTTCACATGTTGAACAAACGATATCGTTACTGACAATTGCATTGGGCACGAGACAATCGGGATTCGACCGTCGATCAGTGGAAACGTGTAGGCTCTTCGGGTGAATCATATATTTGCTACATTTAGGTTGCTGGTCGTCTCCACAAACGCCACCATCGAGATGAACGGCGGCTCGAAACGTACAGCGCGCCATGGGCGCAGCTGGTGGGAGTAGTTTTATGCTATGGGAGACTCTTGCGCTTGCATGGGATCTATGGCAGTAATGGAAGAATCTGACACCTACGAACCTCCTGCGTCCTTTCATGCTTGATGGCTTCCCTGGGGGCGGTGTCATCTTTCAGCAGTATAACTGTCCGTGTCTGGGAGTCAGAGCAGTGCTACAGTGGAATGGGGGGAGGGGTGGGGGGCATTATAGTGAACTCCTTCGATGTCTCAGCGATCACATTCGCTTGATGTATATCCTGTGGAACGCTTCTGGGTCTCTATCGGGCGCCATCACCGAGTACGCAAATCAGCGGCCTGTTATTTATGCGAATTGCATGACCTGTGCTTAGACATCTAATGCCCCATACCTCCACAAACCTACCAACAAACTGCGGGATCCCTGATACGTGGAATCAGTGAAGTATTTCATTCCAAAGATGGACAAACAAGCTATTAAGCAGGCGGTAATAATGATCTGGCTACTCAGTTTATATATCTTAAGCATTATCTAGATTATTTTCAGTGTATGCAACATAAACGTAGGAAAAAGAACCTTTTCACATAGAGCCGACCCCACGACCTTCTGATTGCCGTTCTGTAATCTTTACGTTTGGACAATCGTTGTCTGGAGAATACGTTAGCTTAAAGCGTTCATGTCTAGCTGGAACCATGACTTTTTTTCCCCTAAAGATTAGCCATCTGGAGCGCCCACTTCTATCGCTTTCATTTCTGAACGAGCCTCTGGTATACCACAGGTTTGGACGAAATAGGTGATGACCAGTAAGCGCGGTCCCCTAGTGGGCGTACCGAAGCACTTGCATCTTCCCTGGGACGTAGGGGGGAAAGTAAAAGGCTTGATGCACCATCGCACGTGGTGTACAGAGGCAGCGCGCGCCAGGCCACACACACAGAACTGCAGAAGAGTGCCAGACGAGTGTTTACTGTTGGCAAGGCACCAGGTGCTTTCAGGACCCCGAACCCCAGAGCTGACAAACTGACGCATGCTTACACATGGTGGCGCTCTGGCACTGCGAGGCCGGGATAGCCGAGAAACTTCTAGAAAGGCAGCTTCGGGGGAGTCATATAAGGTGACGTATGCAGCTCCTGCCTCACGATGTATGCCATGCGATCTCCACTGCTGAAGTAGTTGCCAAACAAACTTGTAGCACCTACATCGACACTATATACTGCACCAGCCACCTTGCGGTCTGTGGCGGAGGTTTACTTCATATAACATAACAACAACCACCACCACCACCACTTTTCCAGTTCTATTCGAGAATCGAGCTTACAAACGAAGATAATCGTGAAACCCCCGTAACAACTCTTAATTTCTCCAATTTTCCTGCCGTGTGCGTTTCGTGTGATATATGTGAATGGAGAAATATATTGCTTGACTCAGCCCTCACCTCGATGCACAGCGCATCGGTTGCAGCGTCTGCAAATGGCATTTGAGTTCTCCGTGGCACCCTAGCGCTTGCTAAGCGAACTAACGGTTTCTTTGTATCTCCTCCATCTCCCGTGTTAATTCACCTCTTACGAGTCCCAAATTATCGAGAAATACTCGAGACTCGGTGGAATGAGCTATCTTCCGTCAGTCATGAACATTACCATAGTATGTTTCCAATGAAATGTATTCTCTTAGAGCTGGGCAGGTGACGGTTTGAATAGGAACTCGAAACTAAACCAGTAGGATACGCTCACCGAGATCTGTTTGCTGGAAGAGCAATAGTCATTAGAAAATACTACGTTTGTATCAGAGTAACTAACGTGATATCAGTGCTGTTAATCGCTGTTCTAATATTGGTCCAGGGGTACTACTACCAGTGGAAGAACTGAAGCAGTGTGTTACGTGACTCGCTAGTAGAGCACGTCTTACATGCATCTCAGCTAGGTGTTCCATTAAAATGGTAGATCTGAAGAAATTTAGTTCTTATGCGGAATCCTCTAAGAATAGGATCAGTTTTTACAAGCTTAGTGTGCTATAAAAAAAGTGGACCTCGCTGCGTCTACTAAACACAACGTGAGAAAGTGTCACCTAATATCACTACTGTCAGTTATTCACGTTGAGATACGGAAGAAAAGGGCGAAGAAGAAAGGAGGGAAGGAAGAGGAAAGAGGAATTAAATTGAAGTCTGCCTTAATAGTGTTACGCTTAACCAAACCACATTGATCTCAGCAAAACAATTTTTCATACTGCCTGTGTACCATAAATAAGTAGTTTTGTATTTTGTTTGAAAATACACGGTGTGGGCTAACGTCTTATGTACTAAGAAACACCGCCCAAAAGGTTTCGCCACATACAAAATTTTGATTGTGCTTTATTAGAGACCAATCTGGACAGTATTTTACTGTGGAAGAATTACACATGAACCAGGAAAAGAAACTAATCTTTCGAAAGGCTTTTCTATAAAAGCCATCTCGGTCTTCGTTTTAGGTTCGTTACGGAACTTAAGGAAATCCTTAAACCAGCTTCGTCGGACAGGAATTTAAACAAAGTACTTCTTTATGGGATTAGAGTCCCAATCAGTGTAGCACTTCCTCTCTCTCTCTCTCTCTCTCTCTCTCTCTCTCTCTCTCTCTCTCTCTCTCTCTCTCCATAGTGCTAGCAGTAAATGCAGCGTCACTTCTTTGAATCAGTCCACCAGTATACTCTAAGTATGGCACTTGTCAAGACTGGTTCCAGTGGCAGGCTAGTGAATCATGAGACTACCTGCACATCGATTGTTCATTCCCCTACATCACCATTGTTACTCTACCACCTATCTCCATATCCTGCATGATTGTTTTCGGAAGTGTCGTGCTTCCACTATTAGCATTTATTTGGGCAACTACAGTTTTTGAACCCAGCCACTTACGTAAATGTGGTGTGCGAAAGAACACATTTTTGATTTTGCAGCGATATATGTACGAAACATAAGAGAAAATGAGACATCGGCTGCAACAGGGCATTGAAATAAATTCATTGGTGGCAAGTGAAAATTTGTGCCGGGCGGGACTCGAACGTGGGTTTCCCAATTTATGCGAGGGGTCGCCTTAACCACTCCGTTTATCTGAGCACACTTTCCGTCCAACCCAAATTCTCAACTTGTCACATACTACACATTTAAGGTCTACTGCCTTTCAGGAATCAGATGAAGCTGCAGGCAAAGAAGGTAACAGACGGTGGACGCTACATGTGTAATGTGCTCAGGAATCCGAAGAGGTTAACTCGACTACACGCGTAAAGTGAGATATTAGGGTTAGAGTCTCGGTCCGTTGCAAATTTTCACTTGTCGCCGCCCCGTTGCGACTGAGGCCTGAATTTCCATTACATCAAGCAATTTGCATTCACTGAAATATGAATGCGGCAATTTGTCTGAGAAATAGCAAATAAATTAAGTGAAATGAAGAAATTACTAGTTTTAGAGGAACTAGCGGAAGTAACACTTTGAAGGTATCACGGCTCCTGCTTGGAGAACTCAGCTGGTAAAAGCAATGCCCGTAGGAGGCGAGGCTCCTGTGTAGAGTCTCCCTGCACACAGTTTTAATCTGCCAGAGAAGTTTTATTCTTGTCGATATTCCACGTAGTTATAAATATTTCGGAAAATCCATGTTACACGAACACAACATAAATAAGCACCATAGCGTTCCCCAATAAACACTTGTTAGTGAGAAATTAACGGACCCTTCGGGGCTAGCACCAGTCTCACGAATTTACTGTGTGCGCTAGAGTTCGTGCATCCAGCGACCCACGCTGCCTAGCTCGAAACAACAAATGCGTTTGCAGTGAAGCGAAGACACGGGACCTAGGCCCACACTTGGGGTAAAAACATCCCTTAGCAATTTAAGGGAGAATCATTTCTGGTGAAACAAGTCACCACTCGCGTGGAACAATTATTACGCAGTGGAATGTAATAACATTGCCGAGACCGTCAAAGCGTGATATAACGTACTGCACGCGCGCGCGCGCGCGCGCGCGCGTACGCGCACACACACACACACACACACACACACACACACACAGCAGGTGTGAAGTGTGGATCTCGCCTTAGTGTCCCGAATTCGATCCTGTAGCATTGTGAACTATTTCAGTAAAAATTAGTGCAATTCGCCTGGGGTCTAGGCCATACCCAAAGGAGTGCGTCAAATACAGATGTAGGCATTCGTTGCCTGTATATACGTTTTCCAGCTAAATAAATAAATGAATTACACCAAGATTCTATCAATTTGCAACCTTGACCAAATATTGGCTATTGTTGCATCATTAGTGCATTCGTAAGAATAAAGAATTAAAATGAAGAACAAAGGAAGTTTAAAAAAAGTCACGCAGCACCTTTCTCACATTTCCGTGACCGATAGTGATGTTTACGGCGTTTCCACGGTAACGCTAGGTTTGCCTGCACCCGCGGGACGCGACCATCATTCGCGTGTCGCCCGACTGGCCTCGAGAGCTGCGATAATCGTGAGTGATGTTTGTGCTGTGTATGGATACCCACTCGTTCCCAGCGCCAGCGCATAAAGCTGCAGTCACAACCTGAGGTCTTCAACGGCAAACGAGCTCGCACCAGGAACAACACGATTCGCGCAATACTTCCCGCTGGTGACATTCATATTTCACCGCAAGATCAGCATGTGTCTTAAAGGGGCCTGCGCTGGTTTAGCATAACGTGGATATAGCCTCTTACGCTAATTATTCGCAAATACGTGCTAGCAGTATGCCACTTCCAGTCTGTACTGCTTCTGCCGCCGTTTTCTTCAGTCAGAAGACTTGTTTGAGGTAGACATCCACGCTAGTCTATCCTGTGCAAGCACAGCTGCTACAACCTATGTCCTTACCTCGGTCCTTCATTTGGCCCTTGGTTTTCCCCTACAGTACGTAACAAGACACTCGCCGCTTCCCCGCCTCCCATTATAAACTGACTATTCTTCATGGTGATTACCTGCCATTGTCAGCTGCATTGGAGGCGTTCTCCGAATCTAAACACGATTGTTCTTATTACAGAAGTTCATCGCCCAGATCACATAACAATACTCAGTGATTACTAGTTTCAGCGAAATTAAATCGCCATCTTTAGATCATTTAAACAGAGAAAAAATTTACAGGGACAACCGTAGTTTACAGCAAGGTACAGTTATGGGAATTTCTAACTTCAATCCAACACAAAATGCTTACAATGAAGCATACAAAATGAAGAAATGTAATTTTCAACAGTGCTTAATACATGACGCTGGAAGAACTACCATTTTATAAGCTAGCATTGACTACTTCGAGTAGAAAAAAAATCATATGCCGATATGAACTGCATAGTGCGAACTAATTTTTTCGTAAGATAAATTTCAAATTTCGGAGGAAAAAAGTAAAAAATACTCAAAAGTAGCTTCCGATGTCATCAGATTTTTGGAAGTTTTTTTTAAATAGGAGGGGGAGCCCCTCAACGCCCACACCGGCATGATGGCCAACACAAAAGGTCTGTCATCTCTGCATAAGGGTTAGTATTCACTAAATTGAGGTGTCGCAGGATGTGGGTACTGCGATGTTTGCGTACGTCTGGTTAAGATTAACCATTAATACGCGCTCATCTGGAGATAGATTGGTCTAAATCTGACGAAGGATAGCGGTTTTAAGGGCAGAGGAAAAAAAGTGCCAAGGCAAGAGCCAAGGGAAGAAAACCTCTGCGATAGTTAGGTCGGGTGGTAAGAGCAGTAGCGGTTGTCTTGCTGCCTGCGATAGGTTGTGCAAGGATAGGCTTTGTTAGTGTTGGGTATCATGCATGTCGATACCTTGACGTTGAGCGTTTGTGCTGCTCGGCGGCTGGCGCTGAGTGCTGGTACAGAGTCCTCGTTCAGCGTCAGCAACCTGCAGCAGTTAGGTTTGTTATCGATCTTGTGTCCGATAGATCATATACCGGAAGCACAGTGTGAGGGAATGTTGGCAGATGGTTTGTGCGCCTGTGGGCGAGCTCGTCGGTGTCCCTGCTGTGGCCTGTTGGTCGGCTCTAATAGCAGCTGGCAGTTGCCAGTCAAGTCTTGCTGATATGCAGGGGCTTACCGACGTTTGTCGCTGTTTGCGTATGTTAGTTTACCATAGGTGGCTATGCCCTAGCTAGCAGTGGTAACGAAAGAGAATCCATTGTACCAAATACGAGTGGAGTCCATTTAGAAATGCAACTGCTTTTTATCTCGTCCAATTTCGATTGAAAAGAATGCGGTATTTGTTGTGGGACATCGCAGATTATTCCCCATTCAGCCCCTATTGTTCCCGGAGTTCTGATAGGTGGTGGCGCTATACTTCACAATGGCGTCTGTAAACGAGGTGCCTTCTACGCAGAGATCTGTCACTGACAGTTCTTCTGGCGGAGCACTACAGCATCGCAGAGCTTGCAGTACACTTGCGGAGACATGGCAGTGAACAAAAGCACGGTGAGTCGCTGGGCGAGGCGTCTATTATTGCAACACAGTTGCGCAAAACTGTCCGATCTCCCGCGTGCGGGCCGGCCGCACACAGCTGTGACTCCTGCAGTGTTGGAACGTGCGTACACACTCGTTCGAGGTGATCGATGGATCAGGAACACATACATCGCTGCTAAACTGGACGCCTCTGCTAGTAGCGCTGACACACTCGTCCACCAGATGGGGTACTAAAATGTGAGTGCCCATTAGATTCCTAGCCAACTGATTATCTCGTACCTTGCAACTTCCACCTGTTCGACTCAATGAAGGGTGCGTCCGTGGGAAGCAACACGTGGATAATGACGAGGTTATTGACACAGCAAGACGACATCTCCGACGTATACTAGTACAGTAGTACTATGCATGCTTACCCGTCCTCCCAGTATGGTGGCGTAAGGCCGTCACATTGAGTGGATATTATATTGATAAACAAGGTTTTGTAGCCACAAATGTGGGGAATAGCATGGTTATTGGAATCCTGAATAAAACCATCCTGATCTCAGAAAGCGTTACATTACTCATTGAATACCACTCGTATATTTATGGAGGCAGAGTAGTTTGGTGGAGAGCGCAGTGTGTTCACATGTGTACATTTTTCAGGCAATTAACCAACCAGAATGAAATTTTTCACTCCGCAGCAGTGTGTGCGCTAATAAGAAACTTCCTGGAATACTGAAACTGTGTACCGGACTGAGACCCTAACTCGGGAGCTTTGCCTAGGCAAAATTAGTATCGATCTGGCACACAGTTTGAATCTGCAGGAAGTTTCAATGACCCAACCACTCATAAATTTATCTACTCTCTTCACAGCTTTCTTTTAGTCGTATGGATACGATGCATTAAATGCATAACCTCACTCACGGAAAGTTAAAAAGAAAAATTCGAGTGTCAGACATCTGTTTGGTAGTAACTCTTGGCCAGAAGGGATGGACCGCCTCTTGCGTAACAATACTAATGTGTGTCTGGTAACAGAGGTAAAAAGAAACCTCTCACATTCTCTGGCTCTTCACAGACATGCTAAAATAGCACGGTCTGGGAAGACCTCTGCTGTTTCTTTCATTACTCCGATGCGTTTCTCGGAAAAGTTTCTGCTGCGCGCGTCAGCAGTGCTAGCAGTGAACCTACTGTTTTTCCGCCCACTGCTAATGTCAGAGTAATAAGCAGTGTAGAGTGGTGTCCATTTTCTCTACCTGTTCGAGTTCTGCTGACGGCTGGTTTGCGGAATGGCGCAGCGCGAAGCTGTGTGCGGACAGAGGCCGCCAGGGAGTTAGCAGCGATATTCCGCACTAAATCATCTGTTTGCTTTTCTTTGTAAGGGTTCAACTTTCGGTTAGTATAATAGACCTTAAAGTAGAGCACGTGACGACAAAGCTGTAGCAGGAAAGAAAAGCGATATCGAGGCAATTTCGGAGCCAGCCCACTAATGGATGTGGACATCCTGAAACATCCATATAATACAAAGACACAAAGAAATTATTTAAAAATTTGTACAGGACCGGGGTCCGGATCCGGCTCTTGTGCTTATCAGGCAGATGCACTGACCGCTGCGCCATACGGACGCGGTGATCATCGCAACTGCACGAACTATCCTAGAACTCAGACTCAAATTCTCAATTTATCCATACACTACTAATGACCCTTACAAATTATCCTAATTACTAGCAGCATTTCGCTGATTCTCGTAAGAGAAGATACATGTCCGAAAGACACACCACACACATAGCAGACAATATAGTTTCCAATGGGTTTCAGTCGCAGTAATTTTTTATCGTCAGTCCTCTGTTTTGATGCGCCCCACCACAACTTTCTCTACGTGCCAACCTTTCTCTACGTGCCAACCTTTTCGTTTAAGAGTAGCAGTTGCAATCTACATTCTCAGTTATTTGCTGCAAGCATTCAAATATCTATCTTTCTGTACAGTTTTTTCCCCCTCTAGAAACATGGAAATTACTCCGATGTCTACACAGATGCACTATCATCCTGTGCCTTCATCTGTCATTGATTTTCTTGTTTCTTTCTATGCCTGTTCGGTGGAGAACATCCTCATTCCTTACCTTCTCAGTCCATTTAATTCTAAACATTCTTCCGTAGCACCACACCTCAAATGCTTCGATTCTTCCCTGTTCCGGTATTCCCACAGTCCGTTTCACTGGTATACAATGCCGTACTCCAGATGTACATTCTCAGAAGTTTCTTTCTCAAATTAAGATCTATGTTTGATACTACTAGACTTCTCTTGGCCAGGTAGGCCCTTTTCGCCAGTCCTAGTCTGATTTTTACGTCCTCCTTCAGTCTGTCATTGGTTATTTTGCTGTCTAGGTAGAATAATTCCTTAACTTCATCTACACCGTGATCCCCAATTCTGACGCTAAATTTCTCACTGTTCCCATTTCTTCTACTTACCACTTCTTCTACTTACCACTTCTTCTACTTACCACTTCTTCTACTTACCATTTCTTCTACTTACCATTTCTTCTACTTACCATTTCTTCTACTTACCATTTCTTCTACTTACCATTTCTTCTACTTACCATTTCTTCTACTTACCATTTCTTCTACTTACCATTTCTACCGTGTTTCTTGGATTTACTCTCAATCTATATTCTGTGCTCCTGACACTGTTCATACCACAAAACGGATCCTGTAATTCTTCTTCACTTTCACTGAGGACAGCAGTATTACCAGCGAATCTTAACATTGAAATCCTTTGACCTTGAATTTTGATCCCACTCTTGACCTACAGGGTCTTTAAAAAAGATTCATCCGATTTCAAAGATTATATATCCGCTACATGAATGAAGATAGTGGTTTTGGAAGAGTTTTAAATGATGCGTTGGACAACGAAGCTTTTGTTTTCAAAATAACTATCCAGTTTTACGGGAATTTGTCTTTCACATGTATGCACATACAACCTAAGAGTACTTTTTACAGTTACATTTAGAATTTAAGTTTTTATTTACCTTCCACAAAATTTCTATGTGCCCTCCACGGGGGCACACGACAAACAGCCAGACGGTATTTTCACTTGTCCCGTAATGCTGTGAGGATGCCTACGATTAGTGCATTCACCTTTGTTGATTTGTGGCGTTCCATTTCACCCAAGGTAATTGGAAGAGTAGACACACAGTCTTCTGCAAGGCTCTCCAATGCCAGATCCGTACACGCTTTATGCTATAGGCGGTCCAGAGCTGTTGTCCGACGAAAATTACGTGGCACAGTTGGAACTGAAACGTGCTTGTTAAAACGGAGAACGCAAAACACCTTCCGGTGCTGTTGTCGCCTTATCGAGTCTATACACATCAATGAACAAATGAAAAAACAATCGACCGAGTTACTCCATGCTGACCCCCCCCCCCCCCATTTCTCACGCAACCACACGAAGCTAGCAGCTTAACACTGCCCACAAGGCGAACTTTTAGTTTATGCGTAAAGTGAAATTTATCCCAAATTTCTATCTTTATTCGCGTAAAAGATAGTCTTATCAAATCTGATGAGCTTTTTAAAACACTTCTCACAACAGGAGGGGCTGGATTATTGGCTCCGTACTATTACGCGAGTGGTGCAAATACACTCCTGGAAATTGAAATAAGAACACCGTGAATTCATTGTCCCAGGAAGGGGAAACTTTATTGACACATTCCTGGTGTCAGATACATCACATGATCTCACTTACAGAACCACAGGCACATAGACCTAGGCAACAGAGCATGCACAATGTCGGCACTAGTACAGTGTATATCCACCTTTCGCAGCAACGCAGGCTGCTATTCTCCCATGGAGACGATCGTAGAGATGCTGGATGTAGTCCTGTGGAATGGCTTGCCATGCCATTTCCACCTGGCGCCTCAGTTGGACCAGCGTTCGTGCTGGACGTGCAGACCGCGTGAGACGACGCTTCATCGAGTCCCAAACATGCTCAATGGGGGACAGGAGCAACAGTGTCCCTAATTTGCTGGGAAGTGGCGGTGCGGTCCCCTACGGCACTGCGTAGGATCCTACGGTCTTGGCGTGCATCCGTGCGTCACTGCGGTCCGGTCCCAGGTCGACGGGCACGTGCACCTTCCGCCGACCACTGGCGACAACATCGATGTACTGTGGAGACCTCACGCCCCACGTGTTGAGCAATTCGGCGGTACGTCCACCCGGCCTCCCGCATGCCCACTATACGCCCTCGCTCAAAGTCCGTCAACTGCACATACGGTTCACGTCCACGCTGTCGCGGCATGCTACCAGTGTTAAAGACTGCGATGGAGCTCCGTATGCCACGGCAAACTGGCTGACACTGACGGCGGCGGTGCACAAATGCCGCGCAGCTAGCGCCATTCGACGGCCAACACCGCGGTTCCTGGTGTGTCCGCTGTGCCGTGCGTGTGATCATTGCTTGTACAGCCCTCTCGCAGTGTCCGGAGCAAGTATGGTGGGTCTGACACACCGGTGTCAATGTGTTCTTTTTTCCATTTCCAGGAGTGTATTTCTTATCACGCTATTCAGACAAAAGGATATTCTACAATGACACTTAACATCTTTTAAAATTTTGTAAAATGTGTTACTGCGAACTAGTGTTTTTCTTGTTGGCTGGGCGAGTGTTTCGCCTCAAATTCAACGGATCGGATCTCGACCTCAGTTGGTTCAGATATTTTTAGGATTCCGTGCCTCAACCTGTAAAAACGGAACCGTTATATAATCGTTCTGTTGTTTGCCTTCTGTCTGACTGTTAAGAACCTTTTTTTATTCGGAGCAGGTAGAGACATAAAGTTCAATTTGTCGCATATTAACGTGCATGGTCCTTACGGGTGTAAAAACTTTAAGCTTCTAAGTCATTGCGATCAAAGATTTGGCACACATTTTGAAACTCGCAAACTCATTTATCGAGATCTATACGGTACTTCCCGTTGATCTAGGATTACGAAATTCGGCAAGAAGCAAGGTTTCACAGCCGAAGTGGAGAAAAGAATATGGAACATGTTAAATTATATCGCATAAAAAATCTGTTACCGCTGTTTGAACATACACTGCATTCATCATTCGCCAAAAACGTAATAGACGAACATCATTGCACGCATACTTCAGTCAGTCGTAATCATGTTTTATTAGTTAATTAAAAATGTTTTAGTAAATCTTCTCTACATCTACATCTACATGACTACTCTGCAATTCACATTTAAGTGCTTGGCAGAGGGTTCATCGAACCACAATCATACTATCTCTCTACTATTCCACTCCCGAACAGCGAGCGGGAAAAACGAACACCTAAACCTTTCTGTTCGAGCTCTGATTTCTCTTATTTTATTTTGATGATCATTCCTATCTATGTAGGTTGGGCTTTCGGAAGAGAAAGTTGGTGACTGAAATTTCGTAAAAAGCTCTCACCGCGACGAAAAACGTCTATGCTGTAATGACTTCCATCCCAACTCGTGTATCATATCTGCCACTCTCTCTCCCCTATAACGCGATAATACAAAACGAGCTGCCCTTTTTTGCACCCTTTCGATGTCCTCCGTCAATCCCACCTGGTAAGGATCCCACACCGCGCAGCAATATTCTAACAGAGGACGAACGAGTGTAGTGTAAGCTGTCTCTTTAGTGGACTTGTTGCATCTTCTAAGTGTCCTGCCAATGAAACGCAACCTTTGGCTCGCCTTCCCGACAGTATTATCTATGTGGTCCTTCCAACTGAAGTTGTTCGTAATTTTAACACCCAGGTACTTAGTTGAATTGACAGCCTTGAGAATTGTACTATTTATCGAGTAATCGAATTCCAACGGATTTCTTTTGGAACTCATGTGGATCATCTCACACTTTTCGTTATTTAGCGTCAACTGCCACCTGACACACCATACAGCAATCTTTTCTAAATCGCTTTGCAGCTGATACTGGTCTTCGGATGACCTTACTAGACGGTAAATTACAGCATCATCTGCGAACAGTCTAAGAGAACTGCTCAGATTGTCACCCAGGTCATTTATATGGATCAGGAACAGTAGAGGTCCCAGGACGCTTCCCTGGGGAACACCTGATATCACTTCAGTTTTACTCGATGATTTGCCGTCTATTACTACGAACTGCGACCTTCCTGACAGGAAAGGTCATATATAAACTGAAGTCCCAGTTTTCTTCTTTTTGTATGCTCAGGATAGTCTGGGCAATTAGAGTAGAGTTTCTTATATAGTCTTGAAATTCCTAGGACTAATGATTTGCCAGTATCGTTATCAATAACAGGTAAAAATCATTGACATTCCTGATTCTCAGGATATATGAAGTCCATACATAAAAAATTTTGTACTGAACATTCAGTGCGCCAGTCTTACTCGTACTAGGCCAATTTTTTCTTTAGCACTTAACACAGGTTTCGCCTGTGAGAGTGGTCCGGGAAATAAATCCCGAGACCAACTGTGATTTAAATTCCATGCCAAATCGCATATCCCCTCGTAACTGACTAAACTCTTCCACCTGTAACAATAATGCAAAGGCAGTGCACATCCAATTTGTCACGGTAGAGTTAAGACCAACCTTCGGCTTGGCGATAACTCCCCATTGCAAAACCAGATGCGCTGTAATGTATGTCAGTTATTTATGTTCACTCTGCGTGGCTTCATTTCATTTGACACAGTCAGGTAGCTACCTTTCACAATCTTCAACTGAGTCGAAAATGATTCAGTGAAATCACATCATGTCGTTGACATCTTCATGTGATTTGTAACGCATTTCAGAGAATACTCTCCCTTTCCACGTGCTTCTTATTTACATTAAAGATAACAGTATGCGGGAACGTGTAACAATATCGACACATATATTGTCCTTGAGAGTAGCAGGGAGAAAAGTGAAAGATTATCTGTGAAATTTCTATAGGAACTAGACTGCAGTAATGAGAGTTGAAGCGCATGAAATAAAGACGGTAGTTGAGAAGGGCATTGTAACCTATTCTTCATTGCCCTGGTTTGCATGGGTGTCGATGGCTGGTCGGCTTATTTCTAATATGTAGCGAGTATCCAAACGATGTCTGAGGCTCTCGATGAGAGTTACGTCGCACCTTGTTTTCGAAAGGAGTTCGCCAAGGAGCGAGTTAAGCTTGATGTTCTCGAGCAACAGCAAGTCTCGCCTGACGAGCTCCATTGGATTCTTGAGACCGCATTTTCCGTCTAGTCCTCAGATTTGAGAAAGATTCGGCGATTTTCTAGATATCTTTATTCATAAGCAAAAGGAAATCAAAATGTACTAAGTAGCACTCATATCACGAAGCAAACTCAATAAATTCGTTTCTCCTGGTCAACAAGTCAAATATAAATAATCTATCGAAAGAAGCAAAACAGTTTTTAATACACGAAACGAAATCAGTAAACACACATCCTAGCCAAATTCAGTGTTAGTTTATATTCGTAAAGACAAGATTGTGGTGCTCAATTCTGTCAACTGATTTAAACTTCCGAAAATACATCTGTCATTTAGTTTAAAAAATCGAAAATGTTTGTCTATTGCTTCTTAGATGTACTACAAAGTGGTGATTAAACATCCCGTCTACTAAGCTAAGCAGACGGTTTTAGATAAAACTTTAATTTAGAACATGTTTTTTCCGTGTTCGGATTTGGGTAAAATAAAGCCTGTTACCCCAAGCTTCAGTCATATCACCTGTGAAAACGCCATGAAAATTAGCCCAGTAGTTTCGGAGATGAGCTTGATGAAACAGAAAAACAAGCTATTTTCTAAAATAGCTTTATGGTATTCTATTGCTCTCCCTACATCACGTGCAATCATTTTTGGCAAATATTTTCAATCTACAGACACGATAGTTTTATTATTGGTATAGATATGTACATTTAGTATATGAAACAAAGGGAAGTTTGGAAAGATAGTCTAAGATAAAGGAGAAGAAATCAAACTCAGATGTTTGCCGATGATGATAAAAAGAGGTCTGCGGTACAGCTTGACAAAAGGACCACTTGATAAAATCCGCCTGAAACGTCAAAGAATAGTTATATTTGAATGGAGGGAAGCTTGGTGGTGAAAAGTTGTAGGAGACCAAAGGCTTAATACAGTAAGTAGCTTGAAATGGAGGTATCTTGCAGAATGTTCGCAGACATGAAAGACTTGCTCAGGATAAACCGTCGCGGAGAGCTGCACTAAACCTGTCTTCGAACTGAAAACCACAACACTCTTACGTAAATAACGTGCCCGTAATAGAGCCGGATGTTTTTTAAGCCTCAAGTTTCCTGCTTCGGTTGCATCGTAACAAATGAACGATGAAACTATTGAACAGTGTGAAGTAACAGTTGCCCGCACATCAATATTTCGAACTGAAAGAGTTACACTGTCAAAAGCTGTGTAAGCTGCCCAGCTCATTTGGCACAGTTTCGGAATGCAGTAGTTTCAAGGGCAGCTAGTTGTGTAAAGTGTTAACTGCACGAATGAGTTACGATATTACTCCCGGAATTCCTTACGTCATGCATCTCGTTAGTGTTGGGAAGCATGAAACTACGGTCCGCAGCTCGTGGTCGTGCGGTAGCGTTCTCGCTTCCCACGCCCGGGTTCGATTCCCAGCGGGGTCAGGGAATTTCTCTGCCTCGTGATGACTGGGTGTTGTGTGATGTTCTTAGGTTAGTTAGGTTTAAGTAGTTCTAAGTTCTAGGGGACTGATGACCGTAGATGTTATGTGACATAGTGCTCAGAGCCATTTGAACCATTTTGAATCATGAAACTACGAGTCTGCAAGTCATTAGACACCTCTTAATATCGTATCGGACCCCATTTTGCCTGGCGTAGTGCAGCGGTTCGATGTGGCATGGACTCAACAAGTCGCTGAAACTCTCCTGCAGAAATAATCATGTTGCCTCCATGGCCGTGCATAATTGTTAAAGTGTTGCAATCGAAGGATTTTGTGCACGAACTGAGCGCTCCATTATATCCCACATATGTTTAATGGGGTTCTTGTCGGGAGAACTAGGTGGCCAAACCATTCCCTCGAACTGTCCAGAAGGTTCTTCAAACCGTTCGCGAAAAACGGTGGTCCGGTGACATGGAACACTGCCATCCATAAAAATTACGTCGCTATTTGGGAAAGTGAAGTCCAAAAACGGCTGCAAATGGTCTACAAGTAGCCGAACGTAACCATTTCCTGTCAGTAATCGGTTCAGTTCGACCAGAGAACCCAGTCCATTCCACATATACACAGCCCCCACGATTACGGACCCACTACTGACTTTCACAGTGCCTTGTTAACAACTTACGTCCATGGCTTCTGGGATCTACACCACACTTGAACCCAACCCAGAGTTCTTAACAACTGGAATAGAGACTCATCTAACCAGGCCACGGTTTTCCAGTCGTCCAGGATCCAACCAGTACAGTCAGAGCCCAGCAAGTACTGCAGGCGATGCCGCGTTGTTAGCAAAGGCAGGCGCGTTGTTGTCTGCAGCCACAGCCCATTAATGCCAAAATTCGCTGCGCTGTCCTAAAGGGTGTTACGTCCCACATTGATTTCTGCGGCTATTAACGCAGTGTTGCGTGTCAGTAAGCATTGACAGCTGTTCTCTAATGCCGGTGCTCTCGGTCGTTAAGTGAAGGTCGTCAGAGTTAATGTCTGAAATTCCGTATTCTCGTCACATTCTTGACACTGCGAATCTCGGAATATTAAATTTGCTATTGTCTTCCGAAATGAAATGTGCCATGGTTATAGCCCCAACATTCCGCGTTCAGAGTCTGTTAATTCCCGTCATGCGGCCGTAATCACGCCGAAAACGCCATCTGTATAGGTGCATATCGTAATCTCATGAATGGCGTCACCTCAGTGCATGTGATGGAGGTTTAATCTTCAGCAAATCCTTTTTTTCCT
Organism: Schistocerca gregaria; assembly: GCF_023897955.1. Lineage (NCBI taxonomy): Eukaryota > Metazoa > Arthropoda > Insecta > Orthoptera > Acrididae > Schistocerca > Schistocerca gregaria. The sequence continues at coordinate 176,609,809 of NC_064925.1, read as the reverse complement.
GTCCCCTTCCTTACTGCATGTGAAAGCTGCGAACCTGCAACGTGGTTAAAAATCGACGCTACAATGTTGGTTCCCCAGTAACTGGATATATGGCATGGTACTACAGCAGCACTGTGTGCTGTTCAGACCAGATTCCTAATGACTACTGCTCCACTTCCCTTTTTTTGGCAGTGCCTCCGGTTTTTGCTTCCAGCCTTACTGCCAAGCAATTGTATCATCGTACGTCTGTTCCGCTAGGTATTGTGACGCTGCTCAGCGATGGAGGAGCAGTGACATAGTGGAATGGCGTCTCACCTTCTGTGCTTCATACAGTGATACTAACTCAGCTAGAGTTATGCGCTGTTTAGCGTACGTCATTGTTTGCTCGTGGCCGTGCGCTTCCGCGCGAGTTTGCTTCGATTACGACAGTACACACGCACACAGATAAACACACTCACTCTTGAAGGCCATGCGTCGCACTTGAGGAACCGGTATGCTCTCTGTGCAATGGTCTTAATTGCAGCGCTGGTTGCATAACCGATCCCTCCAACCATATCAAGCTACTCACAAGGGAACCTCATCACACCCGCCTCAGATTCAGTTATAAGTTGGCACAGTGGATAGGCCTTGAAAAACTGAACACAGATCGATCGAAAAAACAGGAAGATGTTGGGTGGAAATATGAAAAAAAGAAGCAAAATATACAAACTGAGTAGTCCATGTGTAAGATAGGCAACATAATGGAGAGCGTGAACTCGGGAGCGCCGTGGTCCCGTGGTTAGCGTGAAAAGCTGCGAAACGAGAGGTCCTTGGTTGAAGTCTTCCCTCGAGTGAAAACTTTAATTTTTTTATTTTAAGACAATTGTTTTGCGTAGCTGCACAGGTACACAGATCAGTATTGTTTACGTGATCGTGTATCAATTATCAGAGTTCAGGCACTCACACGTAATGAACTTCGCTCTCCAAAATTCCAGGACATGTTCAGATTTGCTTGAACATACGCAGGATTTGACGGACTACACAAGGAAAAAAATTGAAAACGTTAAAAACATATGTTTTGACAGAGCACAGGGAAGACTGTGAAACTGTTGCATTTGTTTGTTGCAGTTTATGTGACAAACTCTTATGTTTTCATCACTTTTTTGGGAGTGATTATTACATCCACACGAAAACATAAATCGGGCAAGTGGAAGAATCTTTTTACCCATCCGCCAAGTGTACAAATTTGGTGCGTCGACAACATACTCCTGTCATGTGACGCACATGTCGTCACCAGTATAGTATAGAATATATCAGACGTGTTTTCCTGTGGAGGAATCGGTTGACCTATGACCTTGCGATCAAATGTTTTCGGTTCCCATTGGAGAGGCACGTTCTTTCGTCTACTAATCGCACGGTTTTGCGGTGCGGTCACAAAACACAGACTCTAAACGTATTACAATGAACAGAGACGTCAACGAACGAACAGACAGATCATAACTTTGCGAAAATATAGGAAATTAATATTTTCACACGACGGAAGACTTGAACCAAGGACCACTTGTTCCATAGCTGCTCAAGCTAACCACGGGACCACGGCGCTCCTGATCTCACATTATCCTTGTTGTTGCCTATGTTGCGCATGACTACTCAGTTTGTAAATTTTGCTTATTTATTTCATAGTTCCACACAACTTCTTCCCGTTTTCTCGACTGATCTGTGTGCAGTTTTTCAAGGCCTATCCACTGTGCCAACTTATAACTAAATCTGAGGGGGGTGCGATGGGGAGGTTCCCTTGTCAGAAAGCAATAAATGCAGTGGATATTCTGCTTTACAGACACAATTGTTTAAATAATCCTGCAAATATAACGAAAGAAAGTGCTTCATACAGTGAGTTACAAATGTTGTGAAAGAGACGCATTTCACACAAAGCTGTGAAGAACGTTAAATGCGAATACCACCGTGGTTTTCTGAGCGTGTTGATGTTGGTATTTAGGTTACGTTTCTTCAAACCTACACATCCACCTCTAGTTAACGTGTACATTACACTAACAGTTAACGTTTCCTGCGTGTGATGGTAGCAAGAGGTTGAGTGCTTTACTGTGTTCTTACTCGTAGCTGTGTTTACCAATACCGTCAAGTGTGAATAGTATCTTTACACACGCTAGGCATACTGCTTTAGCGAAACAATAACTGCGTCGTAAACGAAATTATTTTGTAGTAAAAGAATGTCGTGTAGTAACTTTAGTTGGAATAATTAGCTACCTTAACGACATCCACAGGTTCCTGGAAACAGTATCATGCGAACGGCACCTGTACAACGTCCTGAGTACGTTGCAAGTATTTAAACATCCCCTTGAAAAATTATGAATGACTGTGCCGCTAAACTTCTACGTTATTTTGAATTTCAAACAGTTGAGCAAAACTCAATGTACTCAAACAGTTTTCTCTTTACTTATTCTGATCATCGCTAAACTGATACACAGTATTTTTAGCGCAACGCAATCTGACTTGCAATAATCCCTACAGAAGAATGGTCCAGACTAACAATAACCTATACCTTTCACAAATGACTTAACTCACGAAAGTCTTCGTTACTCGAACTACTGCAATACAGCGAGTGCCACTACTGGCAGCTAAATAAAAGTTTCAAACTACTGAAGGCACTGACTACTGATAGGCCTAGTTACCAAATGAAATATTTTGATAGAGAACAATCAATGTATTTACCTTAATAATGTTCAAAAGGCATCATATATATCTCTCAATTCACAACCATTTTTACAAATTTCCTTTTTCTGGCGGACACACGTCCAGATCTTCCGCTTATAGTAACCTCTCATAACTCTGGCATCTCTCTCCACATCCACCACTGCTGGCGGCTCGCTTCCAACTGCCCAGCGCTACACAAGCGAATATTCCAACAGTAAGTCCAACCAGCCGCAGACTGCACACAGCACAGTCAGTGATTTTAATACAGAGCGCTACGTGGCGTTACCAACGTAACAACCTAAGCAGCCTATTTACACTATCAGTCGTGGTCAGAATAGAGTTTTATTTCGTTTAGAGTGCATTATGTCGGAGCTAATTGCTCATACTCCTTTGTTGGGTGCTTCCGGAACCAAGGTAACCGAAGTGTTTGGTGTTCCAAGAGGCATGATATCGAAGATTGATACCGCTTAGGAGAAAGCGAAAAATCATCATAATCGCGGAGGAAAGTCTGAGAGTGATCGTGACAGAGGATCACTGTAAGAATTGTGACGATAAATAAAGAGGATGATAGCAGGTAAAGTAACAGCAGAACTGAATGTCGCACTCGCAAACAGTCATTATCAAATCATTCATGAGACCCAGAAAATATTGGATACAGGCTCCCAGGCAGATGCTACTTTCCTTGACTTCCGGAAGGCGGTCGATACAATTCCGCACTGTCACCTGATAAACAAAGTAAAAGCCTACGGAATATCAGACCAGCTGTGTGGCTGGATTGAAGAGTTTTTAGCAAACAGAACACATGTTGTTCTCAATGGAGAGACATTAAAGTAACCTCTGGCGTGCCACAGGGGAGTACTATGGGACCATTGCTTTTCACAATACATATAAATGACCTAGTAGATAGTGTCGGAAGTTCCATGCGGATTTTCGCGGATGATGCTGTAGTATACAGAGAAGTTGCAGCATTATAAAATTGTAGCGAAATGCAGGAAGATGTGAAGCGGATAGGCACTTGGTGCAGGGAGTGGCAACTGACCCTTAACATAGACAAATGTAATGTATAGCGAATAAATAGAAAGAAGGATCCTTTATTGTATGATTATATGATAGCGGAACAAACACGGGTAGCAGTTGCTTCTGTAAAATATCTGGGAGTATGCGTGCGGAACGATTTGAAGTGGAATGATCATATAAAATTGTTGGTAAGGCGGGTGCCAGGTTCAGGTTCATTGGGAGAGTCCTTAGAAAATGTAGGCCATCAACAAAGAAGGTGGCTTACAAAACACTCGTTCGACCTATACTCGAGTTTTGCTCATCAGTGTGGGATCCGTACCAGGTCGGATTGACAGAGGAGATAGAGAAGATCCAAAGAAGAGCGGGGCGTTTCTTCACAGGGTTGTTTGGTAAGCGTGATACCGTTACGGAGATGTTTAGCAAACTCAAGTGGGAGACTCTGCAAGACAGGCGCTTTGCATCGCGGTGTAGCTTGCTGTTCAGGTTTCGAGATGGTGCGTTTCTGGATGAGGTATCGTATATATTGCTTCCCGCTACTTACACCTCCCGAGGAGATCACGAATGTAAAATTAGAGAGATTCGAGCGCGCATGGAGGCCTTTCGGCAGTCGTTCTTCCCGCGAACCATGGAACAGGAAAGGGAGGTAATGACATTGGCACGTAAAGTGCCCTCCGCCACACACCGTTGGGTGGCTTGCGGAGTACAAATGTAGATGTAGATGTAGATGTGTAAATGAAAGCTGGAACTGCAGGACGAGTTCAGATTCCAAAACCCCGTAACAGGAAAACATGGTACCGAAGTCATAAAGTTGGACGGTGGAGCAATGGAAGAGAGTAATTTGGTCGGATGAGTCTTGTTCCACACTGTTTCCAAATTCTGGTCGAGTTTACGTTCCAAGCACTAAACATAGCAGGTGGTGATTTGGGCAGCCATATTGTGGTATTCCATGGGTCCCATCGTTACTCCGCAAGGTACCATTAATTCCAAGACTTGTGGCCATTTTTATGTCAGTCCCATGGTACTGTGTTTTCCCCCAATGGCGATGCTGGATTCCAAAACGACAGGGCCCCTGTTCATAAAGCTCGCGTCGTCCAGGAGTGGTTTTGTGAGCATCTCACCCGGCCATCAGCCATTAGTTCTCAATAGTCTTGAGCTTTTGTGGTCTACTTTGGAGCGAAGGGAAGGGTGCGTGATCATTATCCACCATGATCTTCACCTTGAATTGCTACTATTTTACTGGAAAAGTGGTATAAGACGACCTTGAAAACCACACAGGGCGTATATTTACCAATTCAAAGGCTACTAGAAACTGCTCTGAAAGTCAGCGGATTTCCTACACTGTAAAAGGGATATTAATGTTTCGTGTTCTTGGTGTTTCCACATTTTTGTCCAATCACTATGTGTGAAGACACAACCACGTACACATTTTGTAATGAGTCGAAAAATTCGATGCACCGACAATTTTGTTCACCGTTTATGTATTTACCGCCTTGAAAGAACCTGCCAGTAAAGGCATTAGCAAGGACTCGTGTTTCCAAGAGATATTCCGTGCCATTTTAAGTAACCGTGGGAATTTTGATAGGACGTCATGTGGCATCTGTGAAATACAGTTAAGACTACACTTTGTGTTTTAGGACGAATATTTACGTCAGAAGAAAGGTTTGATTTGACACACGCTGACAAATTACTTCCCAAAGGACTAAAAACCCTGTTCGTGGCTGACGATCTATCTAGAGTGCAAACAATTGGGGCCAGAGCTGGAACGTAAATAAATGAATAGCTCTCGATTTCGTTTGAATACATCAGTGTTGCACGATGGTGCAAGCGATGATTTATTGAATTTATATTCTAGACTGTCCAGCTATTGAAGTCCAGGCATCGAGTGTACCTCAATGGTTCGCCGCGCCTCACGAAGACACACAGGTCACCATTCAGTAGATGAAGTACAAGAACTCTGCACAAAAACTTGACTGGACGAACGAGTCAGCCTTCCAGTCCTGAGAACTATTACGCTACGTTCATTGTAGTATTAACGAGATTATTACGAAGGCGTACCGCAGTTAATTTGCATTGCAGGAAAGTATTAGCCAGAGAGCAGCGTGCCCTGCATTCGTTACATTGCCCACACCACTGACAGTGGGAATTCTCGCCAGCACTGCGTTCAGCGATAGTTTGGCGGGCGGTTGCAACTGATAGCTTATCAGTAGCAGCGCCGAGGCAGCTAGTCCAGTCCGCTGACTATCACCAAGTGGGCGCACCTGTGCTGTTGGACTCCTCTCCCACTGCAAATGAAAGGTGAAGGCAATAAATATTTACACATTTAATTATATCTTTCTTCTAAAAGCTGCTATGGTTAAAGGTCACATCATACTCTCCAGCCCTCTCCCTCCCTCACAGGTCCACAAACTTCGCACAGAATTCTTCGTTCAGATGTACTTAGGCACCTACATAGTACGTGGCTAGTCCTGGATTCACTGAATTGTTTCTCCGGCAATCTTTGTCGCTATGACCACGACGAATTTGTCAACGTGATTTCCGAATCCGAATGCTCTGCTCGTTTTCTGCAGTACATGACGTCACACAAGAATGCCAGGGGATTATCCAGTGTCCTGCCGAGCGAAGTGGCTCAAAGTGGATCAGTGAAAAGACTCTTGACTCGTATGCGACATGGCCGCAGTTCGGATCCCTGCCCTATCATTCAGATGCACGTATTCCGTGATTTGACTAAATCACATATGGCAAATTCCGTGTTGGTTCTTTCGAAAGGCCATGGGCGAATTCCTTCCCTGTCTTTTTCCCAATTAGAAGCTGAGCTCTTAATCGTCTTTCTGTTCACGTGCCTCATACACCACATCCATCTCATTGGATTTAGACATAGTCGACAGGACTATGTCTGAAAGCTACATTGTTTCCATTATCCTCTGTTGAATATTTACTAAAAGATCATGTTACTACTGAAGAATTTTTTTGTTGGAATTATAGATCCTCGTCAAACAAGATGTGCGCTATGGGCACATCAATACAAGAATGGACACTAACACGGAAGTCGCTCCAGTTGTCCAGTGTATTTAAAAAGAAGCCATCTTCATGATCCACGTCCTTTGCTTTTTTCATAACCAGCACCATCCACGCCTGACGGAGTTCGATAAAACAGTTCGCCACTTTTTACATATCTCGTACGCCACATACAAGTCTACATCATTGCGAAAATTCAGTCATAAAAGTAGTGATATTCCTTTTGTTCGAATTTGGAACACGTCTGCAGTGACATACCGCATACAAGCATCTTTTAGCTGGTAGAAAGTGTCCTTCTAGGAAGACCGAGTGTGGTGACGAGGTGCTTGCGGCACGGGTATAGAATTCGACAGGAAATGATTCAAATCCCGAATATGGATTTCGTTGTGAGAATGTCTCATTTAAGACGATACATGTTCATTTCTGTTTCCCTTCCCTCCTCACCCATCCCCGTACAAGGACGGAGCCTGTACTGTGTCTTTAATAGTCTCTATTTCGAAAAGCGAAATTGTGTACTGTGTCAGAAGTCTGCAACTTTCCCTTCGTTCCATGGTTCTTCAGCAGGATTTGCGCTTTTCGCAACCAAATTGCTTATGTCAGTAGAAAACATCTAAATGTCCTTTCCTGCTTGCCTTCAGGTTCCAGTGCATTTTCTTTATTCACTGAGAACGTTCCTACAGCCATGTAACAGTTCCCACACAAATTCCACTGCCGGTTGATATTCTTCTAACTGTGGGGCAATGAACTGTTGCAAAACGTCTAAGTAAATGTTAGCGGTAATGGATTTTTCCGCGAAGAAAAACGGTCCAAAAACCATGTTATGCATGAGGCTGCAGCGAACATTCACTTTTTCGCTGTAACTGTACAGTAGCATGTGGAGACTCTGAACCCCATATGCGGACATTATGCCTATTTACTATTCCACTGACATGAAAGGTGGATTCATTGGTAAAATATATGCGATTTATGTAATCATTAGCGCCATCAATCCTGTTGAGAATCTCAGTTGCAAATTCAGCACGTATCAGCAAATGATTCGGTTGCAAGGCCTGCACGATTTGTACTTTGTAAGCATGCAACATAACCCTTTCATGAAGAATTCTCACCACACTTGTTGCGGTATTTGAAGTTCACGTGATGCTTGAAGAGTTGATTTAGACGGACTCCGTTAAAACGATTGCCGAACACGATCAACAGTTGCATCACTCACTAGAGGCCTGGCACTTCGAGGACGATTTTCAACGCTGCCTCTTTCGTTAAACTTTGCATACCATCGCTTTACTGATTTAGAGTCAGGAGGGCTGCGTCCATAAGAAGCCCGAAATTTAGCTGAACACTGATGGGCGATTTCGTTTCGTGAGACCAAAGCACACATTGCGCTTTCTCCTACTTCGACGCCATTTCGCCAGCAACTAACGTGACATAACAGACCACGTCGGTGTTGTGGAGCACTAGCGCCTTCCATGGGTCACAACTATTTAGTAAAGCTAACCTATGTAACGGTATAAAAATTAACTTATTGTGTCAAACGATTATTCTGTTATAAATTTTTATAATCAGGGCAAGACACTGTGCTCACCCTATACTACACAAACAATTAGATCAACTGCCACTTAAATTATCTCAGGTGCCAATGTATTTATGCACATTAAGGTAAAATCCTGACGTCCTCCTGTTCTTTCTCCCAGCCTACTCAGCGCCTGTACACCATACAACAAACCGTTATTTGTTACACGTCATATGTTGACGATATTGCGTTATGGCTCAGGCTTGCACTTCACTTTCCATGCACTATGCCACCGTTACTACATCTGCCGCTTTGCCGTGAGCGCAGTAAACAAACTTATCACATGACAGCTGGCCTTAGTGCCTGCTTCGATGTTTGCACCTGACGTCCAGGTTATACAAAACTCTTTCACGAGGCTAAAAATAGCATGTTTTCCTAGCTGGAATAACGTTAACGCAACACGTTTATTCAGCGTCGTTACACGACCATTCATCACATCCTTATGTGTTAGTGGCACCAAAAATGTCTCTTTGCATTGAACTGTATGCGCTCATGAAGGGAGAAGCTGTTAGTCACTTTTTTCACTGATGTGTCTACGGGCTGAAGACAGATCTCAGTTGTCAGTACGTACCCACTGTTAAGTAATAAGCAAGTGAAGATAGTGTGTTTATTGATCGCCATTAAAAGGCGAGAGTAAAGAAGAATGAAATTAAAGTGTATTTCGACCGCGAATATGTTGGATGACTAATAACTCAGCGTCATGCAGCTGTTATACACAAGGAAAACTTTTAAATCGCAACCTGCTCTGGAGCAGCACAAATGGTTCTGAAACGGACGATTCGAGAAGATATTTGACTTCTACCAGTGGTAATTACGTAACTGCGTGGGTGTTTGGTCTTACAAGGAGAATATGTGGTGTCAAAGTGGAGAAAAGTTTCACCCGTTACAAAGACATGTCGTCATGCAAACCTGTCGAGAGGAGGAGGTATCAAATCTCTCATCCGACCAATCACATTTGCTCCTCTAAACATTCATGGTGGTGTCTGTTTGTTCTATATCGTGTCTCCCTACCACTTTCGCGCAACGACGCTCTGAGCGTGTTTTTTAGGGAATTGACTAGTTTGAACCTGGGACCTGTTGCTGGTAAGGAGACTCCAGACCACACATGACATGCAGAATTCAGAAGAGTTCAGTGAGACTAGCGATGATATAACCAAATACCATATGATCTCAGCGTCAGCTCCACTGCACTCCCTGTAAAAGAATCTTAATACTAACTAAATATAGCGGAAAGGGTTCAAGGCTTTCCTATTTTTAGTTAGCTGGTAAAATAACGTCGAAAAAGCAGTTAAGTTTACCATTGGAAATTTTATTCTACTCACAAAACATTGTTTATAAATTGCACTATTGATAAAAGGAAACGTTTTAATACAGGATGGTAAAAACCAACTGCGTTCAACAAAAATGCGAACGAATATTCCCTGAATGGGTTTCCAAGTTCTACAATCGATCGAAGGATGACCTATGCCATATCACATCTATAATCTAGGTTTAATTTAAGTTTCACAAAAGAGAAAACTATCAAAATGGTCTACAGTGACCCTCAATTATCTTTAATTACTTATCTAACTTGTCGTAAATTACAGTGGCTGATGTGGCTTCTCAATAACTATATAAAAGAAAAATCATCGCGTTTCAGATCTTTTCTTCAAGTGGCAAATGTGAACACCATGAGTTTTAATTAACGATCGACACTAGTATTACGCAAAAAAGGGGTGTAGCAGATGAGACTTCTGCAGTTCTGAGTGAAGCCTTATGCGCTCAAAAATGCGGCATCGGGTGTGTTCATTACCTTGTCGGTGTTTAGGCAGCGTCAGGGCGACAGCGGCCGGCGCACCAGCCATCCAGCTCGCCGTCTCGGAACTAACTCTCCTAACTTCTCCTTACTACAATTTACCGAAGTTGGTTTAAAAAAACTATCTGGCTGTGTTTTCATCTGACCAATCAGGGTCTCAATGTTAACCTTAAGCTCTGCCTACAAAAATTCTGTCTATCCAATGAGAAACTTTATACTTTTCGTGGTGGGGCAATGTTTTTAAAATTTGCAACGTAACAGAGACGCTAAAAAGTCTCACGCTAAAACCTGCAGCTGGTGTGGTCCTTTTAGCGTTATAGTAAGATCTATACTGTTTTTCTGGAGGGCTCTAGCTTTTAACATGGGCTGGGGGGTGGTCCTTGACGTACCTGAGACGCGAAAAAGTATCACGCTAAAACGTGCGGGTGGTAGTCGTACAGGTATGCTGGCGGCGTGGGTGTCCAGACCGTCCCTTATCGTAGGGCCTTCTAGCTTAACACGGTTCTGCTCTCGGCTTCTGTTCTCGTTTGTCCCCTCGGAACTGCGGCGGTCTCACGGTGGGAAGGTACGACATGCATTTAGGTATTCTTGTGTTAGTCTGTGGTATTCCATTTGCTCATTTGTTACTCGTATTACTTTGGTTAATTTAATGTCATGATTTATTCGGAGCTATGTGACATACTACTAGATTTGCTTATTATGTCAGGGTTTTCATGGAAGGTGTTGGATTTGCCTGACACCTTACACACCTCGTGCGACTTTCCTAAATTACATTAAATGCTGGGATCACTCTTTTTAAAAGCGTGTGGGTGACATCCTGTTCTCGTCGAGCTATTCTCCAATCACATAATCCTACCTTCCTTTGTTTTGGTCGCGAGGCACAAAAAAAGGTTTAAAGTTTAGAACTTCTTTATACAAGGATTGCCTTTATTAAAATGTTTTATCGCTTTATTATACATATATTCGTGTATGCAGAAAAATTCTCATAAATTAAAAATTCTTATAAATTAAAAAAACATCAAACTATGCGGCTCACGACGCGATCAGGTTTGTGTGAAGAGTTGTACAGACTAGTGGTTATTTCAGAAACCCATGAAAATGGAAAATTCCTAAATTAAAATGGATTTGGCGGACGATCACGATGGCTTTGAAAAGGAAAACCTCGAAAAAAGGCAGCAATTTGAAAAATGTCGATTTTTTGTCATCTATTTTACATTCAAACATTTGAAGATATTTAAAATTCGGATTAAGTTCTCGCAAAGGCCGCCAATTTTTTTAACATCAAATAAATCTAATCTGTGGAAGCTCTAGAGCTCTTTGCGCTTTGAAAACTGTTTCGAGAAAAACATGTTTCAAGTTTGAAGTAATAAAAAATTGTTTCAAAACTTAAGGTTGATCTGCGATCCCAGAATCACAGTAGCATTCTTTCTCTTCCTCAAACACGCTTTAGGTCTGATTTTGGTGCTGCATTTTTTCAGTCCAGCATCTCAGCAAACTGGAGTATTCCTTGGTCCACAGCGGCCATGCGTTTCCTTTCAGATAACTCCACGAAGTTTGTTGTTCGTCCCTATGACGATACCTAACAACTTCAGATCTTTCTTATAGGTGAATAACATTCGTTAAATATATCTGCTGCTATTTCTACAGGTTTTGTCCCCAACGGAGATGTTGCGGTACTACTTTCTAAATGCAGGCGTTAAAACTCTCGTCGACATTCTGCGTATTTTCATCGGTGCATCTTTTAAGCAGATCTTCATTGGACAGAAATTCGTAAACTGGTCGAATCTTTCCAAGAACGAATTCATCGATGCCTACAGCTGCCTATATTATGGTTGGCGCACGGTTCCATTCAGCACGCTGTAACTTCTAAAATACTTTCACAAACACAAAATCCTTCTGCAGGCATCACCTCCATACTTCAGAGATGAATGTTATGTGAAATCCATTTCTTCATCGGTCTCGACTAGAATTAACTCCTCCTCCCCCCCCCCCCCCCCCCCATCTCCAGTTCCCAACACTTAATGAAACTAGGCATGAAAAACCAAGAACTGACAATGGCGCGGAAACAAGGTAGTTTGAATGACATAAGTTATCCAGTGACAGCGTTAATGATGCTTTTCTGTAAGCATCGGTAGTGATACAAAAATTGGAAAGTGACTGTAATAGGTAACTAAAGACTATCCCAAAAACAGATATAGCAATACGCATTGTCTCTGAAGTTCATGATACTCGGTAAGCTTACTTCGCTCTAATCATCAGGACCTTGGCAATCTTACCATGACTATTGTCATTGTTATCCGATACTTAGTGATGCTTACCATGCCACAGATAGTATGTACTGAGAATCTAGCCATGTTTTAGAATCTTTTACAATACTGATAAACCATGTGTTTGGGGACATCATACAGTTCATTATTGTACGTTGATACAGGCGTTTCTTCTGCAGAATGTTGCCTTAAGAACTTCTCTCTCGTTTTAACGAAGAGACATCACTAACTCGGCTTTGTATTATACGGAGGAGAAATCAGCCCGAGCAGTCAATCCAGGGGGAAAATTTTGGTCATAATTCGGATAGTTCCCAGTTATGACCTGAAATTGCCTCTCTACTAACGCACATCGCGCAGTGGAACCTAAATGTTCATATATAATTGTTTATACCACAGTTGATCCAGTATGCATGGTTGTCTCGATCTCTGCAGATCTGCAGGTCCGCATTTTTTTTTTTTTTTTTTTTTACACTGGTGCGCCAAAGAAACTGATATAGGCATGCTTCTTCAAATACCTCTATAAACAGGCAGAATACGGCGCTGCAGTCGGCAACGCCTTTATAAGACAACAAGCGTCTGGCAAATTTGTTAGATCGGTTACTGCTGCTACAATGGCAGGTTATCAAGATGTCAGTGAGTTTGAACGTGGCGTCATAGTCGGCGCACGAGCGACGGGACAAAGCATCTCCGAGACAGCGATGAAGTGGGGATTTTGCCGTACAACCATTTCACGAGTGTACCGTGAATACGGCAAAATCTCCTACATCGCTGCGGTCGGAAAAAAGATGCAGCAAGAACGGGACCAACGACGACTGAAGAGAATCGTTCAAAGTGACAGAAGTGCAACATTTTCGAAAATTGCTGCAGATTTCAGTGCTGGGCCATCAACAAGTGTCAGCGTGTAAATCATTCAACGAAACATCTCCGATGTGGGCTTTCGAATCCTAAGGCCCATTCCTGTGCCCTTGATGACTGCGCGACACAAAACTTTACGCCTCGCCTGGGCCCGTCAACACCGGCATTGGACTGTTGATGACTGGAAACATGTTGCCTGATTTTGCGAGTCTGGTTTCAAATCGTGTTGAGCGGATGGACGTGCACGGGTATGGAGACAAGCTCATGAAACATGGACCCTGCACGTCAGCAGGGGACTGTTCAAGCTGATGGAGGCTCTGTAATGGTGTGGGTCGTTTGCAGTTGTAGTGCTTGGGAAAACTGATACGTTTAGAGACTACTCTGACAGGTGACACGCACGTAAGCATTCTGTTCGATCACCTGCATCCGTTAATGTCCATTGTGCATTCAGATGTACTTGGGCAATTCCAGCAGCACAATGCGACTCCCTACGCGCCTCGTATTGCTACAGAGTGGCTCCAGAAACACACTTCTGAATTTAAACACTTCCGCTGGCCACCAGTTTCCCCACGTGCTGTTCAGAGGAGATTTCCACTCCGTCGTAATCTTATGGATTTATGGACAGCTCTGCAGGATTCATGGTGTTAATTCTCTCCAACACTACTTGACACATTACTCGGGTCCATGCCGCGTCACGTTGAGGCACTTCTGCGTGCTCGCAGGTTCGTGCTCGATATTAGGCAAGTGTACCAGTTTCTTTGGCTCTTCAGTGTATTTCTGCATCAGTTTATATTTAATCACTACAGCTCTATGACGGTTTGAGGGACATTTTTCTCTCCAGCCGTTATTTTCCAACTGTCCAAGATTCCAGCTACCACTTCTCAAAAGGAGTGTCCCTCTATGACAGTAAAGTCTCAAAAACAAAACAAAAAAAGTTCTGAATCGTGGAACAAGAGTCATGTTACGCTAAGTCCATGTTGGGACGTGGCTTCATGCTTTGTGAACAGCACCGATGTTGCAAGCGAAACGTCCCAAGTTACCAGTGCGGTAGTTTCACGAACTTTCCTACTTCAACGGTTCTGTTCTATACATTTCCGTTTTTACGAGTGTTGCTGAACTTCACGTGTGATCCTAGTGTTGGAGACCATCGCCTCTCCCTCCCAAATCGTTCATTGAGGATTCAGCTCATTTACTTCAGTGATGTTTCCTAACTATACAAACTTTATAATGTGCAAACTGGTGTGTTAACCACTGCGTTGACAGGACGTTAAATTCCAGCTGCCGTATAAAGAGCTGTTATGAATATTAAAGACTCGTTCATCGGTTACTAAGAGATGCAAACAGCGAAGCTGTAACAGACATACAGAAATGCTGCTGAAGAAGCGTCTGGAAACAGGGACGCCACGCAGCTGACTGCGTTGCGCGCGTCGTCTTTTGTTGACGATAATCGTGGAGTCAGCGGGTCGCGGCAACAGCGGTTTCTCAATGGAACGTTCCCCACACAACAAACACGCACGGTCACACACACAAGACGCCCCGTATCTGCTCAGGAATTGTTTGTTTGTATCTGAAATGCCCCTTGACAATCACACTGACCCGAATTCCATTGAGAGAGCTGTAGCCACTGCCAAGGACTTTGGTCGCTAGGCGCTACGACTGGTTACTGAAAACATAGTAAGAAATCTGACGCAAGGACGCATCCGCGTAAAATTGGCGCTCCACCCACACTTCACGGAAATTAATTTGTTACTCAAATAGTTCATATGGCTCTGAGCACTATGAGACATAACATCTGACGTCATCAGTTCCCTAGAACTGACCTAAGGATATCACACACATCCATGCCCGAGGCAGGATTTGAACCTGCGACCGTAACAGTCGCGCGGTTCCAAACTGAAGCGCCTAGAACCGCTCAGCCACCACGGCGGGCAATTTGTTACTCTATTACATCAATATACGTGATACACCCGAATCATATTTACACACACACACACTCTCTCTCTCTCTCTCTCTCTCTCTCTCTCTCTCTCTCTCTCTCTCCGCAAGCCATCGTCGGAGAGTGCCCTTTACCACAACTGGTAGTTTCCTTTCGTGTTCCACTCTTAGATAGAGGGAAAAAAGACTATCTATATGCCTCCGTATGAGCCCTAATTTCTCGTATCTTACCTTGGTGGGCCCCACGTGAAATGTATTTTGGCTGCAATAGGATCGTTCTGCAGGCAGCTTCAAATGCCTGTTCTCTAAACTTTCTCAGTAGTGTTCTTCGAAATGAATGTCTTGTTCCCTCCAGGGATTCCTATTTGAGCTCCCGAAGCATATCCGTAAACTTTCACGCTGATTTAACCTATTGATAACAAATCTAGGAGCTCACCTCTGAATTACTGCGATGTATCCTTTCAATCTGACCTGAAGCGGATCCCAAACACTCTAGGAGTACTCAAGAACTTGTCGCACTAGCGTCCTATATGCGATCTCCTTTAGAGATGAACTTTCCTGAAATTATCCCGATAAGCCGATGTCAACCAATCGCCTTTCCTACTACAACCCTGATATGCTCGTTGCGAAGCTATATGAAATGGAACGTTACGCGCAGATATTTAAACGACGTGGTTGTGTCAAGCAGGACACTACTAATGCTTTGTCCGAACATCACCGGTTTGTTTACCCTACTCACCCACGTTAACTTAAATTTTTCTACATTGAGAGACAGTAGCCATTCATCACAACAATTAGAAATTTTGTCTAGATCATTCTGTATCAATCTACAATCACTTAACTTAGATAGCTTCCTGTACACCACAGCATCGTCAGCGAACGACCGCAGATTGCTGCCCACCCTGTCTTTCAGATTATTTACGTGTTTGGAAAATAGCAACGGCCCTACCACACTTCCCTGTGGCACTCCTGATGGTTTGATAAACGACTCTCCAAACCAACTACTTTAAGCTGCATACGAGTAATTTATTGTTCGACAAATATGCAGGATTAATGCATCAGAATTTTTTATACTGGCAATAATCACATCAAAGTTGGGTCATATATACTGCGTATTAAATGTCGACGATATCTATGTAAGAGGTAAAACTTGAAACACTTATCATGCAAATAACGGGTTTCGTTAAAAGCACGAAGTGAAGCCAAAAGACCGGTAAAAGACCAAGTATACTGAATCGAAATGTTCAGTGCAGGATATAGTGCGTTAATACAGCTTCCGTAAGCAAATACCCTGTAACTAACATGAGCTGTTCCTGCTACTGTTTTTTAACAGTCTGCCACGTATTTATATGGTTATCTTTTCAAGTTACCATCCTGACTAAAGTAGCGCAAACACTTGTTTGGAAGTATACATGCTGCCAACTTTGCATGTGTTTAGAGCTGGTCACGGTTTCTGATATGAGCTATC
The DNA here is from genome assembly GCF_023897955.1 of Schistocerca gregaria. NCBI lineage: Eukaryota > Metazoa > Arthropoda > Insecta > Orthoptera > Acrididae > Schistocerca > Schistocerca gregaria. The sequence continues at coordinate 176,593,220 of NC_064925.1, read as the reverse complement.
TCCGAACATTGGTCGAAAAATAATTTGTGTATTGTTTAAAAGTGTTTTAATTTTAAAAGGAAAAGTAATTTATCGGATATATGGAAGCTGTGGATCACCATGTATCCGTAACACACGATCACCTTCTGTCCTGGATATTTTTACTACTAAACGAACGTAGTGAAGTTTTCCATCTAAAGGTAAATTAAAACAAACTGCAGGTATGAACAGGTTCCATCAAGACATTATGTGATATATGTGAGACATGTAGTTCATTAATGATGTCTTCTGTCTCCACACCGGTTCAATCGATAACTACCCTGAAACACCCGACTTCTCTAGCTCTGTAATTCCCTCTTGCAACTAATCCGACGCATCATCACACTCTAGACTACTGTGTGTAAACCCAAACACCCGTGGGTGGCCGCCTCCTATTTTCTCTGTCTGTCTTAGAATGAACCTTTCTTCAGTAAACACGGAAGCGTAGCGAACATTTCACTAAACGATTTCAAGCTCAAAAGTTTCGCTTGCTGCCCAGCTAAAGAGGTAACAGAAAAAGTTTGATAAATAGGATCTAAACATAAGTTAATTATCTTTCAATATGTTTAGGTGCGAAAGTAAATTCTTAATTCTTTGTTAACCCCTGGTACTCAAGACACACTTCGTCATAGACTCAGTTTTTCATTGGTGTTCTCCAAGCAACTGAAGCTACATCTATAAAGTTATCAGATAAGACACTCTCTCGTCTATATTTTCGCTGCGTAGCACTTTGCGTCGCCCGTAAGCCGGAAGTCTGCCTCTGATAGACGTGAAACGTTAAATGTATCCGCTGCTAAACGTACTGTTTCTACATTTACATCCATATTCCGCAGTGGCAAAGGGTACGTTCTGTTCCAGTGTCACCTCTCCCTTCTCCTGTTCCAGATGCGTATCGTTCGCTGGCAGAACGATTGCTGGTAAGCTTCCGCGTGGTTCTAATCTCTCTAATTCTATTTTCATGGTCTTGGTGCGAGAGATACGTAGGAGGAAGCAATATACTGAATGAAGCTGTAACGAAACTCGCTGCTCTTCTTTGGGATCTTCCCTACTTCCTCTGCCAATCCTCTCTCGTACGAATCCTAGTCTAACGAGCAATTCCAAGCATTAGTCGAACGAGTGTTTTGTAAGCTATTTCATTTGGTGGACTAAATCTCCTGAGAATTCTTCCAGTGAATCTGTCTGGCATCTGCATTACCCGCGATTAATTTTAAGCGGTCGTTCCACTTCAAATCTTTGCTTAGTGACAAGGACCCTGATCGATTTCTAGGTCAGGCACTCACTTTTCCTTGTACTGAAACTTGACACTGAACGCTACAATCTTATCTTAAAGATGTAGATAGTCGTATCACACACGTCTGGATTTTTTCAATTTTCGGTCGATTGCTTTGAAACATTCAAGTAAGCCTTTCACCTCTTCAGAAAAAAAGTAAATACCTTTATAATTGATGAAATTATCTCATTTTACATCAGCTAAACTGGTCAATTCCGCGGAGGAAAACAAGATACGGTGTAGAAAAATTTTCACTACCAGCCACAATAGATTACTTATTCGTCACACGACCGGTTTCGGGCTTGGGTCCATCCTCATGTGTTTATACGTTCATGTACGTGTTTATATTGCTGGAGATCAATAAAGATGAGACATCGTTATTATAATTGCGCTGTGGTGACAGTTTCTCCAATTAGTTGCACATTCATCATTTTCGAGTCCATGCTTGTTTTATAAAATTTATCGGAGTTCAACAGCACCCAATATGGATAAAATTCAAACAAGATACGTGTGCTGCAGACTAGCTTTCTTCAATGTAACAAAAAATGACATCGCAGTACGTAAATGCTCAGTGTCACCAACTGACAGATACTGTGTTCCGAAAGATCGATGTTCTGATTATCCAAAGATCACCATTCACCCAATACATCCTGAGCAGCATGCAGACTTTATCAAGGAAATGTTACGGTATACGCTTTCACAAGTGTTTGATTCATATGATACAAGTGACATAAATGGCAGAAAAATTTCTTCGATTCACGCAAGATTACTACTTCCTCAAAATAAATGAAATTAATTAATGTTAGACGCAAAATTGCCGGTTGTCAGACAGAAATCTCACTTCGTAATTTTTGGGCCTTGTTTTTCAGAAGGTTGGGGGAAAACTTACAGTCAATTTCAGGAAACCCTATATTGAAAATTACGTAGAACATCAATAAGTTGAATTAGGAGTGTTATAAGCAAGGATTTGTGTTCTTATTTTAGGTTGTAAAAGCAAACCAAACTTAGAGGAAAACAATGAGTTATCATACTAGGTCTTATATACACACCAACTATGAGTAGCGTACTCATTCATGTGATAAATGTAATCGGCAACAGCGCTGTGTACAGATCCATACAACATAGAGCCGAATCTGATCACTGTTTATTGGTAGAACCAAAGATGGTCACAGAGTTCTTTGTACGTCGATAGCGACTAGTATCTTACTATCAAAAAGCTGGGTTATGTCTGTCACATCTACTTACTGAAGCAGGCGACACAGATTGTTAATAATAAGATATAGTCACTGTCGATGCATGAAGACCTCTATGACCGTCGACAATTCAACCAGTTAAGTGGTGGTCAGTGCAGTCGGCACTACGTTGTATGAATCTGTTCTCAGCGTTGACGCCGACTGCAATTACACAATGGATGAGTACTGTACTTATAGATTGACGATGTAAATTACATTGCGATATAATAGGTCACTCTGTACTAATGCAAACCACCAGTGTGGTATGATATACTTGTATTTTCAGTGTCTAATTCATGATTTTGTCATCTGACGATTATAATTTAATATTTCGCCTAACTTGAAGCTGTGAATACTTACATGTAAGTAGGTGACATATTATGTATATGTTAACATTCATTTAAGATTCGTGATAGTGTAAGCGTGTGTGTTTATTATGTATTTTTGTAATTGGCATGTAGGAACCTGACGATGGTCAGTCGAGTCTGATTTGCTTTTACGACATAACACACAAGCTGGTTCATAGCACTCCTAATTGAGATGACTGAAGTTTTATGTGATTTTCAGTACAGGATTGAACTCGGTATTGTCTTTCTGAAACCTTTGGTCACATTTTGATGTGTCACAGGTTACAACAGTTCTAGTATAACGTTTGTGTATCTTTTTTTCTGGTGAACAATGTGGTCACAACTTTTCATTTCCCTCCAGCATTTCATACCCGTGACATTTGTCTTGCTGATTCTCACCTGCAACATCCCGCTCAGAAAATAACCAATAACCTCGCATCAGTTTAACATGGCAAGGTTTACACACTAGTAGTAATGTTAAAGATAGATGTACAGCAGTAAAAATCTAAAGCACTGTTCAGAACAGTTAACCATGCTGCGCTCTTTTTTGCTTGACAACTTCTCGCCGCCAATATTACCTTTGTGTAGACCGAAACTCACCTTGACAGTTCGTTGTGCTGCTTATTGCTGAAAATGAAAAATAAGTAGTAATTCCATTGCATCGACGACAGACGCTTCTGTCTACTTTAAAGTTAAATCATGTATCGATAGCAGCTGAATTTCATTGTTGTACGAACTCTCCAGAACAAATGTTAAGTTTTTAACGATGGAGATACGGAACCCTAATGAAGCACTGAGTAGTCTCCTAAGTCGCATATTAAGCTCGAATTCGAGTCTCGGTCCGGCACACAGTTTTAATCTGCCAGGAATTTTCATAACAGCACACATTCCGCTGTAGGGTGAAGATTTTATTCTAAGGTCTCTAAGGTTTGGGGTTCTGTCCTATGTAGGCCCAACTATTTGTTTTAGCTCTGAATGTTACTTTCACCTTTGGAAATGCTTAAACTAAAACTTCCAGGTTGCATTGTCGGTTCTTTTAAAGTTACCCTGTATTTCACCTTACGCCTGGCCAGGTGAGCCGATTCTCACAATGGAGGAAGGCGAGCTCAGATCACCTCCAACAGCATCACTCGTAGTAAATCTACAGAGTTCAAACCGATCTACAAATTTTGGCTTTAGGGTCACCAGCAGTTGTTTAAATGATATCTGCGCTCAAGGGATCCACATCACAACTTGTCCTTGGTGATTTCCTAGCTATCCACCTGCTATAGATTGAGAAGGTGTATTCAGTGTTTGAAGTTACACGAGTGAATTTCTATTATCTCTGTCAAACAATACTGCTCTCACTACATTATAGTAAGTCGAGAAAGCTGTTTGTGGCGAAGACATTTGGATGTCTCCTCTGATTACAAAGGAACTAATGTTCCTCCCTCCTAGAGACTTCCACTGACTTAGGCTCGTCGCGTTGCATTTTGTCTGAAAAGACCAAAGAGCTCTGAAGCTGCGGTCCCTGACTAGATCGGCAGTAAACGTTGTAACAGAAGGTACACTCATGCCCACTGGTGAGCCTGCCACTGCGATGAGCATCCGTGGCGTTTCGCCTTCACGTGGCATCCTCATTACAATAATCGGCACGGCGTGTGCGCCGGCGCGTGCTCCACCTACGCCCCTGTCGGCTTGCCAGCTCCAGCCCCGGCCTACTTCCTCGCATACTTCAACGGGAACTACCCGCCAACTTGTCTCGCGCGTGCGCTGTCCAGATGTTGAGTACTGGGGCGTGCGGTCAGTCAGTCTGACAAGAAATCGCGTAAGCTTCATTTGACACACACACACACACACACACACACACACACACACACACACACACACACACACACGCGCGCTCGTCGTCATACCGGACTCGAGAGTCCATTACCGCAGCAACGTATTTTCGCCATCTGGCCCTGTCTTCCTTCCATTAACTTTCAATACCTAGGCTCCTCAAATCAGCCTTCACATTGTCCTCCCATCTACGCCTCGGTCTCCCCACAGGACGTTCTCCCTCTAAGTGCCCTACCAGTACTCTGCGCGCTGCCCTGCCCTCATCCATTCGGGCTACGTGGCCCGCCCATCGCCGCCTACATGATTTAATAACAGTGATTATGCCAGGGCTTGAATAAAGTTCGTAAACCTCTTCGTTATGCAGTTTTCGCCACTCTCCGCTAATGTCATCCCTTTTTGCTCCGAAAATTTTCCTTAAAATTTTGTTTTCAAATACTCGAAACGGCTTTTCATTTTACACAGCGAGAGACCAAGTCTCACACCCATACAGCGTAATTGGTAGAATAATAGTTTTGTATATTCTAATCTTTAAATTCCTAGAGAATATCAGTGAGAAGTAGCACGCATTTCCCGCCCGTAGTCTCTTCTTCACTTCGGATTCAATCTCATTTCTCGAAGTGATGTCCACGCCTAGATACTTAAATGTGTTCACTTTTTCAAACAGCATGTCTCTAACTCTTAACATTTCCTGATCTACTGCTGTTGGCATTCTAGTAGTAACCAGGTATTTAGTTTTGTCTTCACTCATCCTTAGACCTACATCTTCACTAGCCTTGATTAACGCATTCGTATTTGCTGTTACAGATTCTGTCCTATCGCTAATGGTGTTTAGATCATCTGCATACCCTAATATCTTAATATTTCAATTTAACTCCACACCCTCTGGATTATCTGCTGTCATTCGTACAATATATTCTAGGACTAAATTAAAAAGTTATTCCAGACAACATTAAGATTTTTGATATTTACTCACAAAAAATGGGTTTGATTTAACCCTCAAAAATTGGTTCAGAACACGAGAAAGGAGACAAATGGTTGTGCTTTCTTTACTCCAGTACGATAAATGCGGCAGTGTCATGCAGGACGCAGGTGAACTTAATTATAAGTAGTTCTCAGTTGAGGCTGGCTGGGTCGCAATGGTAAAAGACAAAAATCAGGCAAGGAAAGACTTTATTGGTCGTATGTCGCATTTCGGAATTTATACTTCCTTAGGTATCGAGGAGCGATTACTGAAAGTAGATAAGGCGTTAGAAGTTGTGTGTGAAACGCAATATCTATGAGAAATAATTGCTCCTGGATATCTGATGATGGACAAATTCCGAAACGTGTCAGATGACCGATAATGTCATTTCTTGCCTGATGTTTGTCTTTTACCGTCGAGAATCAAATAGGCTGAATGCAGAGCTATTTATTGCTTTAATTTCAAGTTTATCGGATAACAAATGACGAAATATTTTTTCGTATGATATAATCACAAATAAAAATTTTCGAATTTTGTTTTACTTTTAATGTAAAACCTTTGTTCTTGCCAAATTCTATGATTCTAGACCAAAGTAAAGTACCCTATAGGTTTCGATGAGTGAGTTAGCTAGTATAAAAGTATACTAGCTAACTCTACCGTACCTTTTGTCTACATTAACTCAGAAGCTAATGTTTATTATACCATTAAGGGGGCCATAGTCCATAATATGTGACATAAATTTCAGTGTGATGCATCTACCAGTTACTACGAAAAAGGTGTCTTAAAATGGCCGAATAGCCAGTCTGATAAACATCGAAAAAAATTTCGTGAGAGATAATTACAAATTTACGGTTACCGATTTTTTTCTTTTATTTGCACTGTGAAACCCTTGTTTCTTGCCAATAGTTTTCATGAATCTAGACCACAGGAAAGTACCTTTTTATTACACTGACTTAAAAATTTCAATGTTTTCACCGCCAAGGAACCATAGACCTCAGTATGTGACAAATTTCAATCTGATATGTCGACCCGTTCCAGAGAAAAATGGTTTTTAACAGTCTGATAGATTGACCATCATCAAAGTGATACTACAAATGTTCAGTTTTTAACGATCGCGATAGGGAACAATAATGAAGCACTGAGTAGTCTCTTAAGTCGCATATTAAGGCCTAAATGTTCCACATAAATCTCAGAAGTCGTCCGACAATAAGTAAACTCAGCGGAATCAGTGGGGGGTCATAAATAGGAGAAGTATTCTGCAAAATTTATTATCTTGGGTAGGAGTGTATACCCCCGAAACATTTGACGTATGAAACGAACGAAATTTAATATCCTACGCAAAAACGTTAGTTAGAGGAAGCTGTTGGCAAGCTGGCGTCAAACAACTGTACACACTCGACCATAAAAGAAATACGGCGGCTTTTGGTTTTGAAAAGTTCAAGGTCAATCAAACTTCTGATTCACTTTTTTTTACGGTTGATGGAACTTGGATACATCAAATTTAACGGAACTTTGGTAGCGTAGGACAACAGAAAGTAAAGCATTCCATCAACTGAAACAGGAGTGTTGTGATATTTACCGATTGCCTGGAAATGGGAAACTGCAACCGATTTATCTTACGCCGTCTGACTGGATAATTTCCCAGGTAACTAACGAAAAAGAAAACAGGTCTGTATTTCGCGAATTCCTTGCACCAGCTTACAGGCTTGCCACAGCCATTGCCGTATTTTATACTCGTATAACCCCCCCCCCCCTCCCTCCCTCCCTCCCTCCCTCCCTCCCTCCCTCCCTCCCTCCCTCCCCTATTCTTTCGGTGATTCTCTCTCGGTAAACTTTAAAAAATCTCTCTCTAGGACAAAATTCACATTGAATTGGTGAGATTGTGACTTTAAACAACTATTGCGCACCGGGCGTCAAATTCTGTAGAAAAATTCGGGCAATGCATATTAAACTAACGAAGAATATATTCAAACGACGAATTGGATTTAAGGACAAACTTTCGTTGATCAGATTTTACCCTAGTTCTACGTATAAGCCCATTTTTTCCTTACTGTAGGCTTTCTTGTTCATGTATGCAGAAAATTCCGGCTGACGAACAATGAGTAAGACAATTTCGTGTTGAATAAACCCGGTTTAGAGCCGCGAAAATACGTTCACGCTGTGTTTAGGAACAAAACCTATGACGATGATTAATCAAGAGTCCACCGGTCATAGTCGAAATTCATCCTCTAGTCAAAATGGAAAGGGTTTGGTTTGCATACAACAGCACGTTGCTAGGAATATTGCTGCTGTGGTGTCATTTTCGTACATACATTTATCGTTCGTCTCACGCACCTCTCCTACTCGTTTTGGGAACCTGTAGTTTAATGTAAAATCAAAACTCAATTGTAAATAACCCTTTCAGAAAATTTGTGTAAGTCATGAAAATCACGAAAATCGCAGTAAAATTGTTTAAAGTCAAATCTCGGATCGGAGCCTGTGGTGTTTGCATGACAATCTCTATCCACGGAGCTAAAATACCACTATTCGGTATTACAGTAATACTGTAATTAGAGCCACCGATTTGCTTTTGTCGCCATAGCTATAAGTAATCACCAAAACTGTAATTAAAGCCACCGATTTGCTTTTGTCACCATAGCTATAAGTAATAACCAAACGCAAGTTTGGAAGGAGATACAATGCTTGCAGGCTCTGAATGTTTATTGCATCACCCCGAACTTCGTGGGCCTTGCAGCGGGTAGGTTGTGGAATTTTCCCCCTCATAAGAGAAAGTGCCACCTATCGATCGTAGAACTTAAGTGTCCATCTTTGAAGGAAGCCATCCACTTTCGCGTCTGCGTGAGTCACGGTCGGAAAGAACAGAACTGATTACGAGGACAGGCCCGTAACATTGTGAACTCGGATCAATAGCATTTAAGCAACTAAGTCTAATGAATAAAAGTTTGTCGTGGATAACGGGTGTGTTTAAGATAGGCACTCCTAGGAATTCTGGTTTTCGATGCTGTTCTACCACTGAAATACCTAAGCACACCTTGTTACAACTGTTTCAGTTACTGATTTGTTTTTTATCATCTGCCACACATGTAAATTACGGCTGAAAACCGTGGAGTGCGCGACCGTCGATGGACTGATGGCACAGTACTCAAATGATTATAAAGCTTCAGAGAAAAGTGGCAATCATTCACGCGTTAAAGTTATTTGGCGAGTAACGAAAATTAAGAAATCAAATTTGTGGAAATTATAAAAAGAAAATTTATTGTAAGAGCATAAACAAAGGTTATGAACAAACAAGGCAGATGAATTTAACGGAAAAACTAGCCTTGGAGCGTAGTTATATAAACTTCGCAGTCTTCGCGCGGAAAGTGAAACAGTTGTTGCGTCTTCCTCTCTGGTTACATCATCTTTTTAAAGAATGTAAAACTGAGGAAATTCAGAGTACTTCGCTTAAGATGTCACTAATGAGCAAACTTCACCTTTCCGACGAAGCGGCTAGTGCAAATAAGGAAGCATCACCGTGTAAAATATAAATATCCACGTTTCGAATTGCACGAAATGCAAACTAACGAAAGTCATTAAATTACCAATATCAGTTGTAGAGAATCTCTTGGCGTTGCAACTACCCATCCATATCTTGTGTTGTCCTCTTCATTTCTTTAACTTCATCTTCGTTAAATCTGCTAATTTTTATTGGCTCCATCATTTTCTTTTTCGATGTTTTGCCTTCCCACGTATTTGTTAAAAACTCATGTATAAAATATCTACACAGTTTCGTTTTTTAATAGTCAAGAGATTCCGTCTTTGTTGGTTTCTTTCAAAACATCATTGGATTTTCTTTTCTCCAGCTGACGCTAGTAAGCCTTTTCCAAAGCCATATTTTCATCGCTTCTAAGCACTTTCTGTGCCTCCAACAGGCTTCCTCAATGCGGACAGGCTCTCTCATAATGCAGCCGACTGTTTTTGATCTGGCGTCGTGTCATACCATCTTTTCCCCTAATAAGCGGCAATCTCCAATAACTACAGGACAGGTCGCTTGTCAGTTGGTTCCAGCAGCTTCAAACGTACATGAACCTTATTATCCTTCAAAACTGTCTCTTATTGTAAGCCATGTTACCAGATGTCTCGTTGGGCAGTGTGTTAAATACTCTATTGGCTATTAAAATTGCCATTTCAGTAAGGATCGCAAATAACGAAATTTTATTTGTGGTGTGCGTACAGTACAATGGGATTAAATTCATAGTAACGTGGGGAATGTACAGTGTGCAAAATACAGTACACAGATCTGCCACTTCTGGCAGCAACAACCCTGCTGAATATAAAGTCGAACTGAGGGTGGGTAAGTCAATCCATGCTAGTTCAGCTGTAGGTCGGAGTTCATAAATTGTAGTTGCTGGCACGCAGTGGTGTGCCAGTTTCTCGGCAACACGTGGCCAGGTGTTTTCAGTGGTGAGCGATGTGGAGAACGTGCTGGCCAGCTTAGGTAGGTCAGGATAGCACAGGCAAAATGTGACCTTGCGTTATCTCGTTCAAAGCGAACGACATGGAGACCTCGAAGATAGGCCACAGCCGCCGACCTTAATACCGGGTGGTTATAATTAAACTGACGCTGTCCCGACTACTGCAATGCAGGTTGCATACATGGCAGGACGCTGACACATTGGAGGTATGTTCATTCATCGGTGCACTAGCGGAGACATTGAAAAAAAAGGTACTTCAACTTTATGCCACTAGGTGAAACAGGGCGCCGTAAGCAGTCAGAATGTGAAATGTTTCCTGTTTTGATGTCACTATGCTGTGTGTCGTTTGGCGACGCGTGTTGATTTCTTGTGTGCAGTGACTGTTGGCGTTAAGGATTAAGGTCTAAGTTTCCTGTACGAAACGCAGTAGCTGTTAAGAAAGAAAGCGCACTGTTGGAAAAGTTTTTATCAGAACGGCAGCAGTTGCAGCGCTGCATTGCGGGAGAATCGCCGACAGAAACAGTTGCGAAGAGGCTCCGTGGCAGTAAATGGGCCAAAGAATATGATCAGTAAATGCAAAGAAACAGATGAATTATGTGGGGCACCAGGGAGAGGGAAGCTGCCCATTCTCGTGACAGTTGAAGTTGGTGTAGTGATAGCTGACTGTGCTGCATAATCCTCAGATTCTGCAGATAATGTTTGAGCTGCGTCATGGGAATTCTCTCTCCGCAGGTCAACAGTTCAAAAAAATTTTGTGGCGCTTTTTATACTGGTATCCCTTCAAGATTCAGAATGTCCACCAAATGAAGTCCCAAGATAAGTTAAGACACCGTGACTTCGCCCTTCGTTTTTTGTCACGCTTGGAAACGGATGACATACGACTAGGAAATATTCTTTGGGTGGACGCGTCAAGTTTCATTGTGCACAGTGCCGTGAACGCAAATAACTTCGCATATTGTGGTTCTACTCCGCCACATGTAGTGCCAGGACCATTTACTCCAATCAGATTTTATTACTTCATGGTGTGGTTTCACTATCACCATCGTTACCGGTCAGTTTTTCTTCGAGCAGATGTGATCTCACGCACCTTTTCGTGTACAATGCACACGATGAGAACCTCATTGCGCAACACGTGAACCCAGCTTTGCAAGAACGCAACTGTGTACACAGCACTATTTTCCTGTATGATGGGGCGACACCAGATGGATTTCCTTCGAAAAATCTTCGGTAACGACCGCATCATCTCAATGCAGTTTCAAGATTCATCGCCTTCCAGATTCCATATGACTTCCGGTTGTGGCGATATCTGAAAGATCATGTCTATCATCGAGCGAGGTGGCGCAGTGGTTAGCACACTGGACTCGCATTCGGGAGGACGACGGTTCAATCCCGTCTCCGGCCATCCTGATTTAGGTTTTCCGTGATTTCCCTAAATCGTTTCAGGCAAATGCCGGGATGGTTCCTTTGAAAGGGCACGGCCGATTTCCTTCCCAAACCTTCCCTAACCCGAGCTTCTGCTCCGTCTCGACGGGACGGGACGTTAAACACTAACCACCACCACCACCACCATCACCACCACCACCACCACCATGTCTATCAGGGATGTATCCGGACTCTTCCTGATCTGAAGGACACCATATGGCGACATACGTCTGATTGCAGCAGATGGCCGGCCGCGGTGGTCTCGCGGTTCTAGGCGCGCCGTCCGGAACCGTGCGACTGCTACGGTCGCAGGTTCGAATCCTGCCTCGGGCATGGATGTGTGTGATGTCCTTAGGTTAGTTAGGTTTAAGTAGTTCTAAGTTCTAGGGGACTAATGACCACAGCAGTTGAGTCCCATAGTGCTCAGAGCCATTTGAACCATTTGAGCAGCAGATATGCTACCAGCAACTGTCGACCATGCTGTGTTAGAGATGCAGTTATGTTGCTGAGTCAGGGACCATACTGTACACGCGGTGTGACTTGACCATATCCTAATAAATCAGCCAAAATCACCAATATCATGTTTTTGATCGTTCCTTCCCTTTTCCTGCACCCATACCACATTCTGACTGCTTACAGTGCAATATTTTCACCTGGTGGCAGAATTTGTAACTATCTTTTTCAGCGTACTCCGCGATCCCACCCATTACAAAAACGTACATATGACTAGTGTCTTCAGCCTACACTGCAGCACTTGCAGCACCGTCATTTTAATTTCGACCACACGGTATGCCTGCTTCCAAGTTACCACTTACCTCAACCAGAGCTGATCGTGTCTTATTTCTAATGACACCTCTTTCGATCACAACAGGTGTTAGGCCTGTTCGACGATGACGGATGTAATACGGCGACGTTAGTTTTCCTCGGAACCTCCAAACATGGCTACGATCATCGCGAATCCTTACACTAAATCAGGACTCGTCAGCAAAGACGTCGAGGTGCCACTCGTGAGTCCGGTGCTGTCGTTGGGCGCAACTCTCCGTCCTGCCATGTAAAGGGGAGCCTGCAACAGCGGTCGCTCTGATGACGGACCGTGGATCTCTAGAAGTCGACGCACTGCTGCGGGCCTGCACATTTCCTGCCTCGTGGTGTGTGACACTGGCTGCACGATCCTGCATGTCTAAGCGACCAATGTCCGTCCTTTTTGGCGTGTAAGTTGCTCCTCCTTTTTTTAAAAAGCCAACTAGCGCGTATTTTAGCTGTTTGAATTTTAACAAGCAATCTGGCTTCGTCGGAGCGATGGCTTGGACGGCGAACTTACTAACAAGGTACACGCGCCAGTGCGAGAAAGTTCTTAACCATCTGCCTGCTGATGCGAGCCTTATCTACAGTTCTCATGATTTTAATCAAAAGTCCCACCAAAATACTATCAGTGAATATGACAGATCAAATGCAGTTCACACTTATTTGTCTGCACCCGGTTTATTGTACTTTAATCGTAAATAAGATTATCCCTATTACACTAGCTCTGCAATCGCACTCACTCACTTAACGCTTTTTTCCAGTCGAGTTGGCCATTGCTGGTAAGTTCCTCACGGTCGGATATAATTCAAAACTAATCTCCCAAATATTTAAATAATTTCCGTTCCACGAATTAATGTCTTTTGTTCTCGATCGCGTACCGCTTTTACGCGCGATCTTGCGGATCGCGAGAACACGGGACTGGCCCTGCAGGGTTGCTCAGGCTTGACTGACCTAACTGCATCAAAGTGACTGGCAGGCGCCAGGCAGCACCCTTTTAGTACAACGGGGCTTCCCCGTCAGCGACGTCGGATGAATTCTGTCTGTCCGGGACAGGTTCGATATCTTACTCCTTACATGAAATAGTGGGGTAGGTCGGAAACATGAGATCCCAACCGAGGTAAGAAGCAATGTCGCGGAATGTTAAACCACCGTCCACGATCCTGCCACACTCTTATTTTTGCCACGTCCTAGTAAAAGTTTCTCTCTTATACGAAGCATGACGCGATCATCTCAGTCAACAAGCAAATGAATGAGAAACTAGATGCGTAAATATTCCACATACACAGACTGTATATGCCATTTCTACTACACTGTGGTAACAAGTCATGGAATACTTCCTGAAACCTTGTCAGACCTCCTGTTGCCCAGCGTGATGCAGTAACTGTATGTGGCATGGACTCAACAGGTCTTTGCAAGTCCCCTGCAGAAATATTCAGCCATGATGCCTCTACAGCTGTGTTGCCGATGCAGGATTTTGTGCTTGAGCTGACCTCTCGATTGTGTCCTATAAGTGTTCGACAGGCGGCCAAGGTATTCGCTCGAATTGTCCACAATGTTCTTCAAACCAAGCGCGAACAATTGTGGCCTGTTGGAAATAGCGCATTGTCATCCATAAAAATTCCATCGTCGTTTGGGAACTTGAAGTCCATGAATGGCAGAAGATGGTCTCCCAGTAACCAAAAATAATCATTTCCAGCCAATCATCGCTGTTGGACCAAAGGACCCAGTCCATTCCATGTAAACACAGCCCACCCCATTATGGAGACACCACCAGCTTGTACTGTGCATTGTTGATATCTTGGGCCTTGGCTTCGCAGGGTCTGCGCCACACTCGAAGCCGACCATCTGCTCTTACCAACTGAAATCGGGACACGGTTTTCTAGTCGTCTATGGTCCAACCAGTATGCTCCACGAGCCCAAGAGAAGTGCTGCAGGCAATGCAGTGCTGTTACCAAAGGCAGTCGCGTCGTCCACTGCTGACTGAGTCCGTTAACGCCAAAATTCACTACACTGTCCTAAAGGATCGTACGTCCCACACTCATTTCTGTGGTTGTTTCACGCGGTCTTGCTTGTCTGTTAGCACTGCGAACTGTAAGCAAACGCCGCTGCTCTCGGTCGTAGAGTGGAGGCTGTTGTGGTTGTACTGAAATGCTATTTATTTGCATATGATAGGATGCCGTACACTACTTGTTAAATTGACGTTCGTTGAATGTCGCCTTCACGGTATTAAAGCTGTAATGGTCAGCAGCATGTAAGAGCAACGTCCACTTCTGGAAAATTGGAGAAGAATCTTACCCTTCTCTGAGCCTCTCATGTCGAGTTGGTCTAGAGCAGAATTCGTCAGCGGGTCGCAGGCAGACTTCTGCTGCTATCCACGGCATGTGCCTCTCGAGGGTACATGAGAAGGCCGGCAGACTGCAGCACGGTCGCGCCAGCCTGGCTAGCGGCCAGTGCGTGCATGCCCCTGCTATTACTGCGCCCTTGACCTGCACACACTACGCACACGCATCCACGGCTGCCATTCAGCAGACCACGCCTAGACCTCTGGTCTTCCGCGGTGCAGCTGTTGCTAAGCCCCCCCCCCCCCCCCTCTCTCTCTCTCTCTCTCTCTCTCTCTCTCTCTCTCTCTCTCTCTCTCTCTCTGATTTCTCACTACTATATCAAGATATAACGCGCTCTTTGCGGGGATGCTGTAAGCATAAACATGAAATCGCTACCTGTCACATGTAATAAATTTTCCGATACAACTAAGTATTCGAGACATGTGTTCCCATAACGAGCGCTTTTAGATCGAAAAAGTACTTGCATCGAGTTACATTCGAGGAAAATAACTGAAATCGTAATTAATAGCGTGTCAGTTTCTACTGTGCCACCTGCTGATGGAGGCAATCAACCAACTTACAGATTCATTAAAGCCCTTTCAATATGTCACAAGAGAAGTGTCTGGACGAAAGTATTGTTACAATATCTAAAACCATGCCAATGATACATGGAATAGTGTCAGAACAATATTACACAAGTGTCACTTTGTTTTATATTAGCTGGTCCCTTTGCCATCGTTCTGTTGTTCCTTCCTATCTTTCGCTCTCTTATTTTTGCTTCATCCTTCCTAAGTCGTCTTTCATCAATGATAACCCCCCCTTGTCCACCCTCCATCCCCCCCCCCCCCCCCCACACACACACACACACAAGCTCGTGCGAACGCTCTCATTCACACTCATTCTCTCTGTTTATTTCCATTTCTGAGTAGCTGAAAAGGATTCTTTCGCTATTCGTCTCTGTGGTGCCAAGCCTACCGTCAGGATACTCAAAAACGTGCCACATTCAGTGGTACGTATTTAGTTCATTTTTCTTTCTCTTCAGTGTGTATTACTATAAGATAGTATTTGCCCCATCATTTCCTTCCAGTCCCTTTTTCACCAGTCATACGTTGCTCCGTATCTTGTTTCATTAGTCGTTCATCATTGTGACTGTCCGCGTGCTCTCTTCTTAGACTCCCCCTTCAATGCAGTTTTACTTGCCACCATTATACTCCATAACCTTCCAACAATCAAACTGTTCTCAAGCATTCAATATTATACCAGAACATAGCAACACGTCTAGCGTCTGCTTGTGCTTGAACCTAGATGTTTTGTATTTTTGTTTAAGTCCTGCATCTCAGATTCACGTAGTGCTATTCAAAGAATTGTAAGTTTCATCGTTTTTGATATGCAAAGGTTACGTATAGTTTCTCCTGGTATTATGGTCACCCACTGAACTTGATCCAAAAGTAACCGGCATTCAGAACAGAAAATGTTCATCAGTAACTCGGAAATATCTGTAAGTCAATGTGCTTCACATACAAACGCATTTTTTTTTTCATTATAGAATAATGAATTTTCTGGACATTTGTATGTTACCGAGAAGTGGAGCTGCAAAGTCTCTGCGTTGATGCCTTTCATTATTCAAACGCGTTTATCAGCTGGGCAAATGGAAAATAAAATGGATTTGGTGTTACAAAAGTACTGTCGACCATGAATGTGTACTAGACACTAAATGTAAGTGCAAACACACAGAACTGCAAACTGCTTTCGCTATTACACTAACTACTGAGTGCTGTGAAGAGAGACCTGACGGAGAAAGATGTAAATTTGTAATTTTTCCTATAAAAAAATTTAATGTTTTTGAGGGTTTGTATGTCGCTTTACTGTCACGGTTTTTCACACACACACACACACACACACACACACACACACTCTCTCTCTCTCTCTCTCTCTCTCTCTCTCTCTCTCTCTCTCTCTCTCTCCCCCTAACTTCCGACGGGGGGAAACTTTCGTATTCGTATCCAAGACTCTTCATTTCAACTTCTCTATTAGTTAACTTACTTCCACGTGCGTATTTGTACACATCATTTGGCTGTTCGCTTAATATCTCTTTCCGTCCACAAATCAGCATGCCTCCGTTGACAGTTCTAGTTCTGTAAATCGTATCGGCGTCTTTAGCTAAATTTGCATAGTGTGTGAAAAAGTTCTAATCGACCATTGACATGAAAAGCAATACATTTGAGACTAATTCTGTATTTTAAATAAAAAGTTTTAGTAGCTATTAAGAAATTTTGTCATGCGACGAGCCATAGGTAAGCATTTCTTCTACACTGTCCAGTGACATCAATGTGACCACCTGTCAAAAGCCTGAATAACCACTTTCGGTAGCGCGAGATGTGCAAGAAGAGTGTCTGTGCGGTTCTGGAAGGTATGTGGATCCACGCTGACTCCAGTGACGTGGTCAGCTGCGCTAGGTTTCTTGGTTTAGGATCCGTGGCACGAACAGCCCTATCGATGTGATCCCATAGATTCTCCACTGGGTTTAACATAGGGGAGTTTGGTGGCCAGGGGAGTACAGTAAGCTCATAATGGTACTCTTCGAACAACGCACGTACATTGCGAGCTGTGTGACACGTTGCTTTGTACTGCTTACAGGTACCTTTGCGCCGAGGAAAAACTGCATATGAAAGTGTGTACGCTCTTAAAGGATAAATGCATTCTTGGGATGAACCATCGTGCCTTCTAAAATGTCGAGTCACCCAGAGAATGCCACGGAGACATTCTCCGGAACATAACGCTTCCTCCTCGTTTCATTTCGGAATTTCACACCTTTAATCGCTGAAACGTCCCTTTTAGAAAAATTATTGAATCACTGTGCTGATAAACCTCTTACATTATTTGATTTTCAAACAACTGAGCAAAACTGAACGTACTCAGACATTTCGCTCTGTACCTATTTTGATCAACACTAAACTGACACACAATATTTTTAGCGCAACGCAATCTGACTTTCAATAATCTCTACAAAAGAATGGCCCTGATTAACATTAACCTATACCTTTCACAAATCACTTACCTCACAAAAATCTTCGTTACTCGAACTACTGCAATTCAGCGAGCGCCACTACTGCCAACTAAATAAAAGATTCAAACTACTGAAGGCACTTACTACTGATAGACATAGTTAGCAAATGAAAGAGTTTGATAGAGAACAAACATTGTATTTATCTTAATAGTGTTCAAAAGTCAGTTCATGTCATCTATTCTTACAAATGTACTGTTTCTGATGGACACATCCGCTCTCGAAAATCCGCCATCTCACTTCCCCACATCCGCCACTGCTGGCGGCTCACTTCCAACTGCGCAACGCTACGCGCTGTTAACAGCCAACTGCCCAACACTACAATAGCAAATTCCAACAATGCCAAGCAGCCACAGTGCACACAGCACAGCCAGTGATTTCATACAGAGCGCTAGGTGGCGGTGGCGTTACCAATATAAGAACCTAAACAGCCTACTTAGAACGCCAATGGCCATCTGTTCGACGGAGCATAAAACATGATTGATCTGAAAAAGCCACCTGTCGCCACTTCGCGAACGTGTTGCGGTGCTGGCTTACAAATTCCAGCCTTCGTCGCCATGAACGGCAGTGAGCAGGGGTACACGAATCGGGTTCCTGCTGCGGAGAGCAACGTCAGCTGAACGGTCATTGAGAAAACTGTTAGTAGCCGCTTGGTTCGTCTGGACAGTCAGCTGCTCAACAGTTCTACATCTATTTGCCTGAACTCATCTCCGATCCGTCCTTCACCCCTGTCATAAAGTTGCCACGCCGCCGGTTTTGGATAGCGCCATTTTACCATGTGCAGTATGCTTTAGCCAAGGCGTCAAGTAAAGTTTCCCCCTACCCTTTTCCCCCCTCCCCGACGCGCTTTATATACCCTCAGGCCGTGGTCGCATTGTGACAGGATCATGTAGATTAATACAGTAGAAGTTGTACTGCAAGTCCCGTTCTGAACGTGTGCTGGTTGCCAAGTAGGATAGGCTGAAGGACAGACAGTGTTCATTAGCTGGTAACTCTGGGTACAGGAACTGTGCCGCCCGAACGAGGTCGGACAGGAATTGCCCCTCAGCCGACGTGGCCAACCTGGACCTGTGACAAGACTCTGGCCAACTACCTATGTCCAAGGTTTGGCAGAGAACGTTGCCTCTGCAAGACGCCAAGTAGCTTCCATCCTTCCATCGTCTCTTGGACGAAACTTCCAGCGAAATCCAGGCTTCACGGAGAAACTTTCTTTGCACTTTGGAGAATACAGTAACCACGAATCGAAGGGTATCAAAAAGAAGCAGTAATTGAGATGGGAGCGAACGAGGGCAGTGCTGGTGGTAAAGGGTAGCCTGATCCTCTTCCTGTTTGTCCGTCCGTGTCGTCGTCAACCCCCCACCCCACACCCCTTCCAGGACGGAACTGTGTACCTTGTCTCGCTGCGTCTGGTTTTATCTCACGTGGAACCGTGTGAACGTTTTGGAAATGGTTGTGAATTGTGTAACCAGGATGGACGTTGGTACCAGCCCAATATTCACCTCGTCAGGTGCGTTCCTCCATTCACTTTGATATGACCACGTACCTAATACGTCTCCACTCAGCGAGAGAGTGAATGGGTGAAGGAATGTCAGTAAACATCTTGTAGTATATTCTAACCAGATTATACCTCGGCGGAAAGCGAGCGTGGCAAGGGCAGCGTGGTCTTACAACGATCCTTCGGGTAGAGGACAGATTTACTTACCTCCTGTTGTAGGAAATTGTTGAGAAGTGCATTACTAGGCGGGGTCTTGCTGGAGATAGTAAGCCCTTGCAGTGCTCTTGCCTTTGAACGAACTTTGCCTGCCAGTTATAAGGGGATCTACATTTTGATATGGACTCCGAACAACAGTGCAGTTTCACATTAATAAACTTCATCGAAGGTGACTGGAGTAAAACGTCACAGATAAAAAAATCTTAGGACTGGCCAGTGATAGAACCTGAGATCTTCGACTCCGCAGTCTGGAGCTTCACCACTGACCCTCCGATTCACCCTTCCCTCTTAGAAGTGGTGGTGTGAGTCATAGCCATGCTAAGTCTACGGTTGCAGTGATGCAGTAGATGAATCCAGCTTAGAAAGAAGAGCTGAATTCGGTTTTATTTCTTCTTTTTGATTGGATATATTGTTCCAGCGATAGGGGGCCATTAGCTAGCGAGCGCCAATTTCCGCCGCTCACCGTTTTGTTTAAAGAGCCATCCCGGTTTTGGGTTGCAGTGGTTCAGGTAGAATGTAAAGCTGCCATTAACCCGAAGGCTGGTGCTTTAGTGGACATCTCATCACGGTGCAGTTCGGTACTTTTCACGTTAACGTTCCATAATTTTCACATTAACACTGCCAGAGGTTAAAAAAGTGACAACTGAGGAAAAGTTCCAGTACTGGGCTGGTATCGAACCCCAGAGTCTGTCACTTAACCACTGAAGCACCAAGCAACGGAGAACCGGTATCATTGCGCCGGACGACGAAATTTGAACCTTTTATCCCCCCCTCCCGACACGTATCTCGTTCCATACAATTCACACGCGTAAAACTGATGACAGATGTTTTCAGATACTTCGTTCAACACTCAAAAGTTATCAATTAAGTGAGGCGCGCAGTTCAGAACCACACCCACTATTCAATAACTCCAGAAACCGATCACGTCTTTTGCACGAGGCTATCAGCTCTGACGTTTATCTGTCCGACTAGTGTCATCTCGCTGACGGAGACTAATGTCATGGGCGTTTAGATTACTCTACGTCGAATTTTATCGCAGCTCCGCTGCGTATTAAATACTACTGTCCGCACACGTGAAGGGTAAAAAAAGGAAAACAGTGGTTGTGAGCAGAGAGAATAAAGAGGTCGTTACACCCACGGCTAGGATGTAGTCTTAGGCTTACCCACTACAAAAATGGGACCCGCGTTCAAGTCTTCACTCAGAGCTTCCGTAATAAATTCTTAGAGAAATATTAAGTTGTTCACTTAACGAAACGTAAAAACGAAGTGGCTTTGGCTAGTAACAATGGAACGTTCGTGTAATTCCTTTTTTAGTGAAACAAATTACAGGCTCCTATTTCCTGATAGGATACGGTCAGAATTCCATTTCTTTCTACGAAAAATAACTCTTACGAAACACTTCTGTGGCCCATACGTACAGATGTTGCACAAAAATTTGGAAACACCGCGAGAAATGCATGTTTGAACATAAATAAAGAAGGTAGATAAGACTGCAGGTTGCGCAGTTTTATTTGATCAGGGACCGCATCTGTATGTACTGCGTCCTCAATACGTTGCTTGTGTCAGTGACCTCGACTACTGGCAAATTGTTTGTGTTCGCGTGGTGGGAGCATCAGTAACAGACATAACCAAAGTGTTTGGTGTTTCAAGACGCACCGTATCGAAGATTTATATCACACACAGGGAAAGCAGAAAAGTATAATTTGAATGGTTGTGGCAGTCAGTCATTGAAGAGGACTGTGCCGAAAAACAGGACAACGGTGCAAAAGTGCCTGCAGAACTGAATGTCTGACTCTCGAACCCTGTCAGCACCAAAACAACACGGAGGGAGCTCCAGGCGCAGGGAATGCAGGTTGAACTGGAATTCCAGACTCACTCACCAGTGATACAAATGCCCGTACCAGGACAATGCGAGGCCGTGCCATAAAACCTGGGCTATAGAGAAACAGAAAAATTATTTGGTCCGATGACTCTTGCTGCCCACTATTCCAAACTACTTAACTCAGTTGTCGTCAAATTGCGCCCGCTCTTCTCAGGAAGATGAAGTTAAGGCTGTTGTAATGCTTCTCAGAGACTAGAAGAAAACCGAAATTCAAATCGTTTATTCTTTATTCATGCCCATGTCTTCTATTGCATAATGCATTTAAATATAAGCAGAATGATTAATAGCAATAAATCATTCATAGGCCAGTATTACACTATCAAATTTCTTTGTCAAAGATTTGATCAAAGATGTGATTAAATATTCCGTCAAGTATATTTGACAAGGATCTTTGACGTAGCGCTAGAAGGGGTATTACACTGTCCTATATTTTTCGTCGAAGTTCAAGATGGCTGACAACTACATGTTATTAACCGCAGCAGTTGCATGTACCACAATTGCACTGTGTGCACATGCTGAAGAGAAGCGGGGGGGGGGGGGGGGGGGGGGGAGGAAAGGAAACGTACCTGGGTGAAGCCGTGGGGGTTTACGACGACACGATAAAAAGCATTCAACAAAAACTTGTTGCGAGAGCTTATAGTGGAGGACGTCAAGTCATACATCAATTAGTTAAGAATGAATGAGCATACATTTCTGTATAGTGAAATGTATCCTCATATCAAAAAGCACAATATTCACTTAAGAACTGCTACATCTGCAGAAGACAGGCTCACTGTAACACTCCAATTCCTTGCTACAGGAGACGGTTAGGTTAGGTCTCCAATCTTCTTAATAAATTTTTGTATTCAGGGTGCCTCACTTTGTAAAGCGCTTCATCATCAGTTTTATACATCTCTATTAATTTTGTAATTGTATTTACTGGCAATGTTGTTCAAAACACTTCAGATGACAGAACGCTACAGCGATGCTAGCGCTCCACGTGGCAACATGTCACATTGCAGTGAACGGAAGACAAGCGACTTCTTTGATCAAATCTACAGCGAGGCCCCAGATTTGATCAAATATTTGACGACATTTGACAAAGTTCCCTATTACACCATCAAATTTCTGTGAAAAAGGTATTTGACAAAGATATTGGACAAAAAAATTTGATAGTGTAATACCTGTCTTCCAGACAACACAGCAAGACTTCGTCAGGCAGTTAGTGTCACAACTTTGGGCCCGTTCGGGGCGGTGGCACTTGAAACAGGACAGTCGACATGAAGTGTTCCGACGGATGCCGAGTTTTAACGATTAGTACTTGCCTGCCGGCCACCAACTTACCGAGTACTTGAAGCAAATAATCTGTTAGATCACACATACTTATTTATGTACGTTACTAGTTAATAATAATATCGGTATACATGTGCGACTTACGGTGCCACCCTGACAATAACAGTATTGGCTCCAGTGAAAGATGTCAAAGGTTCGCTGATGATTTGGGCAGCCACATCATGGTATTCCAGGGGATCCTTGTGTATTCTGCAAGGTCGCATTACTACCGAAGATTATGTGACCATTTTGGCTGATTAGGCCCATCCCAATGAACAGTGTTGGTTTGCCAAAGGAGATACTGGGTGTTCCAAGGTGACAGAGTCCCTCTTAGCACTGTTCGTATCGTCGCAGATTGGTTTTGTGAGCTCGAGGATGAAATTTCGCAACTCGCCTGGTCACCAGTTATCAGATGTCAATATTACTGAGCCTTTGTTGTGTACCTTGGATAGAATAGTGCGTGATGGCGATCCACCTCCATCATTGTTACCTAAAATCTCACTATTTTTGCAGGAAGTATGGTATAAGATTGCCTTGAGAACTGTGCAGGACCCGTATTTATCCACTCCGAAACTGGAAG
Source organism: Schistocerca gregaria (assembly GCF_023897955.1). NCBI lineage: Eukaryota > Metazoa > Arthropoda > Insecta > Orthoptera > Acrididae > Schistocerca > Schistocerca gregaria. The sequence goes on along the minus strand of NC_064925.1, from coordinate 176,570,022 downwards.
CTGTTTCGAATTCCAACGGGTTTCGTACAACGTATTAGACATGGTAATGTGATTTTTGTAGTGTTTCCATATTTTTGTCCACGTCCTGTAGGCTCCATGTGATGTGCGACTCACGGGGAAAATCGACCGCACCCAAGCAAGGCCGGGCGCAGTTGGTCTCAGGCGGATTAATTACGAAGCCAATGTGAAAAAAATAGTGAAACGTGTTAAACAGCAGGCAATCGAACGAGGAGGCTGTACATCTCACGAAAACCGACTTAGAAGATTCCGAGAACCAACTTTCAGGACGCACACCAGAAATATCCATCTCATAGAGTTTGTGAAGAAGAAATTAGATTAATTCCAGTTTGCACGGTGCGGATAAGCAGTTACTTTTCGCGCTTTATCTCGAATTGATTGAAACGGGAAGAAACCTAAATGTGCGATTACGATGTAACAGAATCTACACTCCGTCGTGAACTCTTCAGTGATACCCAGGAATAGATGTGGCTTATCTCTTAAACGAGTCACATTGTGTCACAGAAAATTGCGTTGTAAAGCGAGGGATGAGCATTTACACACACAAATAAAAACAGAAAATTAAAAATAGTGTTGCTCGACGTTGACGCTGTTAATACTACTTGTTTAACTTTTATACAGTGTATAGAATGTTTGGCTGCAGAGGTGGCGACTCCTGAACTGTGCCTCTCTGCGCCATTGTGTGAAAAATGAGGCGTAGAAGAGCTTAGTATTCAGTAGTTAAGTCAGCCTCCGGTCAAATTGAAAAGCTCTGCAACATACGTAGGTAACTCTCGATGTAACGTGGAAATCAGCTGAAAATAGATTGATTTTTTTTTTTATATTTGTAACGTCGCGTGAACTTCATAACTGCCGAAGGAGTATAATTTATAGTACTGATATAAAAGGAAAACTAGACTCAACTCATAATGCGATACGCCCAGGACACCGTCTTACCTGCCACGGACTTTCCTGTACGAAGAGTCAATACGATATTAATGTGCAACGGACGGTTGCGTTGATTGATAAGATGCTGCCTTGATATCCCACAATTATCTGTGGACAATGTTTCTCATTATGGTGATCAAGGACTTCATACGAGAAACTGTAGCACTGCAGCAAAAATTTCAGCGGGAGAAACCTTCCATTATTACGATGTGAACAAGCTGCCTCCTATTAGTTGGCCTTGGCAGCAAAGGTCGGTAAAATTACAACACGTGATAGCCAATGTCGGGCAAGGGAGAGGATGGAGAGGATGTAGAAGTCGCTACAGATATTTACGTAATTTTGTGTCATACCAACATTCAAAAGATATCGACCGAGGCAGTCAGTTCCGTGACGAAACTATAGACGTGAGAACAGGAAAAACAGAAGGCAAGCAGTACAGCTATACTTTTACCCTGTAACTGATAGCCTGCTAATTTTTGTGGTATATAATCAAGGCAACAGAGCTACGAATATGATTATAGGAGTCTGGTACTGAATTAAGTTGGCATTGTGCGTTTTGCTTGAGCGTCATTTGTCAGTGCCCTCAGGCTGACGGACATTGATTGGGATTGACTTTGACGTGAGGACATAGGTAAGAGCATGATGAACCACTTTAAAACTAATTGCCTGATCTGTGAATGAGTATAGCTAGATCTTCTGATTATTTAATTAGTAGTCTTCAAATGAGTCGTTGATCCAACAAAGAGGCTGACCTGGCAAGCTTTGAACAACTTATTGATAAAAGGATTTATTCGATGTTTTGAAACATGTCTGAACGATGATCTATTCTCACAACGCCTACCTTACTGTCGTGTTGCATAAACCTTAAAAGTACAGAATACTGTTTTCTAGTTATCTACACTCAGCACACACATTTAGCTTCTTACTGTTAATTCCTGTATATTTAGGAATGTAGTCCATGATGCCAAAGCGTCCCACTATCTAATGACAAATGATTCACACTATATTTTCTGACGCACATTATGAAAGTATATTGTAAAGAATCTTTGGTTAATGTCATAGTTTTCTTCAAGTTATTCACGTCTTATTTCAAGAAAGAATAGATGTTTAGAAGGTTTGCCGTGTAAGCGTTTACCTAGCCTACACATGGTTTTCCAGCAGGAGTGGTCAATGACAGGAATGATCATTCGAACGAAACAAGTCTGGTAAACATGGGCTCTAAAATACATACCCTAATAGCTAGGAGTGTTTGTTCATGTTCGCTACTGTGAAACCTCTTTTACTGAACAAGACCTCATAGCTCTTCAGGTATTCGTTTTATAGTCCATGATTACGGAAAATTTTTGCTTGGTTTGGTCCATAGTATCTCCTTCCAAAATACGAAAAGCAAAGAGCTTGCAGTTAAAGAGATTTGTTTCATAGTACAGACAATGTAGTGCTCGTAGCTCTTAGGGTCCGAATT